>NW_026000174.1:7073456-7155795 GCF_001458135.2 Marmota marmota marmota
CCCTGTGACATAATATATGATCTATTTTTGAGAAGGATCCATGTGCTGCTGAGAAAAAAGTGTAACTGCTTGATGTTGGGTGGTATATTCTATATATGTCAATTAAGTCTAGGTTATTAATTGTGTTATTGAAATTTCCCCCCTATGTATTTATATTGCTCTTGTATAGTTGAAAAGTCTCCTTTGCAGGGGTGGGCGGCGGCTGTGCTCCTCCAATTGGGGTGATCTGTCTACCACGCCCGTGGACCCCTGGGCCTGTTCTGCAGGTCGGTCGCAGGTCTGCCTACCTTGCAGGCGCGGGCTCTGCTGTGCCCCTACGCCAATTGGGGTGACATGTCTACCATGAGGGCAGGCCGCTGGGCCTGTTCCGCCTGCGGTCACTGGTCTGCCTACCTTGCGGGCATGGGCGGCGGCTCTGCTCTGCCCCTACTCCAATTGGGGTGACGTGACTACCACGCCTGCGGGTCGCTGGGCCTGTTCCGTGCGCGGGCAGTGGTCTGCTCTGCCTCTACTCCAATTTATATGATGGAATGTTACTCAGCCTTAAAGAAGAATGAAATGATGTCATTATACCCCACTTTATAAATGGGATCATTAAATTATATGTGGATGCTAACTCACAATAAGGGGTGTGGTGGCCAGGGAACAATAGAATACTTTAGATTAGGTAGAGGGGAGTGAAGGGAAGGGCGGGGTATGAGGATAGGAAGGATAGTAGAATGAATGAGATATTATTACCCTATATACATAAATAACAATATGATGGGTGTGATTCTACATCATGTACAACCAGAATAATGAGAAATTATACTCCATCTATATATGATGTATCAAAGTGCATTCTACTGTCTTGGATAACTAAATAGAACAAATAAAAATTAATTAGAAATATATAAAAGTATTACTAATCAAAAGAAGACATCTGATTCCTGGTTTGGAAATATAAATATCAAGCAAATAAAATTTGAGACAATAATTATTAATCACCAATGAATTATACTAAACTGGAAAATTAACCCAAACAAATAAACAAAAAAATAAAAATCGTGGTTACAAACTTGAAATAAGATAATTTGAAAATAGTGCTATGTAAATAAAGAACTAAAGAAAAAGGAGAAATTCACAATTATAGTAGGAATTTTGATAAAATGCAATAGAATGATAAATAAATTATTAAAATACTTGAAATAGTAACTATGAAACATGATATATGCATTAACTAAACTGATTATGCCAATAATTTTACAACATGTGTGTATATTAAATTATGACCTTGTAAAACTTAAATTTTTACAGTTTTATTTTTAACTCTACCTCAGTGAAACTGAAAGTTTCAATATTTTAAAATAGTTGAACAACTCTGAATACACTATTTTTCCCTTAAATTGATACATGAGAGAATGTACATATATATATACGTGTGTGTGTGTGTGTGTATATATATATATATATATATATATATATATATATATATATATATATATATATATAAACACATACATATGCACAAAATATTTTAAATAACTTTTAGGGCATTTAAAGTAACATTGCATACACTAAACTATGTAAAGCAACTTAGCACATTTCAAAAAACTGGTAAGAGTTCCATCAGCTTAAAAACCATTAAATTGTAGATTAATGGTAAAAATGTAGTATTGAAAAAAAATAAATGAAAACATTGAAAAAATATTCACCCTAATTAACACAAGACAAGATAGATTTGAATAAAAATGGTTTTATTATATATTAAACAATAAAATTACTGTATTTCAGAATATTTGAAACACAACTAAATTAAAATTTTCATTGAAAATGAATTAAATAGGCATAGGGGAAAGTAAATATAAATAGTAAGAACAGAAAGGTGGAATGAAATAATTTCTGCAGATAATGTAACACCACATATATAGCCAATTTTCCCAGCACCATTTAGTAAAAACATTGTCTTTTCTCCAATGTATGTTTTTGGATACTTTGTCAAGGATCAGATTACTTTAGATATGTGGGTCTGTCTCTGTGTCTTATACACTGTACCAACTGATTTTTGGTCAATATCATGCACTTTTTGTTGCTATAGATGTGTAATATAATTTGAAATTAGGTCATGAAAACTATTAACAACTTTAGGAAAAATGTATCATTAGAATGAATCAAAGAATTCCAAAAAAATTTTACAGTATAAAATCCACAAACAAACTCAGTTTTGTTTATACACACTAACAATATCCAATCCAACTTATAATAACATCAAAAATAATAAAAACCCTAGAATCAACTTAACAAAATGTTTGAAAGACTTGTGCACTGAAAACTAAAAAATACTAATGAAAGAAATTAAAGGTGAATAAATGGAAAGATTTCCCCATTGATGGACATTATATTGTTAAAATATTCATATTATTCAAAATTATCTCCAAATTCAATGCAATCACTATAGAATCCCAAATACATACTTTAATGAAATTTTGAAACAATCCTAAAATTCATATTTGCAATGGAAAAAAGTAACCTAAATAGTAAAACGTATCTATTAAAAAAGAATGTAGCTGGAGACATTGCAATTTCTGATTTCAAAATGTATTATACAGCAATAGCTATTAAAAATGAAGTGGTCTCACAGAGACAGACACATAGATCCATGAAACAGAATTAAGTAACCAGAAATAAACATGCCAACAATCAACAAATGTTTTGACAAGAGTGTCAGGAATACATAGCAAGGAATGGATAATCTCTTCATCAAATAATGTTGGGGAAAAATTGGTATGCCATAAGAATGAATGAAAGTGACCCCTCATCATACAGCACACATTAAAATCAACCCAAAATAGATTAAATACTCAAAGAAGGCAAACTTCAAAAATCTTAAACAAAAACATATGGGAAAAGGTTTGTGACATTGGTTTTTGTCAATCTCATGGAAACAATACTGAAAATATACAAACACAAAAACAAAACTAGACAAGTGGGACTATATTGAAGAAAAAAAAAATTCTTGCATAGCAAAGAAAAGAACAGAAGGAAAAGGCAATTTATGAAATGGGGGGAAATATTTGCAAACTACGTATCTTATGAGAGTTTTTAAATTAAGTTAAATTTAGTCTCCAATTGAAGTACATTTCAATAAGTAAACAAACTTCAACTTAATCTGAGAGTATATTGTTGTAACCAGAAATCACTGGACTTAAACTTCTTAAGCATATTAAATAAGGGAAAAGCCAAACTGAAACAAATCAAGCTACTTTTATATGTCACTTTTTTTTTCTATCTATAAATACTGACTGCCCCCATGGCAGAATGGAGTTCACATAACAATTTCTATTCTGCAGTGCTAGCTGACTCCTGGATTATTTGTTTGCTCAAATTACTCGGCTAAATTTAATTCATCTAAAAAAAAAATTGAAAGGGAGAGATAGCCAATATTTATCCAGAATAACTTAAAAACAAATAACCCAATTAAAACAAGGATAAAGAACTTAAATAGATATTTCTCTGAAGAAGACATAAAAATCTTGAACAGGTATATAAAAAAACTGTTCAACATCATTAAACATCAGGAAAGTAAAAATCAAAAATAGAATGAGATATTACCTCACATCTGTTAAAATGAGTATTACAAAAATAGATAACAAATTTTGGCAAGGACCCTTTTTATGAGATTGATAGGAATTCCAAATGGTTTAATTACTGTGGAAAACAATATGG
The DNA here is from genome assembly GCF_001458135.2 of Marmota marmota marmota. Classification (NCBI taxonomy): domain Eukaryota; kingdom Metazoa; phylum Chordata; class Mammalia; order Rodentia; family Sciuridae; genus Marmota; species Marmota marmota. The sequence continues at coordinate 7,077,162 of NW_026000174.1, forward strand.
AGCTTCCTCAAAAGAATAAAAATAGAAACACCTTGTGATCCAGCTTTATGGTTTGGATACAACGTGTTCTGCAAAAGCTCCTGTGTGAAATGCATTGTCCAGAGGTAATATGTCTAGAGGTAAAATAATGAGATTATGAGAACGGTAACCTAATCAGCCATCCTACTTGGAGTGACCTAACTGGGTTATGTCTGTAGGCAGGTGGGGCATGGCTGGAGGACATGGGCTACTGGGGGCATGCTCTGGAGATTATCTTCCCTGTGGCCCCTATCCCATTCTCCTGCTCTGCTTTCTGACTGCTGTGAGCAGAGCAGTGCTCCTCTGCCTCATCCTTCCTTTCTCTTGTGTTTTCTCACTCAGGCCCAGAGCAATGGACTCTGCCCACCATGGACCGAACCTCTGAAACTGTCAGCCTCAAATAAAAGCTTCCTCCTCTAAGTCATACTTGTGAGGGATTTTGATCCTAGCAAGGAAAAGCTAACTATCGCATCTAGCAATTCCTGAATTTTGATAAATTCAAAATAATCTGTAATTAGTATCTTGAAAGGATATTTACACTCTTCTTCATTTCAGCATTATTCTCAAAAGCCAAGATGGGGACACAGCTGTTTTATCAATGGAAAAAATCGATAAAAATATGGTATACACACACAATGGATGATTATTCAGCTTTAAAAGGAAGGAAATCCTGATATTTGCAGCAATGTCATATATGACAAAATGTTGAGGAGGTTATGCTAAGTGAATAAGTTAGGCACTAAAGAATAAACACGCATCATTCAACTTACACGAAGTATCTAATATAGTCAAATATGCAGAAACAGAGAGTAAAACCATGGTTGCCAGTAGCTAGAGAGAGGGGCAAATTGATTGTTGCTATTCATGATTGCAAAGTTGCAGTTATGAAAGATGATTAAATTCGAGAAATCTGTTCTACAGCATTGTACCTCTATAGTCAACCATGCTGTATAATTCACTTACAAATTTGCCAAAGTGTAGATCTCTTGTTATGTGTTTTTACACCAGCTGAAAAAACACAGAGGAGACAGAGAGGTAAGTGTGTCTGGAGTCTCAGGTTCCTACCATAAAGCTTATGGGCTGATGGGCTGGCGGCAAAGTTCAGAAGACCTCAGGCTGTGCAATATTTAACTTGCACTGAGAAAGGCTGCAAGACCTCAAATAAAGGACAGAGAGCATTTGTGGGGGGACCCTGTCCTGCCACAGAAGTCCTTGTCCCATATGAATCAGCAGTTTAAGGATGTCCTATCATATTTTTACTTCAAAGTTTGCACTGACAAAGAGATTCTACTTTGAAAGTGCTTTCTCCCTTTTGAGTTGCTTGGCTGAAGATGAAAGAATGAAATTTTCATTAGGTCCCAGACTGACACATTCATTGCTCCCAGCACTGAGATGCTGTTTAAGGATCAAAAATCTTATCATTGTCTGTTTTATTAGCCAGAATAATCATTGAAAGTGCTGAGGCTGGTGTGATGTGTGGAGTTGAAGGGTTCTCCAGAGAACAACTTATGGTAGCTCTTTGTGAACCTAAATCCCTAACATTGAGCCCTAAACCCCAAGGTCAATGGCTAGATGAGGAGAAAGTTGAGAGCCAGGTTAACATCCTGGGATGCTGTGAGATTCTCTGCATTCCAGGAAAAGGTAAAACCTAGATGGAGAAGTTGGATCAGCCCAAGTTTATTGTGTGTTTTATTGGTCAGCTTTCTCAGAGGATCATGCCATATGCCACATTTGGAGAGAGCTGGCTGAGAAACGATGAGGGGTGATAGGATTTTAAATAGCTGTCTTCCAGGTTTTCCAAGTGATCCTAGAAGCTGAGCCCTTATTGCAAAGGTTCCCTTCTGGTTGGTAGTGTTAGATTAAATTCACAGGTAACTATCACACCAGAGGTAGCCTATGAGAACTCAAAAGAGGATAGGAGAGTCAACTTTCCCATGAATCCTTAGGCTTCTCTTATGTTTTAGTCATGTCTTCCAAGATGATCTGATTTCAAGAGGCCAATCTTCACAAGGGGGTGTTCTCTCTGCTTTGGTGTTCTGGAAAAGGACTCTGCAGACATCAGTCCCTACTCAAAATGTCAACAAACTTAGATTCTTGGGTCTAGAGTAGGTGAGAAGGAAAACTGGACCCAGAAAGAATTTCAGCATAGGTAAATCTTTGTTAGGACTTCTGTTCAAGCAATCACCACCAACAATTTCTCAAAAGCAAAATGTTGGGCAGTAAAAATCTGAGTAAATAAAGGTAAGAAAAAGTGGCATAAATTTTAATGAAGAAAAGAGGTAAAATAAAGAAAATGAAAGAAAAGATTGCAATTTAAAATAAAAAATACAACAATAAAAACTAATATTTCTTATTTTTTAAGAGGTAGTCTAAGAAACAAGTAAGAAAAAATAATCATAAGCAAATTAAAAGGAAATATGTATACATTACAAATATGTTATATTTTAAAAAAAGAAATTTTAAAATTATAAAACTATAATTTTTTAAAACAATTAAATTTTATAACTTCCATAAAAATATAAAAACATCATAATTGCTACAAATGAATAGAAATCTGAGCCAATGATATTTTAATGAATCCAGTAAATAATGAATCTGCTTCTCTCAAAAGATAATCTCCGTGACACTTTTTTTTTAAATAATAAAATAGAACTCTATCCTCCTGATTTTATGAGGTGAGTAAAACTTGGTAGCTGAGCCAGAAGAAAAGGACATTGGAAATAGTATTTAAAATTGCAGGAAGAAATGAAAGTATCTAGGAATAAATTTATCAAATATTTGCAAGGCATTTGTAGACATAAGGGTAAAATATTATAAAGCATGCCACTACTGGGTTATTATTTAAATTCATAATAATACCAAATTTTTTCCTAAATTTGTGTACAAATTCAATACAATTCTAAACAATTATGTCTATGATCCTAAAATCAACAGAGTAAAATGGTAAAAAAAAAAAGCAAGACAATTTTGAAGGAATTTGTAAGATGTGAGAGATATACTAACATGATGGTGATGTCGTAAAAATCTAGAACAATTAAAGGAAAATGGAATTGATGCAAGGATTAAGTAGAATGAATAAAATAGAACTGAGATTTTTACAAACTTGTCAATTTTAACAAATACTTTGTTGAGAAATGTAAGAATCCATAGAAGTTCAAGTGCATATTAAATGAAGAAGAAATTCCTATTCTGGATGCAGAGCTAGAGATATTCTGGAATATGTGCAAAAGGGAAAAGACAAAAAGATCACTCAGTATTAACAAATTGTATCCTTCCAGACTATCCCTAGTAACAGAACAAACACCTAGTATTTTCTTCATAAATATTGCATACCAGTTATAATTGTGTTTATCTATTCATTTTCCCAAATATTGAAAGAAGAGAGTAACATAATCATGCAAAAATTTTAAGTAGTATTATATTTTATGTTTAATAAATAGAATAACTGTTGTTTATGAAACCATACATTAGCAATATAAAACACAGGGTTCAGGTTGTGGCTCAGAGGTAGAGCGCTCACCTACCATGTGTGAGGCACTGGGTTTGATCCTCAGCACCACATAAAAATAAAGTAAAGATATTGTGTCCACCTGTAATTAAAATATAATTTTTTAAATTAAAAAAAAAAATTAAGAAAGAAATATAAAACACAGAAAAGAATAAACACAATTTTCAAGAATATTATCACCTCTGAGGACAGATAAAGGTAAATGATGCTGGACATAGATACTGTGAAAGTTTCATTTTTAATAATTTATTCCTATTTTAAAAATTATAGTAGTGATGTGGAAAATGCCTTTCATTCTCAGGGTGGAAACACATTTTTACTTACCAACTATTTAAAATATTCCATTATAAAAAACAGATATGTGTTCAGAAAGTATTTTAATTCATTCATGCAGGTATCCATTCTACAATTGCCTGATACCAGGCACAAATGGTAAGTAAGATACCATTCTTCTCTTTAAGGTGAACTGCTCCATATAATTCACAGCCACCTACTTAACATTGCAAGTTCACATTGGAGTCCAAAAGAAAGATATTTTTTTAAATTTTCATCATTTTAAACAGATAAATAACATCACAAAGTAGAACATATTTATGGGGTATCATGGGAGATCTCAAAACGTGTATTCACTGTGTAATGTTTAAATCAAAGTGAACTCTCTCCTAGTTTATCATTTCTTTACAGTGAAAACCTTCACAATCCTTTCTTTCAGCTCTTTGAAATATACAGCTCATTGTCATTATCTATAGTCACCTTACTTTAGAGTAACATTGCAGAATATCTGAAAACATTTAATTTTCAGAATTTCATAAAATAATTATCTGTGTCTTAACAGAGATAATTCAGGTCAGAGCGGTGATTCTGGGGATGACTTTTGAAGAACTTTGACAGGATGGGATGAAGGAAGAGCATTTACAGTCATGACATGCTATTGAAATCATCAGAAAGAAAGGGATTTTGATTAACATTCTAGGACTCTGGTCCCAACTATACGGATACATTATTTATCTTGTCTATCATTGTAACACATGAATCTAACACAGTCCATGGTTCATGGGAAGCATTCTGTATTTAGTTAGTTAAGCACATGCACTCTGGGCTCACCCTTAAAGTGGTAAAGCACTGAGCAGCCATAGCTGGATATTTCTCCCTCTATCGGATTTTCAAGAGAGACTATAACCTTCTCATTTCCCTTTGTCATTGCATCCAACATTGACCCTTTGTCATCTCCCTGGCCATTTCAAAAGGTTACAAATTTCCATTTAATTATGTTATCATGCAAAAGTGTATGATTCATATTATTTCTTTCATTTAAATGAAGAGAATTCAGATTTGTTAATATAAACCAGTCCTAAGCTCTTTCTCTGCTTCCCACCTGTGCTGCCTTAAAATCCTGATGCATTTAGAAACTCAGAATGGATATACTTTGGAAGATATAGTTGTATGGCTGTATTTCAATCAATGATTTTAAAAATATTCTACAAAACCCCTAAAAGGAAAGTGCACACAGGTTATCAAAATAATACACATATATACATATAAATGTATGCATATATACATATAGATATATATTATTCATTAGAAAAGTATAAAAATATAAATAAAGGAAATAAATGTTAGGAAAATGGTGTTATCAAGCTAATAAGCAGAAATTTATTAATATCATTTTATTTCATTTTATATTTTACAAAAATTTATTAATCTCAATATCATTTCATTTTATATTTAATGAACATCAACTGAATGTTGCAAGTATGGTCAAATAGAGATAAGATGACAAGATAGGTTCTAGGAGAGTCTAGAGTTTAAAAAGAATGTAAATTCTTTTTAGGAATGAGAAAATGGAATGAGGACACAGTTGGGAATCACTGATTCTACCTGGAAATCATCTAGAGAACACTTGATTATACTTTGAGTGCTGAGGCAACAACCAAAAAGACCTTGTAAGCCATGTGAAGAATTCAGAATCTATCACAAAGACAATTAAAACCATAATGCAGACTTTGTTTTAATTAAGTCAAATTTAGAATAGGACTTTAAACTCAATTCACAATAGGTAAGCTATGGAACCAGTCTAGGTGCCCTTCAACAGATGAATGGATAAAGAAAATGTGGTACAAAAAAAGGAATATTACTCGGTCATAAAGAAGACTGACATTATGGCATTTGCTGATAAATAGATGGAACCGGAGTCTGTCATACTAAGTGAAAGAAGCCATTCCCAATAAACCAAAAGCTGAAAGTTCTTTCTGATATGTGGATGCTGACTCACAATGGGGGATGGGTTGATTCTCCATGAATAGGGAGAAGTGAGAGGAAGATAGGAAGTATGGGAATGGGAAAGACAGTAAAATGAATCAGACATAACTTTACTATGCTTATATATAAATACACGACCAGTGTAATGCCACATCATGGACAACCACAAAAATGGGAAATTATACTCCATAAATGCATAATATGTCAAAATACATTCTATTGTCATGTATAACTAAAAGAACACATTTTAAAAAAGAAATCAAACAAAGATACAATAAGTGGGGTGGCATCAAATCAAATGATTTCCATAGAAAAGGAAACAAAAGCATGAAGGGAGAGCCTTCAGAAAGAAAATCTTTTCAGCTACTCTTCTGACAAGAGATTAATTTCCAGAATATATAAAGAACTAAAACCAAAAACCAAAAAACTAAACACTAAAAAACTAATAAAAAATAAGAATAGAGCTTTAACTGCAATTCTTGCCAAAAGCTCAAACCATATTGTCATAGTTATTATTATTATGTTATTGTTGTTATCATTTATTATCACTAATTTGGTCCTGGTGATTGAACCCAGGGGTGCTTAATCACTGAACAACATCCCTATCCCTTTTTACTTTTTATTTTGAAACAAGTTACTTAGGGCTTCTCTAAGTAGCTGAGTCTGGTTTCCAACTTGAAATGCTCCTGCCTAAGCCTCAGGAGTTGCTGGGATTATATGCATGTGTCACCATGCCTGGTGAAATAATGATTTAATCATATTCAATTACACAAAATTTGGATTAAAGTCTTCTGTCATTGCTGTCTTCTTTTGAAGCAATCATTTTTACCCAAATATACACTCTTTATTGTTTTGACTACAATTATTGATTTGCAGAATACTTATTGCATTTCAAATATGTAGGCATCTCCCAGAAGCTCTCTCAGAAGAAAATACAGGATATGTTTTGTGTCCACAGAAATGAATATGTACATGTTGTTTTCTTGGTGTTGTGTGTGCTGAGTGAGACTTTAGAACATGTGGGGCTCTGTGTTTGAGGTATGTACCCAGAGAGCAGAACAAGGACAGAATGCTGCCCTCTGCTGAAAAATGCCCAGTACACAAGCTGGGTCTTGAAAAATAAATAAAAGAAATGAGATGGTTTGAAAAGTTTCAAAAAAAAAAATTAATTAAATTTCGGGGAAATGATACTTTTTAAAAATTGAATTAAAAAATCAAAAGAAAATATGACAAACTTACATAGTTTAAAAATAAACTATCTACATTAAAAATATTAATCTAAAATATAAACAATAATAGTTATGGAAAAATATTTTCAACACATCGGACAGACAGATCATTTCTATAATTTAATAATATAACTTACATAAAGCATCAAAATGTCCAATAGATAAATAGGAAAATAATATTGAGATATGTCACATAGGGGGGATGTGTGAGTTGTAATTTATGTGTGATAAAATGTTCACACTCCATAGCCATTTTAAAATTAAAATGTACACTATTAAAGTATGCAAAATTTAAAGCTGAACTTTACAAACTGATATAAATCTCTTGCAACTCAATATAGAAAAAAATATAAGAGCACATATTTCTTGACAAATTATTCCATTTCTTGATACTGGACAAAAGGAAATAATTAAGAAGCCATAGGAATGAAGATATCATTTATAATTCAAAATAAAAAGTTAAAACCAATATATAGTCAAACTATTTTTTAATGTTATGGCATGTCAAAATGATGAAGTGGTAAAAGGTAATAGGTATTGTGGTACCCACCTTGAATATGTCCTCTTGATAATCGATGGAATATTTGGATGTGACACCTCACATGGAAAAAGGTATTTTGCATACTTAAGGTCACTGCTTAAGATAGGCATCATCTTGTATTATCTGGTGATCCCAATCTAATCACATAAGCTTTTAAAATCAGAGAACTTCATCCAATCAGTAAAGAGAGGCTACAGAGTACAAGGTAGAAAACAAATGGCAGAAGTTAGAGTGTTATAAAGTGTACATGGACAAATATGTAACAACAAATCCCACCTTTATGAACAAGTATAATTCACCAATAAAAATGTGGAAAGAAAGAAATTAAGTGACAGAAAAATAAGCCAGAATTTTTCCATGTGCGACAAGGATTTGATGTGGTTCCCTAGTTCTAAGCTATAGGGAGCACCACACTAGACATAAAGAAAAGCCTCTACAAACAAAGAATGGCTTTCCCACTGGCAGTCAGCAAAGACCTACAAGACTCCATCCTACAAACACAAGGTACTGAATCACCCAACAAGCCGAATGACTGGGAGTGGATTCCTCGCTGAGCCTCCAGTAGGTACCACAGTCCTGCCATCAAGTTGATTTTAACTGTCTGAGACTCTGAGCAGAGGAACCAGCCCAGCCCTAGGCTTCTGACCTACCAAACTGTAGAATAGTACATTTGTGTAAATTTATTTTACACAAATGTGTAAAATTCGTTCAAGAAATAATAGATTAATATATGTATGAAGTTTATATAGAGAAATGTGAAGCAATTTTGAAAATATTTTTAGATAAAGGACAGTATATTAAAATGCACATGTGCACATAGGCACAGGCACATGCACCCAGAAACAAGGAAGAAAAAACAATAGTACATGACGCAATATTTCAATAAAATATAAAAAAGCAACTATGGAAAGAGGTAAAATGTGTGTGAATTCTAGAACAAGGGAACTTTTCAATTATCATTTGAAAGTGTTAATTTATGTACTATTGCTGCATTCTTTCTTCATTATGTGCAAATATTAGTATAAAATACAAAAAAAATATATATATAATAAAAGATTTTTCCTAAATCAGTGCCTCTTATGTGTGCTATCTTCCCAAGACTACTGCCCTCCTGTGGGGGAGGCTGTGGCTGCGCACACAGGCATGTGTAATCTAAAGAGTCCTGTTTTCTACATTGCTCAGCTCTCCACAGCTGTGACCACGAGTTCTAACACAGATTTTGTCCTATTCCTAGTTTTAAAACCAAATTTTCTTTCTATCAGTGCAATATTTCATTCAAAATCAGGTGAGCCTAGAGAATAATTATTTCTGATCTTGTTACTCTGTGATAAAGGACTGTGATGGGCTCCTTGAAGAGAACCTTCCTTAGCGAGTGCAAAGTGAAACATCCTTCTGTCTGTTTTTTCCCTACCTGTGTCCCCATATTAGAATTGCCACCTTCTCCCTCTAGAGGTAATAAGGTGGGTAAATACGGACACACACCCATCACAGATAAGAATTTGATCCAGTAAGAACCTGCTGTAGCAGGTATATAAACTGAGATTCTCCAAGGCAGACAAAGCCAATGGTAAGTTAAATCCATAGCCCTTGTAGGGGACTTGAGTTGAAGAGTTGACACAAGGCAGTATAAAGATGACAGAGAAAGCATGTGCAGAAGGACATCGGAAAAGAGTCAGTTGAGTCTAGGACGATAAGCCTAAACACTGGGCTGTGGAATTGTGTGTTAATTGGCTTGCAGGCACACGGTATGGGGTCAAGCCACATGTTAAGGTAAGCATTTGTCTCAATAACCTGCTGGGGACTCTGGCTTCTCCAGTCCTGTGACCACCCTTTGTTTTCATCTGCCATTTGCCGTCATAAAGTTCTGTTCTCGATTGTTGATCCTGTGGTCAAACATCACTGCCTGTTGAGAATGCTTGCATATGACATGTCCCCCAGTGTCCTGGCCAGCTGAAAATAAATGCCAGAAATTTGTTTTTGAATCAAAGCAAGCAAAAGTCAGTAGGGATGCTGAGTAGGAAGGCAGTAGTCTTCACCATCTCCTCTGATCTATGACTGTGCTGTTTCTTTCAACTTCCTTTAATCTTTACAGTTGCCATACAGGCTCTCATCTTTTTCCCCCTCCCTCTGAATCTGTCAGAGTTTAAAAGTAAATGCCTCCAAAATTAGGGTGGGAGAAGACACAAAACGACACAGGAACTTCCCTGGGGGCCAGGGAGACAAACCCATCTTCCCTAGCAGGGAGTGGGTTGAAGAGAATGTCAGGAGGGAATGGAACTAATAAAGGCTGCCCAGGGGCCCACTGGTGTCCCTTAGTGCTCAGCAAATGTAACGGAAGGTGGCAGCAGTTTTGGATGGAGTGATTTAGTGCTCAAATTTTCTGTACTCAGACAAAAAAGGGGATTAAAAAAGGAAGGAACAGACATTTCTGGGATTAGAAACAATTGTAGCCACTGTTACCTTAGTCCAAACCACTATTTTTTTTTTTTCATCTGAATAACATATTCCTAACAGGCTTATCTACTTCTACTTCTCCCCCACCCCTCTAGTTTATTTCTGCACAGTAGCCAAAGTAATGCATTAAAATGCAAATAAGACTGGATGCAGTGGTTCATTCCTGTCATCCCAGTGACTCCAGAGTCTGAGGCAGGAGAATCACAGGTTCAAGGCCAGCCCCAGCAATTTAGCAAGCCCCTTTCTTAAAGTAAATAATAAAAATGGTGGGGGATTCAACTCCACTGTAATGTGCCCCCAGGTTCAACAACTGCTACCAAATTGAATAAGTAATAAAAAGTCATGTAAATCAGGTGATACTATTTTCCTAAAACACCACAGTTGCATTTAGGGGGGGAAATCTTTTCACAATGAACAGCAACTCCCTGTATTATGTGGTCTGGGCTAACATTTAGATCTCATTTCCTATCATTCCCATTTTACTCATTAAGCTCTAGGCAACTATGCACTCATCATTCCACATGTTCTATAATTCTTAAAGTATCATGTTTAAAAAATATATCTGAAAGTATTTATTTATTCTCTATATATTACTTGCTGTTGTCTCTTCACATTATTCTTCCCCACTCATTGTTTCTAAAATAACCTTGCTGAGGACAAGGAATTTTATAACAAGAAGCTAGTACAATGTCTGGCACATAGATAATACTCAATAAGTACTTGTTGATTGAAGAAATGGAGAATGTGAGATCTAAAAAAAGCAAAAAATAAAAAGCCTTAGATATCATTTAGATGCAGTAAAATAAACAAACTATGGAGTACAAGGGCCTGGATCATAATGCCAGCTTCACATCAAATAGGTTATAATTTCATAGGCCTCTTTTCCACAGGTGTGAGATGAAAATGATGTTTTCATATCCAAAATTAGTAAATGACAACTAGCACTGGCTATTTTTAAGTATATTATTTTTGAATACATGATAAATCTGAGGCCATGTTCTACAGACATAAATGTCCCTTAATGCATGTAACTATATTGTCACAACCTCAGTTTTCATGATAATGTGTCATATATTTTAACATCTATATTTACCTTGTTAATAATACTCTTAACTGATTGAAGACCAATGCAACAAGTGTTTTTAAGTTCTATTTAAAGTCTAAATGAAAGTCTACATATATGTATGTACTCATTTAGATGTGGGGCATATAAAGACCACAAACATGTGCTTAAAGATGACAGAGGCCAGGGAGCCTCAGGAGCATTTCAATGATTGTGGACAAGGGCAGAGTGGATGAAACTGGAATGTACCAACAACTTATCAGCAGATTACATTTGTCAATATCTTGGAGTACTGAATGATATTACTAGTGTGTCACAGCTTCATTATATATTCATTAGCTATTTTTACTGAATACAGAGATGGACATTTTGGATTTTTCCAAACCTCTATCCCAAGCCCATGTGAAACAAGTTGCCATCACTGGTAAATGTTGCTTCGGAGAGCATTCAGAACAGAAGAAAAGGGCTACTGGTATCTTGACATTTCCTTTGATGCAGATTATTCATGTGTAAAATGAGAATGAGTATTTGTTTTAAACCTCCTTAGTATGAGGATAATGTATGATGAGAGCGCGCGGTATACTGAGAACTTTTCAGTTTTACTTTTCATTAAGAACTGCAAGAAACTGGGATGGTCTGAACTCATACCATCAGACATAGCACTGATGGGCTGGGGTGTCCTTTCATGTTACAACTGCATAGCTTTGGAATCTGAGTGGAGTAAATTATTTAATTACAAGGCTACTCAATAAAATGGCACCCACTGGATTCCTAGCAATAGGACAATGGTAACACCTTAACCATTACATGGTTCACAAACTCCTAGGAGAAACCCAATGAGATCTCTTAGAGATGCCGGTATTCTGAAAAGGCTGGGATTCTGCATGGATGAGTGGAAAAAGAGCCAATGGGGCTATGACTGCTGTTATTAATTATGTTCCTCTTGAATCTTTCATTGTGTTATATTTTATTGTTTTCCATAGAGTCCATTTCCCCACACCTAGAAATATTTTACTTAGCACAAAGGCTTTAAGAACAAAGAATACTGCTATTTCATTTTTTCCTTTCCTTTTTTTTTTTAAACTTTCCACTTCTGACTTTCAAACTATGGTAGAAGAAAGGCTATTTTAATGCAAGAATTCCCAGTTGACTTCTAAGAGAACAAATTCCTAGAAATGGATTTGTTTGGACAGTGGACAGTGACTGGTTACACAGGAGCATAAATTGCTCAAATAAGAAAAGGCTTATAAGGACCTCCACGGTGCTGAAATGTACTGAACCTTGTGGTCATTCTGGTTAGAAACCTGGCAAAAGAGGAAGTATACTATAATGAGATATAACAAAAAATATGGAAGCAAGAATCATGCAAATGGCTCACTTTCTGAACCTTACATTATGTATTTGTCATCAAAGGAAAGGCCCTAAATTAGCATCTACAAAGGGGTTCCATGGAAAATTGCTCCCTAAGAAGTACTATTTAAATAGGTGCATTTTCTAACATGTTATAGAGTCTTTCACAGTTTGTAAATGTATAACTTCCATGAGCAAAGAAAAACCTCTGAATATTCTATAGTAACTTGGACATTCAAACTGTGTTTCTTTGCTTAACCTGTATAGGTTCAGTGACTACCTAGCCTGTTTAAACAGGGTCTTTTTAAAATGTCCTATAAAACTTTCATTTTTTAAAAAACACACTTTGTAAAACTTTATACTAGTAGTCAAATTCTACATTAAAAATCATTATTTACTGAGGATCTACCAATTTCTTTTCTCAATGCCTGGTTGGTTATATTTCAAAATTGAGAGTCTCATTTTCTTTGATGAAGTTTTAACTGACACTTTCAGAGGAGTGAGACATTCTGTTCTCTGACTCCTACTATACCCACTTTAATATTTTGCTACAATTTTTATGACAATATATTACATTTATTTATTTCTATTTATTAATGATTATGACCTTACTTAATATAGTTTTGTTTTCTCATATCCATTTAATTATTATTCTGGCTTAGAATTAAGTGACTGAGATTTTTTTTTTTTTTGTATCAGTGAGAAGTATGTATGTGTGCATGTGTGAATGTGTGTGTAGAGGGTTCTGCAGTGGGAAGTGCAGGTTAAAATTTGAATATAGCACAGTTGTTCCAATAAGACAATTAAGAGTACAAAGCCCCAAACTATACTATATGCTTCAAAAACCCAACTCTACCCACACTATGTTGTGAAAGTTAGAATGGTGACTTCTTTGTATCTCAGTTTCCAAAACTACAACATAGGGAAAGTAATAGCGAACATCTGATGGGTGTTTACTATGTGCTATCTAAGCCTTTACTCTGTATTGATCCATTTAATCACCATAACTGTGAAATAGGAGTAACTGGTGTCTCCTTTCTTGTGTTGTGCCTATCAGGATTATATAAATAAATATATTCAATAATGTGCTTAACAGTTTCTGACACATTGTAAGTACGGAATGGGTGTTTGTTATGATTATTTGTTGAATTTTATATATGTCAAATTAAATATTTGGGAAGGAAGATGCAAAGAATAACTCATTCCTATCTTCAAAATACTCAAGGTAGAACTAAAATGATGAAAAATTAAGATCATAACACTAGAAAGAAAAAGCAGAACAGAACATAGATATTAATTGAATATTAACCAGGCATCAAAATACAAGTATTAGATTATGAAGTTATAATAACTATAGGAGGAGAATAGAAACAACAATTTTTTTTTTTTTTGCCAAGAAAGCAAACCAAACCTCAGACTATAAAATGACTTGAAGGGGATTTCTGTCCATGGCTTCTTTCTTCAGAATGGAATATCAACCTCTCCTACAATTTTTAAAGAACTTAATGCCAGATTGTGTCTGAATAAGTGTGAAGTGCTTTATGTGTCACCAAATGGGAAAGGGCATGTGACCAAGTAAACCGTACTCTCTGTCCTCTAAGACACATGCTCCTGGGTGAGACTGAAAAGCCACATGGAATATAATACATCCTTTTCTAAGGCCTCAGGGTTGTGATCCTTCTTATCAAGGGACCCAATAGAATATGAGTTGGGTTTTTCTCTATACCTCTACTTAATATCTAACATACATTCTCATCTTTTATCCTTTCAAGAATCAGGCAAAGTAAGTTTTATATTTCCATCCTATACAGGATAGTAGTCTCAGGAAGCTGAGACTGGAAATACTAAATATCCCAACAAAAGTCATAAGTACAAAGCAAGCTGGGAATGAAGGCCTATTGATTCTAGAAAGTGTGCTCATTCCTTCAACCATCAGACTGCAGAGAGAAGAAAAAACACATAGGAAGGAGCTGGAGGAACATAGGACAGTGCATGGCCATCCTCTATTTCTATTCATTTGTTTCAGTTGTTTTTAAATTGTTGGTTCCTTCTCCCTCCTAGAAGTAGAGATCAGGGCACATTTTGTGAAATATTTTTAATTTTATGCTGGCAGAGGCCGAGTGGGCATTAGCTTTAGAATCAGGAGTAGCCTCACTCTAGCATACTTTCAGGCTGGCTGTTTATCTTTCCTAAGAATCAGTTTCACCCCTGTAAAGTGAAATGTACACTGTTATAAAATTTAATATTATTATTAATTTCATTATTGCTTTCATTTTTCATTGATTATTATTTCATTTATAGAGTAATTTGGTACTAGTGCATCTTTTCAGTGGTTTTGGCCCACATGAATCAAGGAACACAGGCTGGTCTTCTAAATGTTTCACTCGACCAGCAATGATCAATAACACTTCTTCCCATACCCTTAGTTAGACAGTTTCTTTCTAAAATAATAGTAACTCTCCCTTCCATTTCAATTCCGTCATATTTAAAAACTTAAAAAGCAGTGATTAGCCCTAAACAACACAAACATACTCACACACAGCTTTTTAAGTTTTTTCAAACAGTAGTATTCTGATTTTTGGAGTGCACAATCATTTATCCACCCTTAAATCTAGTTATGTAGTATTAACCAAGAGAGGTGTGTTTACATTTTTGTTATCTTTCTTCAGCTCCCCATGTCCAATCAATGCACCTTGAAGACTGAAAACACTTTCCAAACCTCTATGACCCTCCCCACATGGTTAGTTGGGGACAGAGGAAGCCCTGCATAAAGTCTGCTTTATCAATTTATTTTGACAATATGTAAGATATTGATAGAATCTGAAGTCTTCTTCCAGTTTGAACTCATCAGATGGCTTCCACTTCCAGATTCTAGAACCCATATAAGCTCAAAAGTATTTCTATGTATAACTATGTATCTATTTCATTTGATAACTATGTTGGAAAACATTTTGACAGCTTCCCAATATGAAGTAAAAGGATTTTTGTTTAATTAATGAATCTTCTCTTAGGTGCAGATTTTAGTCCTTTAATGCACTTTCAGTTAGAAAGATACTATTAAAATGTCTTAGCTATTGACTAAGGTTTAATTATTCTCTTTCTAGAGTAAATCTCATTTTTAATGTAGATCAATCCTTGGCTTTCTTAGCAGGAAGTCCTTTAGCTTAGTAATATATCAATGATTTGTGTTTATTTTCCATTTCTCCTTGTCTTATTTTAAATGGGAGGTTTGCCATGTATTTAACTTATGGAAATATATTAGGTAAGCTGTGCTTAACTATAATACTCAGTAAAAATGGGATATATGGTGAACTAAATGTAGCTGGATGACCCTCCTCCTTAATAATTAGAAGATTTAAGTTATAATGTATTAGGTATATAGAATATATACTTATATGCTATGTATTTTACATGTATACTTTGTGTATTTACACATGGTATATTTCTTTCATTTGGTGAAACCAATTATTCTGAGGTTCTCAATAAAATCAACTTTCATTCAAATATGGTAAGAAACCAATAATCTGGTTATTTTGTATACTTGGATTTATCAAAAAGACAGATGTTTCTTCAACAAAAAGTCGAAATTGTGGGTGTAAACATGTGATAATAACTCAAGATAAATGTTCTTCCAAATACTTATTCAAATAGTCCATGTGCCAAGGACTTTATGGACACTTAAACTATAAAAGAGAAGATGATTTTGGGATCCAGTTTAGTAAGTTTCTAACAATTTCTAATTCAAGTAACAACAATATTGCTTTCAGTGAAGTGCTGAAGCCAACTTTGTGCACCTTTGCCCATATTCGTATTCAAGGATAGCTAGTCAGTAGCTTGAAATTATTCATGGGAAAACAATATACACCATGCTGGAAATGAGCACTCTGTCGCCTGCAGAGATCCAGGTGCAGAAATATAACAGCATACTAGACTAAAATGTCTCTAGTTTTTTTTTCCATATTCCAACCGGAGTTCTTGAAAATCTCATATAATCTTAATCCAATTCAATTTTACACACACACACACTATGGATATATATATATATATATATATATATATATTATAGATATAATATATAATCTATCTACCCATATTTTGTTTAAAAGGGGTTGGATAACAAAATATGAAAGCCAATACATGACATACAAACTTCAATTTTTTTCTTATAATTTCAAACAACACTTGGTGTTGACTAGAAGTGACTCAAATCTCTGAGCTACCAGGAAAGAGCCAAACCAGGGGAGGGAGGAAACAAAATAAACAGCAGATGGCAGTTTAGGCCAACCTCCCACACTCCCCAAGGGCCCTTTGTAATTAGCAGATCCCACTTATATTCCCCATTCTGGAGTGATTCTGGTGCTTTAGGAATGTATCCCTGGTTTGACTAGCCTTTCTAAAGCCATTTACAAGGAAAAGAACAGTGGAAGATATAGTGAGTTAGAAAAATTAGTTGAG
Organism: Marmota marmota marmota; assembly: GCF_001458135.2. Classification (NCBI taxonomy): domain Eukaryota; kingdom Metazoa; phylum Chordata; class Mammalia; order Rodentia; family Sciuridae; genus Marmota; species Marmota marmota. The sequence continues at coordinate 7,094,039 of NW_026000174.1, forward strand.
TTAGAAAAATTAGTTTCTGAAGTATGTAGCCATATTAAGTCCATCTTCTGTTTGACTTCTTATATCTAAAGTTTCCCTTGTCTTTTTGTCTTCTTGAATGTTCTGGAATCCAACTTGTTGAGTCCTACATCTCCCTGGACTCTTAAAGCTTCCGTTTACTTCCATGACTATGATTTTTCTCTCTTCTAAGAGAATCTTATATCCCTTTTCTCTATAGAAAGCCGCCTCACAGGATCCTGCTTTTATATTAGGATGAATTGTACATCTCAAGACCATTCTCCATTGAATCAATGCTAGGAAGATAGAAGGGATAATCAAGGCAAAGGGGCCATGACAGGGATGTTAAATGTTTTCTAGTACATTGTATCATAAATCAAGGGGCCTTTCTGTAAATTTTGCTTTCCCATTGATGTTAGTATTGTGTAACTGCTTGTACTACAAAAGTGTCATTTCAGAAAGGTGGCTAAATGTTTATGAAGGACTAACACCAAATTGCCCTTTTTTCTTTTCTGCGATTAATTAATTCTTTCATGAATACCTATTTGTCTACTTATGTATATATTTTTATTTTCACTGGCTTCAAGGTAAATAGTTCCATTGGCATAAAATTACTAACTTCTGATTGGATTCAGGCTTTGACATTTTCTTTCTTTAATTTTGCATCACCAAGCAATCACGATGAAACTCTGCTTTTTGGTCCACTGATAAATGTATATCTTTTGATGGATCCAACAGTGCTGATGTGAGTGATAACTATTACATTTACTCTCTCTTTCCCTTGTATTTTCATAACATGAGGTATTAAATAAAGGATAAATTGTGTTGAGCTCAACAAATGTTTTCTTTTTGAAATTTGACACAAAAAAATAGTAAAAGAGCTCTATTTTGGGGCCCAAGTTACTACTATGTTCCAGAAGCTTTGTGATATTTATAACAGCTACTCTAGTGCTCTAAGCTACATACCATTTCCCCCATCTTACAGATATAGCAACTGAGGTTTAGAGAAGTTCAATCCTGTGCAAAGGAGTTTCAATGGCTGTTAAGTATGAGAAACACTCTCATCCACCTAAACCAAAAGAATGGTGGTCAGGTATACCCAAAGCAGCTACAATTAGTATTTTTTTTCTCTAGTATGCAGAGTCCCTCCTCTGATTCCTTATTGGATGAGTATTATGGGGTACACTCTCTTCCCAGACTGTCACCTACTGTTTCTTATTGGATTATTTAAAGAAATGTGCCTTTAGTTATCTCCATCTCCTTTTGTTTTCTTCTAGTGAGAAGGCTTTCTGGGGTGAGTGCATTTGGGCATGTATGCAATTATTACTTCTTAAGTTACTATTTCCTATAGAGGTATTTCAATCTCTGTTGGTCAGGCTGATCTCTAACCCCACCTCCTGTTTTCAAGGAGCATTAAACATGAATCTGTCACATTCATAGGCTATTGTGCTATCCTGTGTGTTAAATTCTGGTAAATTTCCACTCTGCTCTATATCTCCTCTGGCTGTCTGTCATACATCCCTGGTGATATTACATTTAAGACTAAATACAGTATTCTGAAAGTGGGCCATTGGACTTTCTCTTTCTCACATAAGGATAGATATAGTTCTCTGTAATTACATGGTCAAGATCTGGAGACAGAATACTTTCAGTTAACCTCTACCCTTTCTATCCAAAGTAAGTCAGTAATTCCTCTATCTACTCTCCTACCAAAGCACTTAGGCTCCTTCCTATACAGAATATAAATATTTAATTATCTGTTAATTACCTCTTTAAAGCCTTTGTGTATCAGTTTATGCTAACAGCAGCAAACTCCTGGGGAAAGGATTAGGATTTAAAATCTCCCTTTGGATTGATTGCTTGCATGTCTAATGAAAGATTGGCACCTTTGGCTCTAAAGTCTTTCACCTGTGCAAAAGAATCTGCTTCCTCAGGAAGTAAAACTCTTCCACATGATGAAATTTTTTTTTTTTTGGTCATACTCTTTACACAATGTGTAGGTGATTAATATGAAGACTGCAGAAGAAAAATCTTAACCGAGAAAAAAACATTAACCAAGAAAAGCAGAGAAAAGGGGACAATTACTCTGCATTGGCATAGTATGAGAGAGAGTTAGTAAAACAATGGGAAATGAACTGTGATTTCTACCTGTATTGTCATTCCATTGGAAAACTGTAAGCAAAAAATATAGGATACCTTATATTGCCATGCCACATTATGTGACCTTACTGGACTCCAAGTTCTTTAAGAGCTGGGCATGTGAGTCTCTTTCCTAATAGTACATTTAGCTCGTCACCAAGTATTAACATAAATTCTACATTTGAAATATTGCAAGTGAACAGCTTTGAGTGACTATGAACAATTATTTAGTTAACATATATTATTTTTTCTAAATTCTATATATCCCTGAATGAGAAGGAAAATGAAGTCACTGACAATCAATGGTTTCCCATTAGCAACATATACCATAAGTGACAAATTCAGTCTGCAAAAATAAGTGTATTATTTTTTCTTTTGAAGAAACTCACAGGACTCAAAAATGCTTTACTCACAAAAAGATGATCTGCAGATAAATTGAAAACTAAGAGACTCCTTTATAAAATAATGAATTTTCAACACAGTCATAGAATAAGTAGTCTCAGAAGTTGTATTCCCTTTCCAGGGAAGTGAATAAATAAAATGGTGGTACCACTTACCAAAACAGTAATTGTAACAATGGAAACATAATAAAACAATGGCAAAGCTAAAATAATAAAATTAGTTAAAACACTGTATGTTAAATCATAGGCATTCTTCTTATTTAAACATTACACTAACCTTGAGGTGAAACTAATTTTATCTGCTTCTTCATAAAATATTACACATGGAAAAATTGAAGTTTAAGTGTAATGAGTCACTTGTCTGAGTTGCAAATATGACAAAGTTAATAGGTAGAGAGACAATTATTGCTAAATGGCAAATGTGAGTATACTTCAGATTTGGAAAACCAGATTTAAATTCATGTTCACGTAATTTTAAGGTTCAATGCCTCTAGAAAAATAATTATTACACAGAATGTTCATTTTAACCATTAGAATAATGTATTAGGCTTCTAAAATTATCTCTAGGTGGTATATGTTTGTTTGTGTGTATGTGTATAAGTGTTTATTTGTGTGTATTTGGAAGTTTGGCAGATACTTTTGATGTATTCCTCTGAGAATAGTGATTCTCAGTTTTGTCTCAGTACACATTCACACTTAAAAATTTTTGAGAATACAAAGCACTTTTGTGAAAATGGTAGAAATACAAAATCTCTCTCTTTCTCTCTCACACACACATATATAAACATATATATTTTAGAAATCAATATTTATAATTGAATTAATACTGAAAATTTAAAATATATATGTATTTATGATTTAATCTGAAAGTAACAAACATAATATTCTTTAACAATGTAGTTGTTAAAATATGGTTAATCAATAAGATTAAACATTATTTAAAATATTTTCTAAAGCTAAACAAATATACAGTAAAAATAAGTTGTATTGTTTTGAAGTTTAGTAAATCATACTAATTTGGGGCTAAACAGAAGATATTTGAATTCCTTTAACTGTTCTGCATTCATATTCTGGTGTGACTTCTTTTGGTTGAGAAGAAAATATGAATTCATATAGATATGAAATTGGAAATGGACAGGAATATGACTTTTTAAAAATGTGTTTTTTCTAGTGCATTATTGTTATATATAATAATGGAGTTCAGTTTGACATAATCATACATGCATGGACTATAATTTGCTCCACTTCAGTCCCCAGTACTTCTTTCCCACCTCTCTTCCCTCCCCCTGTACCCATTTTTCTACTCTACTGGTCTTCCTACTATTTATTTATAGATTTTTGAAATTGGTGCTTCATAGATACATATAAAGGTAAAATTCACTGTGGTATATTCATACATGTACATAGCATAAATTGTTGAATTTTATTCTACAGTTCCTCTCTTTTCCCATCCTTCCTCCCTCATCCTCAATCCTCTTCCTCTAATCTACTGATCAACCTTCTGTTTTCCTGGAATTCCACTTTGCCCACTCCCACCACCTTCTCCCTTATTCAGTCTGCCTTCTGCATATGAGAGAAGGGTTAAATATAAAAATTTAACCCTTGACTTTCTGAGTCTGATTTATGTCACTTAGCATGATGTTTTCCAGTTCTATTTACCAGTAAATACCATGATTTTCTTCTTCTTTATGGCTTAGTAGAACTCCATTGTGTGTGTGTGTGTGTGTGTGTGTGTGTCTCACATTTTCTTTATCCGTTCGTCTGTTGATGGGTACTTGGCATAGTTCCTTAACTTGTCTGTTGTGACTTGAGCTGCTATAACCATTGATGTGCCTGCATTACTACAACTTGCTGATTTTAGTTGTTTTGGATAAATACCAAACAATGAGACACCTGGGTCATATGGTGGTTCTATTCCTAGTTTTTTCGAGAAATCTCAACACTGATTTCCGGAGTGGTTGTACTAATTTGCACCACCAACAATGTATGAACATTATCTTTTCTCCCACATCCTCACCAACATTTATAATTATTTGTTTTCTTATTCTAACAGGAGTGAATTGAAATCTCAATGTAGTTTTGATTTGCATTTTCCAGATTATCATAGATAATGAACAATTTTTCATATATTTGTTGATAAATTGAATTTCTTCTTTTGAAAAATGTTGGTTGAGTTCCTTTGCCCAATTATTGAGTGGATTATTTGGGGGGTTTTTTGGTATTAACTTTTTTGTGTTCTTTACATATTCTAGATATTGATCCCTGTTGTAAGAGTAGCTGGAAAATATTTTCTCCCATTTGGTGGGCTCTCCTCATGCTCTTGTTTTCTTCGCTGTGTAGAAGATTTGTAATGTAATGCTATCCTAAGGGAGTATAATTTTAATAGATCATGTATGACAAAAAAACAAATAATTTTTTTTAAAAAACAATTGCTTAAAGGTTGGTTGCAATGTGGAATCTGATTCCATATCTTAAAGTTTTATATTTCTTATGTTACATGAAAATTCAGTAGATTAGCTTTCATTCTGAATGGGCCTTTTACCCAGTATTATGGATTGGATCTGGAATATCCCCAAAGGCTACACATTGAAGTTTGTTTTCCATTTCAGCAACATTCAGAGGAGGGATTTGGGGAATATCCTTCAATCATGACCACTCTGATCTGATCAAGGAACTAATCTGTTGATGGACTTATAATTACTCAGAAGTGGTGGAATCTGTAGGAAGTAGATTCTAGTTGGTGACAGTAGGTCACTGATGGTGTGCCCTGAAAGGGTATATCTTGTCCTTTGCTCTTTCCTTGCTTGCGTTCTTCTCAGACACAATAAGGTAAGCAGCTCTGCTCCCCAAGTGTTGCCCAACATGATGCTCTGACTTACCAAAGTCCAAAAGTGATGTGGCCAAGTAACCTTGAATGAGAAACCTCTACTTTTTGTGAAACAAAATAAATCTTTCATGTCTGAAGTCACTTTTCTGCTATTTTGTCACATAGATGAAAAATAAACCTATATATTATTTTGTAATATTATATTTTGCCACTTGCAAAACAGTGGTTCACCCAGTGATGCTTTTATTTTATATTTTGGCATATTTCATTATAATACATCCAAAATTTGAATTCATTGGTTTTATACCAATCACATCAGGACTGTCTTGAGAATTGGGAAAATGTCCTATTCCAACATAAATTTTCCAAAACTCAAAAAAGTTTGGAAATTTCAAGTTCTATCATTGGCAACAAATAATGTGATTTGCTTCATTAGAAATAGTAGGCTCACTTCACACATTTTTTAGAGGTTTTCTGCTAATTAGTCAAGTGAATAATCACAGTTTGTCACTTATTATTTTAAGTGAAGAGGTCTTCTGTGAATAAAACCGCTATTCTGGCTCAAAATTCTTGCAACTACCCAGTAATTTTCCTCAAGATAATTGCTATATATCTAAATGCAGCAGAAAATTTTATGCATGATTTTTATTTTGTCACGTACACTATCAAAAAATATATACTTAAAGGTTAGCCTTTAACAATTCGTTTTTGTATTTCATCACGTCATTGCTAAGGAAAACTTTTACTACAAATTATTCACATTGAGAAACATAATGACCAAAGATACAGATAGTCCTACTGCCTTGCTCTTATATCATCACTAGAGATATCTACACTGTAAAAAACAAATAGCATTGCACATTTATCATGAAAATAGTTTGTCTTCACTGACCTCTTGATAAAGAGTTTGGGTCCCCCAAGGTTTAGTGAAACACATTTTTGCTAATTGTTGCCTTAGGTAGATGTTCTTAATCTTTTCTGGATTGTGACCTATGTTTATATTATTACCAAGTCAGGCATATGTTTCTATTTTAAAACAATGTGTTTTTTTTTTCTTTTGAAATTGTCTATAAGATAGACATGGATGGGCTCTGAGATCCTATGATTTCGCTTAAGTTCAATTTGATGTTCCTTTCGCTTCCATTTGATGTGTTAAAATTGAGTCTCATTGAGATACAAAAATCAATCAATCCTGGGCAGTTTTTCTCAGTTATGAACATGGTTCAATGATGTGTATGTCGCTTAAAATTAGCCATGATGAAAGTACTCATAGGACTAAATTGAGAAATGCTGCATAGATCAGAGCATTTTATAGCCATGAACTCTGATGTTAAACATTTATCCATGTACTTGGATGTGTCCTTAATAGCTCTTACATCAACACTATTAATAGCATGTTAGTCTCATCTCAGAGGACTCTTTAAATTTGGATGCATGCAAGCAATTCAGAGATGCATCTGCCAAGGGGACATTGTGATGACTATGCCTTGGGAAAACCCACAATCTTCTTTTGCATTTATATTTTCATGTCAGTTGTATTTAACCAAGATACAGAGAGAATGCACAATGTCTTTAAAAAATTCATACTTTCTGTGTATGTAGGCTAATTATTTGCTTAATTGTTAAGTAAACACTGAAATTTGAAAAATTCCAGGTGTTATGCCTCAGCCAGCTGTGATGAGCAGTGGTTTAGAATTTTAAATAAAGTTTTTAATATACCCAAATATAGAATCACAACTCCAATCGCTCACTTAATCAAGAGAACTTGTAAACAATCATAATAAAACAAATTCATAAGAATTATTGCTGATAAGTAATATATTTCATTGAATGTGTATTTAAAAAACACAAAAGGGGCTATTTGTGAAGTAATTCTTACCTGTTGGAAGTGGATTCATGGAGTGATCCTACTTAAGTGAATTAACTTTTTCTGAGATTTTGGATCCATTTTTTATATATGGCAGGTACTAAGCTAAATCATACCAAACTTTTCTCCTAGTTAAAGCATTGTCATTACTCAAAAATATCTTCATATGCTGTATCCCTGGAGAAACATCCTTTGATTTCTCTCTGATTAGAGTGTACACATCTTGCATGTCCACCCTGTTCACTACATGATTTGTATTATATAACTGTAAGCCGTTTGAGGACAGGGATCGTGCCTTTCATCTCTGAGTCTTCATGGCCCAGTACAGGGCAGATATTTGATAGATGTCTGATGGGTATATGAGTCAAGAAGTATGTTGATGAAAAATATTCCATACTTCTATTGGCCAAATCCTTTACTTATTGCCTGCAATTTCAAGACAATAGAAGATATAGGAAATGATCCCAGTTTATGTTATTACCAAGTCAGGCTTACATTTATATTTTAAAACAATATGTTCATTCTTTTGAAAATGTCTGTAGGATAGACATGGATGGGCTCTGAGTAACTAAGGAGTTGAAATTGAGGCTTCAGACTCATATTCATACAATCTGGACAGGCACTGCCTGAATATTTTAAAATGCTTTTAAAAAGTGCTTTATTACAAGAATTTTTTTCTTGTTAGTGCATTTAAGATTAATGGTTGCTTTCCTGTATTCATGTTCTGTTTGTAGAAACAGATGGAATTTTAAGCATTAGAGCTATAATAAAATTTGTTACTTGCTATGACAAAATATTCATTATATGCTGTCAGAGGAATGCGGAATTTGGAAAGTTGACTTTAAAGTCGTTTTCAGGCATAAATGCTTGATTTACTTGTTGAGGTAAAAAGTAATGGTATGAGCTATTGCAATTGTAAACTATGTTCCTATTTGCCTGGTATTCCTTTTATTAGCCATTAACAGTAAATGTGTGGGGAGACACATTAGTTTAGCCATAGGAGGGAGTCTTCTTTATTAAATGCATGTTTTCAAGGAAGAAAGATTGTTTACTTTTCACTGGAAATAACCACAGCATCCACTCAAAAGCAAATTGTGTTCTCAGAGCAAGGATATTAAATTGATATTAATAGGCATTCTATTCTTGAGCAACTGATTCTGTTCATTCAGTTACTGCTACCTTTGGGAGACTGCAGAATCAATGACCTAAAAAGGTTTCTTAGTCACCAATATTTATGGTTTCGATTTTTAGTTACCTTTAAAAAAAAACAGCATACATTTTTTCTCTTTAGAAGGTTAATTGTGTTTTCTCAAAAGTTTCACAGCTTTGTAAAAGCTGTAACTTGATAATAAAAAGAAAGAATATATTGTAGATTTATATGATAATGTGTATTAGAAGATTCAAAGAACTTAAATGTACAAGGTTTTAGTGAAAGTAGATTGAATTTTTTGAGATAACTTTTTTCAAAGCCACCATTCTTTAAATCATTTTTATCTATAGATTGTGAGTGATAGAGCAAAATGAAATACATAAAAATCTCCAGATAGGGAAGACCTAAGTAGCAGTACTAATATGCTCTGCACAAAAAGCAAGTGAATCATTGCTGGTCCTACATTTACTGATGATCACAAAGCCATGGAGTTAGTTGGAAACGTACTACAAATCCTAAACCTAGGTAATAGCACATTGAAAGAAGAAGAAAAAAGAAAAAAATGCAAAATATATTGTGAAGAAGTCAGGACAAAGGGGAGAAAGAAGAGTTTAGGCAGCAGGTGTGAAGTTACAAGCAGATAGAAGGAACAAATCATGGTGTCTTATGGCATAGAGTGAATACAGTTCACAATAATGCACTGAATATCTCAAAATAGTTAGAAGAGGTTTCAAGATGCATTCACCATAAAAATGATAAAAGTTTAAGGTGACTCTTATGTCAGTGAGCCCGATTTGATCATTACCTAAAGTATACATGAATGGAAGTACCATATTGTATCTCAAAAATATATACAATCAAAAAATAAAAGTAATAAAAATTAAAAATTAGAAAAGGTATCAGAAATACTATCTAATTGAATAACAATATGTTGTTATAAATAATATTACATTCAACCACTTATGTTGGGCTACTCCACAGCAGTGGGAGAAAATCTTTACAGTGGTGTGGATACCAATATTTGCACTATGGATTACATCTTCAAATACTATGAGGTTCTTCATGGATTTATTATTACTCTTCAGTTATAACTGTTCTTTTGCAACTTGGAGTCTCCTAAGTTCTCAGGATTTATGAATGTTACAATTTTAAAAGTCTATAAAGAACATTAGAGTTGGAAATGTTAGGCAAAGGCTTTCCCTCACTGGTGTGTTGATGGACAAGAAACATTAAACACCATTGGTTCTATGAAGCTTAATGTACTCATCTGTAAAATGAGAATATATTTGCCAAGTCAAAGGTTGTTATAATGCTTCTGCTAGATGTTTATGATGCATATAATATTGATGGCAGATTGTAGTTTTTCAATAAATATTTAATTACTCAAAACCAGGTGAAAAATCTGGTTGAAACTCTGTGTTTGGTCCAAATTTTCAGACATATTTTATACTTGTAACAGGTGTCTGTCTGTCTGTCTTTTTTTCCTCTCCTCTCCTCAGTTGTTATTATTGCTGCTGTTGTTTAAACCATAGACCAGTGTGTTAAAAAAGTGAACATCCGATCAGGCAGAACTTTCAATACTGACCATCTTCAAAGAAATAGCAGATACATATATGATCAAGAAGTGTCATTTCACAAATAATTGTATCTGGAACCGGAGACCAGAGAATCTGGTCTTCAACACAAAATGATAGTTTTTTTTCGATAATAAAATTACTCATATGAATCACTGATCACCAAGTCTAGTAGATAATACCTGTTCTATATATGTTATAGCTCTTTTTTTCTTCTTCTCAGCACTTCTTGAGGGCAGATCCCTATCTTACTCATCTCAACTTCTCTGGTGCCTACTATACAATATATCTTAATAAACACTAAAGGAGGGGGAAGCAAGGCAATCTGACATGAGAGCAAGGACAGGTTGAGTTGGGGCTTATGAAAAAAATGCCACATAGTCCATAGAAGCTAAGACTCTGGGAATGAAAAGTGGAAACAAGCAAAGGAGATGAGAAGTATGAACAGTAGCACCGAGGGTCCAGCTGTGGTCCACTCACTTGGCCCTACATTGAAGTCAACACCAAGACTGGGCTCCTTGTGCCATCATGTTGGGACCAAACAAACTGAAGACAGACTCAGGTCTAATGGAAAAATTGTCCCCAGAAAAACACTCCTAGGTCTGGTTTCGTGTAATGTTGAGCTACTGTTGAAGATAAGGTCATCTTATGCATGGCCACATAACTTTCAAAATTTAGGCTAATTCCATTTAACTTCAAAGACCATGTTGAATGTAGAATCCTGGAAAGATGCTACTGTTTACTTAAACTTAGATGGCTTTTCCAAAATTAATAAATCCTCAGACAACAATATAAGGCTAAATATTAAATTTCAACAATTAGTGAATGTCTCATGTAGCTAAGACAAATTTGGTTTCATATTTAATGATGGATTTCTATTTCTTGAGCAACAGAAAGATCTGTTTTATGCAACCTATAATTTATATTAGGTTGAGGAAGATAACAATTAGGGTATATACTTATATAACAGTTTTATGTTTTATTTTACTTTATAATTTAACTATTGTTGTTTGAATGTAAGCATGTTTTTACTCAGTTTTGTTTCTTGGCATGTAATGACACTGTATTTAGGCTTTCAAAAATGCATTGAGGAGAGCTCATTTGTATTTCTGGATACAAAGAACATACCCTGGGCATCTCATCCAGGGTACAATAGGGATCCTATTAGAAGAAGCAGCCTACCAAAAGCCAAATCTCCCATCCCAGAGCTTTATTGTTCTTGTTTTATATTAAATCAACTCTATCTCAAAACAAGTGTGTTTTTAGCACTCTTTCTGAGAAAAATTAAATAAAAGGAGTATATGCTGTAGAATATTCAATAACTGTTAGGTAAATAAACAAGAGTATGAATGAATGAGTGACATACAGCATGTAGAGTCCTGGAGACAGAGAAAGTGATAAGTAAACCTTTGTACATACTCTGTTGTTTTAAAAACGCCCACAACCACTGCTATTATTTTTCACTTTATTAAACAAGGACTTTGACACAAGCCCAGAGAGGAAAAAGGTCATCCAAGAGGATATACTTTGAGTTCTAAGAAATATCAAAAAAATTATTTATGATGGGAAAATTTCAGAATGTGGAAATCCTGACAACACAAGAAAAAATGGGAAGATAAATTGTAAATCAATGGTATCAAATAATATCATTTTGGGACTGGGGTTGTGGCTCTGTGGCAGAGCACTTGCCCAGCACACATGTGGTTTGATCCTCAGCACCACATGAAAATAAATATATAAAATAAAGATATTGTTTCCATCTACAACTATAAATATTTAATAATAACAATAATATCATTTGTTTCAAGTAAAATAATATCAGCCAATTTCAGGCCCCACATATTGTGTTGACTTCCCTATATCTTAATTTTAACAATTTATTTTATAAAACTTCACTTAGATGATTTTAAATATGGCAGATAATTAGGATGGATTAAAATTAATACTATTACTCAAAGGCATCATCAAAAGCACTAGTATTATCTTTTAAGAAACTCATACAACATATTTGTTGTTTTTCAAATATGTAAAAATTTTGCGTACAACCAGAGAAATGAAACATTTTGCTCTATATGTGTAATATGAATTGTAATGCATTCTGATATATATATATATATATATATATATATATATATATATATATATATATATACANATATAAATATTAAGGTAAAATTTTATCTGATATATATATATATATATATATATATATATATATATATATATATATACATACATACCACTAAATGTGACCTGCTATTTTGACCAGCTTTAAAATTTTCTATTCTTATTCTGTACAGTAGGCATTTATATAATAATGTGAATGTGTCTTGGAAAGAATCTTTTTTATCTTGCCAATTTGGGGTTCTACATGAATCTTGTATTTAAATATCCATCTGAAACCTAAGATTTGGGAAATTTTCTGATATTATTCCACTAAAAAATCTGCCAATTTATTTTGATATGTATTTGGAGGCTTTCTATAGCAGTGATTCTTAGATTGGTGTCTTAATGTTATCCCAAATTAGGTGAATATTCTGATCATATTCTCTCAAGATCTTTTCATTATTGCTGAATTTATTTTCCAGATTATATACTTTATCTTTGCTTAGATTTAGCTCTGAATTTTTCTCAAAAAGCTCATGTGTGAAAAAATGCAAGAAATTTAGAGGTGAAATGATTGGGCTATGAGAGCCTTAAACTAATCATCACATTAATCCAATTAAATGGATTAACTAGGTGGTCACCATAGGCAGGTAGTGTGGCTGGAGGAGGTTGGTCATGGGGCATGCCCATATTTCATTCTTGGAGAGCAGAGCAGTACCTTTACTTCTTGGTGGACATGTACTCAGCTTTTATCCTGCTCCACATCTTTCTGCCATGGTATTCAATCTCATCTCTGGCCTAGAGCAATGGAGTCAGCCATCTATGGATTGAGACCTCTGAAACCATAAGATCCAAATAAACTTTTCTTCCTTTGAAGTTGTTCTTGTCAAATCTTTTGGCCACAGCAGTAAAAATGTTCAATTAAGAGTTTCAAGGCCTGAGAATTTATCCTCAAAGTGGTTTAATCTGTTCATGATGCTTTCCATTAAATTTTAAATTTGACTTGTTGAGTCTTATTTCCAGGATTTCAATTAGGTTATTTTTCAGAATCTTTAATTATTGAAATGATTTTTCACTTCCTGTATTTTCTTTTTAAGTTCATTACTTACATCTTTATTTAGCTCACTGAACATTTTAACTGTGAACTTCTAAATGCTTTCTCTGATTTTTACATGGATTTCACTTGACTTATCAACCCTGATCCTAACCAAGATTGCTATAGGAAGTAACACTATCATTCAAATTAAAGATGAAATTAAAAACCTTCATTGATAAGAAGTTACTAAAATAATTAACCTGCACTACAAACATATTCACTAACTCTACACTACAAAACATATTTAATGAAACATTTTATGCAGGAGAAATGAAAAAGGAAAGAAAACCAGATAAAGGATATATTGCACTAGAATAATAATCAGTTAAATCAGAATAAAGTCTGAATTAAGCACTAGAAATAAATTGAAACTACAGGAAATAAAAGCATGTCTCTATAATATTATTGAATGTAAATGGTCTAAATTTGCCAATCAAAAAACATAGATTGGCAGATTGTTATTAAAAAGTAAGACCAAACTATATGTTGTTTATAAGAGATCCATTTTACAAGCAAAGACATACACAGTGTAAATGTGAAAGGATGGAAGGAGGTCTATCATGAAATTTGAAACCCAAAGCAAATAGGGATAGCTACTCTCCTAACAGAAAATGCAGAATTTGAGCCAAAACTAACTAGCAGAGACAAAGACAGGCATTTCATACTGTTAAGAGAATGATTTCACAACAAGATAAAATAATTTTAAATATATATGCTGCAAACAATCATACACATTCATACATAAAACAAAACATTCTGAACATAATCAAATAAATCATAGTGGAATAATACTGGATGATTTCAACACATATTTCTCATGATTAGATAGAACAGAGATAAACTAAGAAATATCTCTTCATAACTAAAAACATAGTCTTAGTGAAATGGACCTAACAGAATCTAAAGAATATTTCATCCATCAACAATTGAATTCAATTTCTCCTCAGTGGCACATGGAATGTAGATGATATTTTAGGGTACTAAGAACAACTCAGCAAATATTAAAAATAGAGATAATTTTTTGCATACCATCAATCATAATGGAATGAAATTAGAAAACAATGACATCATAGAAAATAAAAAATATTCTAACAAGTGGAAATTAAATTATATACTTTTTGATGAGGAACAGACCACAGAAGAGACCAGTGAGGAAGTAAGAAAATGTGTATAAACATATGAGAATAAATACACAACATATCAAAATACCTGAGATAGTATGAAGGCATTTGTAGAGGAAAGTATATACCATTGAGTTCCTGCAATTAAAAAACAAACATAAAGATACCAAATACATTATCTAACCTTACACCTCAAAGCCCTAGGGGGAAAAGCAAATTAAATCCTAAACAGATAAAATACAAGAGATAATTAGGTTAGGAGCAGAAATTAATGAACTTGAGGTTTAAAAAAATGTATACAAAGGATACAGAAACAAAAAGTTGTGTTTTTGAAAGGATATGAAATATTGATAGCACCTTACCCACACAAATAAAAAGAAAAAGAGTGCAGACCTAAATCAATACAATTAAATATGAAAAAGGACATATCACCATAGACATTTCTGAAATTCAGAGGATAATTTGAAACTATTTTAAAAACATATATGCTAAGACACTAGAAAATCTAAAAGACAAAGTTTAAGGCACATATGAGCTGCCAAAATTGAAAAAGGGGAATTGAGACCAATATCAAGGCATGAAATTGAAGCAACAATTAAATACTTCAACAAAGAAAACCCAAGGACCAGATGAATTCTCAGCTGAGTTCTATACTAGAGAAGAACTAATGGTATACCTCCTGAAATAATTTCATGGAATATAAAAGAAGCAAAAAACGTCCAGAGTCCATTTATAGAGTCTGTATCACCCTGATACAAAAAAAATCCCAAAGATGCATCAAGGAAAGAAAATTTCAGGTCAATATCCTTGATGAACAAAAATCTTTAATAAAATACTGGCAAACTGCATACAAAAATATAACAAGAAAATAGCACATAATGATTGAATGGGCTTCATTGCAGGGAGGCAAAGTTGGTTCAACAAATACAAATCAATAAATGTAGTAAGCCACATAAATAGGGTAAGGACAAGAATTATATCATTATCTTAATAGAAGAAGAAAAAGTATGTGCCAACATACAACAGCCATTTATGTTTAAAACCCTAGAGAAACCAGAGATAGAAAAAACTTATCTCAACATTGTAATAGTTATGTATGACACACCCAAGGCTAACATTCTTAATGAAGAAAAGCTAAAAACATTTCCTCTAAAATCATGAACAAGGGAAATATGTCCACTTTCACCACTCCTATCTAACATAGTCCTTAAAACACTAACCAGAGTAATCAGATAAGGAAAGGAAATTAAAGGGATGCAAACAGGAAAAGAAGAGCTCATTTTATCCTTCTGATGAGTTTATCAAAAAACTCACCATAAGACTTTTAAAGCAGATAAACAAATTTATCGAAGTAGCAGATTACAAGGGCAAAATTCATGAATCAAGTGCTTTCCTAGACTCCAATAATGAATCTGCTCATAAAAAAAAATCAGAAAAACTATTCCTTTCCACAATAACCTCAAAAAAATGTTGGAAAGAATCTAACAAACTAGGTAAAGATGACTACAATTTAAAAAAAATATATATAGAACACTGAAGAAAAAAAATCGAAGAGAAGACCCCCTGTATTCTTGAACCATTATGGCCAGTTTGACATTAACATTGTCAAACTGGCCATAATATTGTAAGTGTTATAGAGATTCAATGGACTCCCCATCAAAATGTTAATGGCATTCTCCACAAAACTAGGCAAAACAATTCTAAATCTCATTTGGAAAAATTAAAGATCCAAAATAACCAAAGCAATCTTGAGCAAGAAGAGGCATTCCACCAATACAGACAATTTAATACTTGACAAAAGTAACAAAAACATATGTTGGAGAAGAGATAGCCTTTTAAACCAATGGTCCTGGAATAACTCGTTTCCCATATATAAAAGAATAAAACATGATCCCTACATTTCACCTGTATAAAAGTCATAGCAAAGTGGATCAAACACTAAAGAATTAGAGTAGAAAATATGCAACTGCTTGAAGAAAATATAGACTCAATAATTTAACATTGGCACAGGAAACAACTTTCTTAATAAGTCTCCTAAAGTGCAAGAAATAGAACCAAAAATGAATAAGTGGGACAGCATGAAATTAGATATTTTCCACACAAGTAACAATTAGGAGCATGAAGAGAGAGTCTATAGAATAGAAGATCTTTACTACCTACTGCTCTGACATGAGATTAATAGAATATATAAAGAACTCAACAAACTTAACACCAAGAACAAATAACCTAATAAACAAATGTGCAAAATAAATAGACAATTACTGAAGAAAGAAATACAATTGACACACAAATATATGAAAAGAGTTCAGGTCTTTTAGCAATCAGTGAAATGCAAATTAAACTACATTTAGAGATCATCTCACTCCAGTCAAAATGACAATCAACATGAATACAAATAATAACAAATACTGACAAGGATGTAGGAGAAAATGTACACTCATACATTGTTGGTGAGTCTGTAAATTAGTACAACCACTCTGAAAAGCAGTATGGCGATTCCTCAAAAAACTAGAAAAGAACCCACCATATTACACAGCTATTCCACTCCTTTGTATTTATCAGAAAGAAGCGATGTCAGTATACTTTAGTGATACAACCACATCAACATTTATAACAGCACAATTCACGACAGGCCAGATAACAAACCAGTCCAGATGCCTGTCAACAAGTGAATGGATAAGGAAAATGGAATTTTGTTCACACAATGAGTTCTACACATTCATGAAGGAGAATGCAATGATGACATTTGGTGGCAAATGGATGGAAGATATAATGCTAAGTGAAATAAGCCAGGCCCAGAAAAACCAAATGGTTAAATATTTTCTCTCACATATGAAAGCTAGAGGGGTTGGGGTGGGAATAGAGAGGAAGGGGATTGAATGGATAGAAGGAGGAATGGGAAATGGGAGGGACAGTGAAATTAAATTGACCAAACTACCCAGACAGGTATAATGAATACACCACAGTTAATTTTACTTTTATGTATATCTATAAAGCACTAATTTAAAAAAAATATATAAACAAATAATGAAATAGCTATAAAGTAGAGAAAGTGGAACAGAATTTAGGAGTAGAGGAGGGACACAGAAAGTACTAGGGACTGAACTGGTGCAAGTTATATTCCTTTGCTTGTATAATTATGTCAAAATTAACCACAATATTATGTGTAACTTAATGCACTAATAAAAATATGTAAAATTTTTAAAAATTGAGAATATAAATACACTAAGTAAAAGTTTCCCAAGTACTTGCATAATCCATTTGAAGAAGAAACAATTAATAAACATGATAAATATTCAATAATCAAATGCAAAACAGATATCAATGCAATTTTTTGAAGTTTAATTTGAAAGGATAAATTAATGCTAAGGTTTGGTGCTAGAGACAGTTTTTTAAAGGAAAATAATTGCTAATTGGGGAATACCTTGGGGAGTGTGTATGAGAAGCATAAATATCTTCTTACTTTTTCACTGATTTTTCATTCTATAAATATTAATAATCACAAATATTTATAAAATAAATTTTCAAGAATATCTGTCTAAATGTCCATATGATCATGACAAACTTTGAAAATGGAAAACTGACTATTGCATATCTATTTAATCTCCCCTACAATATATCCTATTTAATTATTTAATTTTATTTATTTTTCTTTTTGGTACTGGTGGTTTAACTAGGGACATTTTATCACTGAGCTATATCCCAAGCCCTTTTCACTTTCTATCTTGCCACTTGGTCTTGCTAAGTTGATACAACCTCACTAAATTGCTGAGGCCGGCCTTGAAGTTGTGATCATCCTGCCTCAGCCAGCTGAGTTGCTGGCATTACAGGCATATGCCATTGGCCCAGATTTTTGGTTCATTTTCAGAGTTCCTCAACAGAAGGAAAGCTTTACGTGGGCCAAGATACACTGGAAACTCAACCAAATATGTTGTGTTGCTCAATTAAAATATCTCCTAACATATAAGTACTCTACAAAAACACACGTGTTCATTCCTCTTCCAAAGAGTGGACTTGAATTTTAGTCAAGTGAATAATGCATATTATATGGTATTGACACATTTGTCTTAATGAACCTAAACTATTAAACACTTTTCTTTATGAAAAATTAAGGGAAAGGGACCAACAGGTATTCATAGTTCAGGTATATCTTCTTAATTTCAGCTCTTTAAATATAATTTCCTGCTGATCTCTTGTGACTACAGAATAGTTCTTCTGGATTGGTAGACCATTTGTAATTTAGTCACTTAATTTACTGATGTATTCTATTCTGTGACCATTTTTTATTTAGAAATTCTGTGATGTAAGACTGGTCCCTATTAGATTATAAATCTTTGCAGGCAAGGATTACATTTACTTTTATCTCCTATTTCCATTACAGAGGCTGGGACAATGGCTCATATGTTTAAGAAATATAATCCTGGTTGAATGCTAACTAAATGAATAAGAATTATTTACACTAGTATTGACAGGCAAATTGACTGAAGCATATGGCATGAGAATTTGTTTTAAATCTCTCCTCCATTTTTTAATAGCTGTGCCACCTTGGACATTTCTCTTTTCTAAATTACTTCATTTGTACCTGAATATCTGTCACCTGGAATGAATACATTGTATATAATACATATATCAGTTGGAACTATACTGGTGTGCAGTACACACTATTCAAGGGATAGTTATTGTTGTCATTCGGTGTTGTTGCTATAATTTTGTTGTTTTTATTATTACTATAGCTTTCTTGTTATTACCTAATCTTGACTTTGCTCAGGATGTAAAGGGGGAAATAAAATGTGGAAATAATAAAGATAAGATGTTATGTCTTTGTTCATAGTCTTTCAGAAACACACACACATGATTCCTAACATAGCATAGTGTGACATATAATTGCTATGCCATAGCTTTTCATTACACATGTCTCAAAATGGGATTTGAGTATGGGCTGAAATTGGTACGTACAACCCATTGATCTACTATTGCATTATGCTGAATCACAAATGTAGAGTAGAAGTTGAAAACAGTGCTGAATTTAGGAATAACTTCAAATATATATAATCTTTGGATTGGAAAGTTCAAGTCTCTGTGGAACAATTGATTATTCCCAGAACCTAGGCATTAGATCCAGGGAACATGGCAATTAAAAATGTAAGCTCAGTTGTGGTATTTGAATTGGCAAGGGAAACACTAAAGAGTGAGCATTGGTGTTCCTATAATGTAATGCAAACTTATTCCTGCTCTGGTTACTTCAGTCTCAGACTTAACCAAGAATCAGTCTTCCTGAAAGAGAAAGAAGGCACAGGACCATCCTGTATTTACCAGCTAAAGTATCTTTTGTTGTAACTAATTAACTAGTAATATTATCTGACCTCAATAAGATCCATTGGTTGTTGTGAATACAAAGCCCTGAATCTCATTTCTGCTGATCCTCCTATAGCACATTTTTATTTTTTTTTCTGTTTCAATATAGACTCCTATGATCTAGGCTTTACTTTCTGTGCTAAAGATTTTGCATTTAACATAGAAGAAAGAAGCATGTGCATTTAAAAGTTTAACAATTAGCATAATGATGAAATTGAAAGCCATGCAGTGTGAGGTGTCTATAATTTCTGTAAAAATAATTTGCACCTTAGTTCTTAGTTTCTTATTTGATTCAAAAAGAAAGAGAAAATTGGATGAAAGGTCATAGGGAGTCTTGGATTTAGAAGCTAAAGCATTATTTATTTTTTTCTGGAATTTATTTCATCTAACTATAAGTCAGGTGTAAGATGAGAAGGTTATCCCTACCTCACAGAGATCAAGATGGTAGAATCACGAAAAATTAGGCATGCAAAAGCATTTTTAGAACTACAATGTGTTATATAGATGAAAGGAGATCTCATTGCTACTTGCTACTTTTATTTTAAGTGATAACTAATAGAAAAAAATGAAGTAGAAGCACACCAACAGTTACTATTTTTGTTTCTTATAAAGGGCCTTCAAACACATGTGTTCACTAACCAGAAGAACACAAATATATGTGAGTGTGTGTGTGTATGTGTGTGTGTTTGTATAACACTGTGCCGATATTTGTATGTTGTGTTTTTTAAATCATTTTTCACTCACATTAATCTCGATATTTATTTCTGAAATCTGAGATCAAGGACTAATTTTAATTGAAAGTGTAAAGTAATATAAGTCTTACACCATTAATTTAAACATGAAAATGCTCTATGGTACAAAGTTGGGTATCTATAGTTAAATACATAAGTAAATCATGGTATCCACAGTAGGAAGATTTAAGTGATCATTCCTGGTTTGATTTTAGGATAACTCATTTATTTTTGCAATAGGGAGGTGAGAATCAAAAGTATAAATGATTTTTTTTTTTTACTTTTGTCAAGGTCATTGAATGAATGACAAGGTCAGGATACTGTATCCTGACAATGCAATGGTAATATCTTCTATGAATTGGTCAAAGCACTAAATGTCTATCTCAGTTTTTTTGAACTATATAACTAAGATAATAGTATCTACTTGAAAAGGACAAGGCATTGGTCAGTTTAGATTTGTCCTTTGAGGATGAAATGTACCTCCACAGAAAGGTACATTTTAAAGACGTTGTTCTTTTATCCAATATTACTTTCATATTAATATAACATAATATTCAAAATGTAAAAGCAGAAACAGTGATAATATGACATTTCCTTAGCAAATTTACTAAGCTGAGGTTCATTATAATAATTCTTTGTAATAAGCCATAAAACATTTATGGATGGAAATGCACATATCGTGAAATTTTAATGTGTACATGCATATCTTAGATTTTAAAAACCCTTCAAGGATATTAATTTAGTAGTATTGGAGACACTACTAAATTAAATATCTCAATTTGAACCTCAGTAATGTACAGTATCCACTGAATTTACTGAGTGTTAAGTTTGGCACTTATTTAGTTCTTGACTGTTTTGGAAACTCAGTATAAAAAGAATGAAGCAATACATGTACTGAAGGCAATGATAGAAATAAAATTTCCTTTCACATTCATTTACATGCATATAACTATAAATAAACATTATATATATATATATATATATATATAATTACTTTTTTTCCATTGTTTTTCATTTTCATGAGTCTTCTGTAGTTCCAAATAATCCCTCATGCCTAACCCATATACGGGGTCCCCAATGAATATTTGTTGAACAAATGAAGTGTTCCAAAGTGTCACTCATTCTATTCAAATTCAGCTCAAATATACTTCTATCGTGACGTTTTCAAAAATTATTCTTCTCTCCTGCCAGAGCACTAAAAATACCTGCTTTCTATTCCATACTTGTCATTCCAGTCATTTATTTGCTGAATTATTATTTCAAACTTTGAGCCGTACCCTTAGGCTTGTAGTCTAAGTGAAGAAAAAGGCATGTGAATCAGCAACTGTAATGTATTTTGGTAAATGTTAGTATAGGTATGTTCGAGGTACTGTGCCAAGAAGATAGGACACAAAATTTGTTGATGTATTTATGACTTCTCTCTTCAAAGAAAGAAGTTGTGTGAGCTGCACCTGATTGAAGAAGACTTTTTACAAGTGAAAATTTGTGGGAAGTTCATTAAATGTAGGGACCCATGTAAAAGTGTCTAAGAGATAACAGGCTGGGAATACTCTGGGTATTTTTAATTTCCTGCTAATTTTATAATTTACATATATAAAAAGTGAGAAAATAATATTTTTCCCACCACCTTCCCTCCACCATTTCTCTTTTTCCTTCCACACTTCCTTTTAAAAGGCTTACTTCTTTTGTATTCTTCTTTTATCATTTTGAATTAAGTCTTTTTATGCAGGACTGTATGTGCTATAGAACAATGAATTTTGAAGGATTTTTTGGTTGTGTGGAATATAGGAATGAATGTTCCCATTTCTCTTCATTCACCTGCCATATTGTAAATTCTCAAAAATAGGACAGGAGTGAAACCATGATTTTACCTTGATAATATATTACTGATTTTTCTTCCTCTTCTAGATTTTAATCTTGATAAGAGAGTATTGATATCATCTGCTTGCTACTTCTCATCAAAATAGGAGTAAAACATTTGCTGGTTGAAGAACTTGTTATTGTCCTCATAGTGCACCTTGCAACTTAACAACACTGTTGTCATTGATTGTAATTTTTCAAAAGAGAAAACATAACCTACAAAAGCATGCCAATTGCACCTATAATAAATAGTATTGAATTAGATACAATTAATTGCAATAACATATTTTAAAATATTTGTATAAACAATAACCTATTTTTGTCTCTGCATTAGTTTGCTAGGTGCACATCCATGTACCACAGACTAGTAGCTTAAACAATAGAAATTTATTCTCCTAATTCTTGAGGTCTGAGGTTAGACAGCAAGGTGTCAGCAGGGTCACATTCTCTTAAGGGTCTTTTTCTTGACTTAACCATGGTCTTTTTCCTGTGTCTTCATATTGTCCTTCCTCTGTGTGTGCTTGTGCTAATACCCTATTCTCTCTCAAAGACAGCAGTCCTAGTGAATTAGGTTTTGCCCCACAACTTCATTTACCTTTGGTTACCTCTTTAAAGACGCTATCTCCAATATAGTCATATTCTCAGGTACTGTAGTTAGGACTTCAAGGTATGAATTTTGGGAAGATTAAGTTTACCTCAAAGCACTTCCTTTTTTCTAAGATGCAGAGAAGGAAAGTACTGATTTCCCTGAAGTTTTTGTAGGAAGGCCAATGAGTGTAGAACTGTCTGAAAAAAAATCATCACGTGATAGAATAACATTAATTAAAAACTGTTGATGGGTATTGTGGCACACGCTTGAAATCCCAGTGGGTCAGGTGGCTGAGGCAGGAGGGTAGAGTTTTCAAAGCCAGCCTCAGC
Source organism: Marmota marmota marmota (assembly GCF_001458135.2). Classification (NCBI taxonomy): domain Eukaryota; kingdom Metazoa; phylum Chordata; class Mammalia; order Rodentia; family Sciuridae; genus Marmota; species Marmota marmota. The sequence continues at coordinate 7,117,181 of NW_026000174.1, forward strand.
AACAGCAAGGTGCTAAGGAACTCATTAAGACCCTGTCTCTAAATAAAATACAAAATAGGGTTGGGGATGTGCCTGAGTGGTCTAGTGCCCCTGAGTTCAATCCCTGGTACCCTCCAGAAAAAAAAATGAAACAAAAAACAAACCCCTGTTACGGGGCAACAAATGTCACTGTGGTATGGTAGTTACTTTCAAGAGTATTAAAGAAGCAAGTTTGGGGTCAGAATTCATGTGTTCCCACATTTGATGGCTATGTGATCTCTGCTGCTTCTATAAACAGAGCAGCAGTATCTCTATTAAAGAGTACTTAGTATTTTTGCTAGCTATTTCTTTATGTGTACCTTCCCTTTCCCTCTGTACCTTTAATTATATTCCTGTTGCTTTGTGAATGATTTTAGTTGCAATCTTATTTTACATGATAAAATTAGTTTTTATGCCATGTGATAGCTGACAGAACCAAAAAAATGGCATCTCCAAGGGCAATGGTGGAACAGGAGCAAATCTGGTTGTGTTTGGGTTCAAAGGGAGCTAGAGGGCCAGGGCTATGAGAGGCACAAGCTGAGTGTGAAGAAAAGTAAGTTTATCCATTACAGTTTGAACATAGAAAGGTATGAGAAACAGTGGATAGTTGGTCATCTGCTCTGTCTATCTGCAATAATCAGTAATGTTTGACCTTAGAGTCGATGATTTGGAAAAAGAAAAAACAACTGGAAATTGCCTTGATTATGTGTATTTTAATATTTGTGATGGCCCATGAGGCTTTATTGTTAGTCTATATACTAGCCTAAAATATTCAGTAGTGGGTGGAATACAGACTGCAGCAGTTATATTCAGAAATTTATTAGACTCCAACATGAACATGTAGAGGGTTGAAAATTAAAACATAAAATAACTACAAAATATCCAAGGTTTCCAACTAGCATTTTTTATGTGCTGTTTAGCTTTGATTTTAGTGTAATAATAGCTCTGCAAAATCTGTTTTATGCTTCAATCTCACTCAATATGAAAAGAAATTATAGGCTTTTTAATGCAACTTTAAGTGGATCACCACAGAGTGGTCGAGACCACTGTAATACTGAAGTGTTTCTGGGTTTGGGTAAATACCTTTGGAAAGGAAAACCGGAAGAGTCCAAATTTATATTACTATTTTGTCTCTCCTACCTCCATATATCAAATGGCGTTCATGATAATTTTAATTCTTACTCAGTGTGAAACAGCAAGAAAGAGATGCTGTTCATCATATTTCCTCCCATTTCTTCAAAGACTGGAAGTTCAAAGATTACAAAGATCCTATAGTTCATTCTGATTCTCCTCTGCTCTATTCCCCCTTAGAAGCAACAATTGATGCATTCCTGTACAATTCATCCAACTTGGGTAGTTATTTGAAATCAGAATTGAAATAAGAATATATATGTATATATAGCCTGCCATCATTATTACTACTTTCCTCTCAAGGATTTTTAAAAACCTACCTATATGCTTACGTATACCCATACATGAAGCTCTCAAGAGCCACAAGGTTTTTCTTGAGGCTAAGTGAACTCTGAGTTGCCAGATGATTCTTTAATGGCCAAATGGCTTGGCTTAGAGCCCCTTCACCCTCCCTGCTTACCCTTTCTTTGACTGCCTGTGCTGCCCTTGCCTGCATTGTAGTGTTTTAAAGTTGAGGCTCTTAAAGTAAACCCAGACTCCAAGCATTTCTTCCTGGTGAGGTGGAGCTGGACTCTCAACTCTGTCAGCAGAGGTAATATTTCTGTGTGCTTCCCTTTGCCCACAGTTAATGCAATTCATGGTCTTTCTGGTGTCAATTGTTCTCAAGACATATTATGGGCTTGATGTGAATACTGACATTTTATTTCACAGATACCAAGTACTAGACTTAAAAGAAAATTGAAAGAAAAAGAAAACAATCACATTTACTTACACCTTTTGCATGTAAACCACAAATTCAGTATACAGTTTAATTAATTGCCTTTAACATAAAAGGAACTCAATAAACGTCTGTTTAGTAATATTTCTAATTTTTGTAAAAAATTACTTTAGATAGAGATGTTAGAATTAAAATCGAGACTGAATTGTGGGGAATCTGTCTTTTGTTCCACCTCTCCTTCCCTTTCTTTCTTCTTCCTCATTTACTCAACCTCAGTCCTTCCTTCCTTTCCTTCCTTCCTTTTTGTTTTGAAGGGAGATTTGTGTATGCATGTATACATATATATTATTGAGGATTATTTACAGCAACATTCCACAGATTTTAGGATTTAATGGGGTAAGAGTAAATGTAGTAACCCAGATAAACCCATACAATTGAAAAAAAAATAGAAAATATCCTGTGATAGCTGGGTATACTGAGTTAGTGTGCTATGTTATTGAGAATTCTATCTTCAAAGAAGTAGATCCAGGCTAAAGACCATTTATTCTTTAGCTGGTGAGTTGATGAGCATGAGGAGGGTCTGAAGGCCACTGCAGATTGTAGTGGCTCCAGAATGTGGTCACACCAGCAGTGAGAAATTTAGCCTTTATTTTTTTCCCCTTCTCAAATAAAATATAAAGTACCACAGAATTAGAAAGTACAGACAAAAGTTATAGAAGATGAAATTCTTCAGTTACAACAGGCAGACCAATTCAATATTTGTTCTTGAATTTGAGTTTCCTAGTACCAAATGAGTCAATAAGATTTCTGAACATAATTTCATCAGTGCTTCACCTCTGACTATGAAACAGCTAAGAAAGAACACCGGTATTGCTTAGGAGATATTATAAAGTTGTGGCTTATTGGCATTATAAGGTTGTCATCAATAGTTATGATCAGAAAGTGGACCTAAAAATGAGCTAAATGATTTTGAGGAAAAGATTACTGTATTATCTCACCTATAAATCATTTATTCCTCCTATAAAAAGATGCAATCCAAAACTAGATTTTTCCATGAGTTTATCCAAAAAAATCAAAGAATCTACTAATCAACAAACTTGAATTGAATGCTCATCAGTCAAAATATGCACCAGTGCTGACTGGGGATATAAAAGTGAATAAACAAAGTTCTTCCCTTAAAGATATAAAATTTTGACAATGAATGCAAAGATTAAGAGCTAGATATTTGCAAGTAAATAACAGAAATATATTTAAATACATTGGAAACATATTAGGAGGGATTATATTATGGGAGAGTATAGAAGTTTAGAAAATGACTATTAAAAGATGAACTAGTGAAAAAGAACCAGTAAAGGATGTCCTGAGACTTCTCCAGCTGTACATACTTGAGTAGAAGCTGGCTGAACATTTCAATGACGACAAAATGAAAAGCATTGTGTTAGTCTTCTTTCATCACTGAGACTACAATTCCTGACAATAACAACCTAGAAGAGGAAGAGTTCTAAAACAGTTTTGACTCACTGTTTTAGAGGGTTCAGTTCCTGGTCAGCTCTTTGCATTGTTCTTGGCCTGCAGTGAGGCAGAGCATCATGGTAGAAGGACATGGGGGAGGAAAGTTTCTAAGCTCATGGCAGTTGGGAAGCAGAGAGAGAGGGAAAGAAAAAGAAAGAGGATATAGGGATAAAATACATAATTCCCAAAGCATACTCTCAGTGACCCACTTCTTCCAGCCACCCTTCACCTACTTGCAGTTGACGAAGTAGTCCATTAACTGCTCTAAAATTTAATCGTTTTATAGCCTATGTTAACACAGGAGCTATGGGGGCATATGTCATATCCATCCCATAACAGACACCTTCAAATGTATCATGTAGCTACTGAGCACAAAGCACTCATATCAATGAAGTGGTGGATGCATTCTAAAAAGGACAAGAGGAAATGTAAACAACACCGTCTCTGCATTGGAGAAACCAGGTCTGAACTCTCTGTATAAAGAACGGGTTCTTTACTGTGTGCTGATATGGGGATCTTAAAAGAAGAAAGGAGCGGATTTAGATAAGCACAGCAGGGAGATAGCATAGAATACAAAAATGGGATGGAGTGAGGAGATTTTGATAATGATAAGTTTTTCATTTCTTTATTTAGGGCACTGATAGGGCCCTTTCTAGAATGGAGAATTTGTGAAGATGTGGAAAATAAGGCTATAAAAGCTTAAAACAGAATAAAATGTTCATTTCTTCTTATGAGATTTTAGATTCTGATAACAATAAAATATCAGAGCTAGAGGAGAATTAATAAAGAATCCAATGCAATTTCCTCACACTTTAAATGAAATTGAGTTGTTTAAAGGAACAAAGGGTGAAAGGAGCAGTAAGTAAGTACACTTCTGCTTATAGAAGAAGAATTGACTAAAGAGGAATATTAACTGAAATGCACAGAGGCATATACCAAGTTTTAGCAGGTAGGCAAAGGCTAAACTACAAAAGGCCCTTGAATGCCTTGTCATGTAGTCTATTTGTGATCATGGGGGTAGTAGGGACCCCTAAAGCAGAAGGAAGTGGGATGGTGGCACATGCCTATACACATGCTCTATTCAAGGCGGGAAGGGGTATAGCCATATTAGCAACACAAGTTAGTACTATCCTGCAATTTGCTAAAATATGAATACCATTATTTCTTCACTATTTGGATTAAAGTCCCAAATCCTCCAGTCTAATGTATGAGACAGAACTCAGAATGCTATAATACATATCTCCCTGCCCACTGAAAAAAATTCAGCAAAACCTTTAATGGTTGACATTGGATTTTTCTTCTTTTTATTAGGAACAAATGTGTCAGATAATAGGAACTATTATGACTAGCCCCTGGCTCACAGTCTTCCTTTCAAGACTGTTTTTGGAGATGGAGGTTTATAATGTTAATTGAAGGTCAAAGCAAGACCTCATGGACCAAAGCTTGACAAGTGAAACATATGTTTGCGCAAATGCTGCTGATTTTCCAAGATGTACAGCTATGGAAAAAATAAGGTGTTAAATTGCCTCCTTAACACATTTATTGTTTCAGTTTTGAATTTAGATGCTAATATGCCAACACTAAAGTGATCAGGGAAATTGTCCCATTTTTTGAGTACATAGCATAATGTGAAAGATAGCAGCACACAATTGGACTAAAATGTAATTCTAATCCAAAAAAGGAAATTCAGAATTGAATTTTGGTAGTTTTGCCAAATCTCAAAAATCTTCTCTGGTGAAATGATTCATTGATACTTTTGAAATCCAAATTGAACTTGTCTGGGAGTTTTAAAAATGTTGTTTGTATGTGACTCAGTTTTAGAAATAAAATAAAATTTGTCTGGTCTGCGAAATAATCAGCAGCAATAAATTGAGAGCAGTTTAATAATACTGTTGTTCATAGGAGCTAAGAATTATTCATGTAATATTTGCCTTTGTACAAGCTGGGCTGTGGTGCTTTCTCTAGGTAGGAGTTGTCATTCTTATAAAGTAAACTACTGAAGATAACTTGTCATTTGATCTTGGAGTAAAAATAAATAAAAAGTCTGTTTAGTAAAAAACACATGGCAGACTATTCATTTATTCATTTCCTACCCACCCTCTATTAGCAAAGCCATATTAGTTAGTTCTTTGATAAGAAAGCCTGCACTGAAAAGATTAGGTATATTCAAATATGGGCATATTCTCAAATTGTCATTATTTCCCAAACTATTTCCTTCTTTCTTCTTGCTTTCATCCTCTCTCAATAATACATACTAAAAACTAGATAATTCTAAGCAAGGTGTTGATGTACACCACCTTTAAAAATGTCAAGTATCTGCACTACTAATGAAATGAAACAGGGCTAAATAATCTTCCATAAAGGACCAAAAAGTAACAACAGATATTCAGATATTTTAGATTTTGTAAGCAATAAAGTGTCTGTCAAAATTAGCTCTGGATTGGGAATGTAGCTCAGTGGTGGAGCACTTGCCTAGCATGTGAAAGGCCCTGGCTATAGTCTCCAGTATTGAAAAATAAAATAAAATAAATAAATAAACAAACAAACAAACAAATAAATAAATAAATAAATTTTAAAAACCCATAGCCAATATTTAAACAAATGAAGATGAATAGAGGCTAGTGAAATTGTGGTCACAAAAGCAGGCTGATGGAAGCCCACAGAGTTGATACTTCAATGTGCACAAAATGTTGGGGAAGATTGAGCAGTGTGCAAAGAGCACAGATGTTGTATTTCCTGCTTTATTCCTTTTTAGTCTTGCTACTAATTTAAGAGCCTTCTCTATGAAAGTGAATAATTGCTGTTTGTTACCTGATTTGAGTAATTATGATGATCAAATTATAAGAATGTATTTCAATTAAAACGATTCCGCTCTTTTTAAAGTTTTTTTTTTTTTTTCCTTTTTAGAATCTTATTAGGAACCACCAACAATCTAATCCTTTGGGTCAAAGAATATTTTTCTTTGTGTATTGCTCCAGATAGCAGTAAGAGTAATCAAAGGGAATAGATCACCTTTAAATCTTATATTCCTCAGCATGCACTGTTTTGGAGAGCATGTACATCAATATTCTAGTGATTTATTTTCCCATTTTCAAAACAGAGGAAATGAGACACAGGATCACTAAAATGACTGGTTCAACATCAGACATTTATAGTGGCGGAGTTAAAGTAAGAATATATGTTTTCTTATCACCTCAGCTATTATTACAATGATATTTCCTTTTAAGTGGGAAAAAATGGGTAAAACATAGGTTCCAAAAATTGTAGTATGCATATAAAAAGGAACTATTTGTTTAGAGTGAAAAGCATCTTAACATATGTAGAATTGTTTCTCCAATTTGCTATGTGAACAATTTCAGAGGTTGAGAAAAATTTTAAGACAATTAATCAGATGATAAAAATTCAAGAAAGACATCCTTTTTATTAAAGATAGCTTTGTCTCTTCACAGTTTGTAACAAGCAACAAAATGTCTGGAGCTTTAAAAAAAATAAATGCAGTCTCTGCCCCTTTATCTAACATTTCCATTTCCATTATATATGACATTATGGCTCAGTGTTGTTGTTGTTGTTTTTAATGGAATCTGTGGTGTGAACTAATAGTCTCTTGGTGTGCAAGTTGCCTTTAAAACCACATTCATCTTGAGGCCAGTGGACATTCATCCTGGCTCCTCTGATGTAGCTTCTGGGCTATAATTTAACCTTCCTTCTAATGTAACTGATGCTTAAAGAAGCTTCAAAAATAGTTGTATTTTATTACTTAAAGTTTTTAGTAAGATGTAGTACATCAAGAATACATTCTGGAAAAGGCTATGTGCTCATCATAACCTGCTTTACTAATGTTTAAGAAATAAATGTTCCTCATGTTTCCCTCCCACCCCCAGTCATGCTGCAGGATCATACAATGAGTGAATATGGAGAGTGTGAATGAAAATGATAGTGGAAATAAGAGGTTTTTATGTTCATGGAAGAGCATTAAAACTTAAGATTCCAGTTTTAACATATACTTTAGCTTGTCATTTAAGACCTACTATGATTTAAATATTAGGTGTTTCCTCAAAATTCATGTGTGAAGCAATGCAATACAGTTTAGAGTTGAAATGACTGGGTTATGAGAATTTAACTTAATCAGTGCATTAATCCTCTGATAGGGATTAACAGGTGGTAATTGGAGGCAGGTAGGGTGTGGCTGAAGGAGCTGGGTCATTGGGGTGTGCCTTTGGGGTAGACGTGTACTTGGTGAGTGAATTACCACCCCCTCCTTGGTGGCCATGTTCTCGGCCCACTTTCCTCCACCACACTCTTCTGCCATTATATTCTACCATGCTTCAGGCACAGAGCAATGAAGTTGGCCATCTATGGAGTAACACCTCTGAGACTGTTGAGAACCAAATAGCTTTTCCTCCTCTAAATTTTTTCTTGTCAGATATTTTGGCAAAAAAGCTGGCTAAAACAAGACCCTATATCCAAGTGATCTTATCCATCCTTATCTTCTTCTAATGCCTCATGAAAAATATTCATTACAATCAAATAGGATTGCAATTCCTATCAGATCAGCATACCTCAAACTCTGACTTGTTGTTGTTCTATACTAGGAATTAGAAGGATTTTACCACTGAGCTACACCCCCAGCCCTTTCAATTTTGAGAGAAGTTCTCACTAAGTTACTTGGGGCGTCACTAAACTGCTAAAACTAGTCCTGAACTTGCAATCTTCCAGCTCAAGCCTCACAAATTGCTGGGATTTTAAGCATGCATCACCAAACCCAGTTTGTAGAAATGTATTTTTTAAGAAATTAACTTTGTAGAAAAGTCTAGGGGAGTCATGCTCCAAATACTCTAAGATTATCTGTGTTTTCAAAGAAGAGTGTGAAACTATGAAAGATTTTGACTCCAAAAGATCTGTGGACCAAAGAATATTCAATTGGAGAAATAAATGTATACCATCTAATACCTAACTACTTTTTAATATATAGTGATAAATAAGCCATTTCATATATAATAAGTATCTTGAGCTGGAGCATCATGAATTGGGTTTGTTGGGGGTATCTTTGATCTCTAGGAACAATTAAATTTGATGATCTGGAACCATGCAATGAATCAGATATCTAAGACTGACTACTTTCTTCCAGCTATTTCCTGTCAGAAAGTATAAAAAAAAGCTTTAAACTACTGGAAAAAATATGAATGTTTAAGTGTGGCCTCCTCTATGTGCCATGTCTGAGCTGCAGTGATGCTCAAATTCTAAGCTACCATACATGAAGAGCAGTTAAAATGATAATAAAGCAGATACTACAATTGCCCTTTAGGACTGAGAGCAAGATAAATGTTTTCAACATTCTGGTGCTATAAAAGCATATCTTGGGTTTTTCTGAGTAAATAGGGTCTACCTTCTTTGCCTCCTAAACTTGAGTCACTTATTTTTTTTAAAGAATATGGATTATATTTGATGATTGATTTTTTTTAATAGCAGTGGTATACTTGTATATGGGGTGGACATGAGTGACTTCCTCATTGACCCTGCAAATTTTAGAGTTCAGAGTCTCCAACCATATCTTGGTATCACATTTCATACGAGTAGTATATATTCTTTGTCTCAATAACCTGAGCACTTGTGGCTTACATTACATTTATTCAAAAACCGTTTAAACTTCCATAAGATTATTTTGTGGGTCAGTTTGACCGATATACAATGACTATAACAAGCATAATGTGCTAAAAATCATCTCAAATGAGATTGGAGTGCTGGCTTTGGCAGTGCATATACTAAAATTGGAATGATACAGAGAAGATTAGGATGGCCCCTGTGCAAGGATGACATGTAAATTCGTGAAGTGTTTCAAAATTTTTAGAATGTGAAGTTATACTCAATTCATGTGTGATGCATTCTACTCTCATATATAACTAATTAGAACAAATAAAAAATAAAACAAAAAAGATTGGATTTCTTCAGATCTAAGTCCTCTATTTGATTTTCACAGATGATTAAGGAAACAGATGATATTTAGATTTGACATGTGTAGTTCAAGTTTTGTACATACAGACAAGTCATCAAGTATAGGAATGCAAACAAATGCACAACGGACAGTTCAATTGTGAATACTGTGCAATACATAAAAATATAATGTTTTATATTGTTTCAAAATGATAATTTTTCAAACTATACCATAAATAATTTCTCAAATCTTTCAAATCTTTTTTTTTTCTCAGAACGTGGCAAATGTTATTAAAGGCATTTTACAATTTTATTGCCTGTCCAGTGGATTCATATGTATACTTCCTATTCCATAAGAAAACTGAGAGAAAGGGGATCTATTATGTATCTTTAATTTTTTGTTGTTGCTGTTGTTCTATGGATTTTACTTCTTCTGACTTCCAGGCCATTCACTCCAATTAATCTGTTTAATGCATATTTTTGGCTAAAGAATATTTAAGTGAGGTGTCAAAGTCCTAAATCTTGTAGGAACAAAGACTATGAAAATAACTAATATTAGCAATTAGGGCTTTGTTTTTTGACCCTCGTGAAAACTTTTTCTCTACTCCACTAAAACTTCCCAACTGGTCACCTTCCTTCTGCAATACCCTAAAGAGATGTAAGTTGGTATATCTGAGAAGCTCTGTCCTTCTCAACTCTAGTCAACTTCTGCATATTTGGCCACCAAAGAATTTTTTGTTTTAATATTTATTTCTTAGTTGTAGTTGGGCATGACACCTTTATTTTATTTATTTATTTTTATGTGGTGCTGAGGATCGAACCAGGCCTCGCACATGCTAGGCAAGCGCTCTATCACTGAGCCACAACCCCAGCCCACTTAAGAATTTCTGAAGGTTGGAGAAGGATGTCTCTTTGAGGAGGCCAGGGGCATTTTTACCAAACTGAACCATTTGAGAAACCATCTGAAAAAGATGAAGATGACCTATAAGAACATAGATAAATAAGTAAACGTGTATTATGCATTGGGCTTAGAATTAATAACTCTTTGGAGGTTTTCAATCTCCACTATCAATGGTCTATTCTCTACACACATGTCTTCAAAAGACAACTTTCTGAGCTGGGTGAGGTGATGCACACCTATAAACCCAGCAGCTTAGAAGGCTGAGGCAGGAGGATCACAAGTTCAAAGACAGCCTCAGTAATTTAGGGAGACTCTAAGAAAGTTAAGGAGACCCTGTTTCAAAATTTAAAGAAAGAAATTAAAAAGGGCTGGGGATGTGGCTCAATGTCTAAGTATCTCTGGGTTCAATCCCAAGTATTCAACAAAAACAAAAACAAAAACAAAACAAAACTTTCCCTTAGGGGTTTGATTATGTTCTCTAAATATACATAGTTTATCTAATTGCTTTTCTAAGGCATAGAATCTAAAGGTAATATTCTTGGACAGCTAACTGCCTGGAGACTCACAATTTTGAGCTCTGAGTGCCCTTCATATCTTAATATCCATTATGCACCAGTCCTCCTCCTCCTCCAAAACCAGATGAATAGAATGAATTAGAGAAGGGGGGGGGAGAGAGAGAGAGAGAGAGAGAGAGAGAGAGAGAGAGAACCAAAAATGCAGAGGGAGGAAGGGAGAAAGGGAGACAGTATGGAAAACTCTCCTATAATGAATTTTTATGCACTATGCATGTTCCAATTTGCAATTTTTCCAATATCAACGTGTGACCATGTCAAATATTTAATTTTTCCCTTTTTTTCTCTAATTAGAGAAGCCGAAAGGGCTACAGTCTAATTAACTATTTCTCTCCTGATTACTTTCTGGCAATCCTTAGAGCTTATAGGTCCAAACTCACCCAGGTCCCCTGTACTCAGAAGTGATTTTTAAATAAGAAAAAATGTAAGGTACACTGGAATAAAAGAAAACTATTTATTTTCCATGGGTTCATATTCATGTGTTTCTTTCTTAGAAATTAGGTAATAATTCTTCATTTGTACACCCCCAGGTTAGGTAACAGGTCATAGGCTAATTGCTTGTGAGCATCATACACAGTAATCTTAAGATGGAATTGAAATTAAGAAGCTGATTTCTATTTTTTTTTTTGGAAAAATCTCACCAGGCTGCATTATTCTCAAAGATGCATTTACAATAAATCTCTAATTCAAAATTCTCCAAACTTTCTTAGACTTGAATCACAGATTTTTGCTTTAAGAAAAATCCTCATCTGTAAATTCTGTTTTTTTCTAAACTGTAGTCAGATAATAGTCTATAATAAATATTTTAAACTAATTAACTGTGAGGAATCCTATAGAATGACATACTGTGGATTAGCACACTTGGTCCCATTTATTGCCTGGGTATATTCTGAGTGATAGTTCCGAGTACATAACCCTTATTATCCTGGAATTCTTTTGGTATATTCAGCTAACATTTGAAACTTCTGTAATGTCATGTTACTTTCCTTTTGCTTTGTTCTGGATTGGAACACCATTCGTTTGCTGTTTTGATCCCATATCTTCTTACACAGGTATTTTAGATATAGCTATGTCATTCATATCTTACTTTGGATGTAGTCTTGTAAGATTATCCAAAATTGCTTTGTCATTACTCTGCTTACTTCAATCCAGTGTCTACCATATAGGAACTTAGGAAAGTTCAAGAATCCTAAGTGAATGCCCTCCCTCTCTCTACAGGGGCATACAATCCTAATCTTAACTATTATGGGATGCCCCACATAGCCAGATTCCTTGCATAGCAGTATCCTTCAAGATTACCAAGAGCAGGGTAAACCACAAATTCCCTTTGAGTTTCACCTCCTTCATGACAGCCTGAGGAGTCCTACTGACATACTTCCCATAATATTGGTGTAAGTTATTTAAAACAGACAAAGCAAAGCAAAATCCAATAATTTTAAATCTCAGGGAATAACCTTAAAAGCATACAGCAAATAAATATTTATTCAATAAAAGTGCTGAAACAGTAAGAAAGGTGAACATTTCCGGTATTTGAAATAAATATATATATATTTACTACATACATATACTACATACATCCTTTCTCTGTGATGAAAACTCCAGTTCGGACTGGCACAGACAAGAGCTCCAAGATCCCTTCTCTACCTCCAGAACTATCGCTCAAAAGACAGTTTTCCCTGAAGAGGCAGGACTATTCCTTTTCTCAGCTACTGGTTATAGACAAATTCCTGGGTAAATATAGTCAAGAGGAGATTTCCTTTATTTTTTAATTAATTAATTAATTTGCTGAAACCCTAATCAGAGGATGAAGGCTTTTCCTGGGGCATGGTATGGTTGGGAGTCCGGGTCCTTTGTCACCGTAACCCAGACTCAGTGGGTGGTTCAAGCCAAGAGAGGTTGGTTGAGAAGATCTAGAGATATCAGTCAGTTCTCTCACCCATGTATAAAGCTCTTAGCTCCCAACATAGAGCTGTCATTGGAAGAGAAATATAGCATTGAATACTTGGCCCTGTTTTGGTACCAGAGCTGTGGATCAAAGACTTTCTTTCTTTGGATGAAAAACTAGACATAGAACAGAGATTTCCAAGTCCCACTCAAAATGAACTAATTTCATTTAAAATATAATGTGGAGAAATTCATGTCATATAGAAGAAAATTGGTAGAAGATTGATAGATTTGTTGGAGATATTATTGGCTAATTCATTAGAGAAAAATTGGGAAGAAACTCATGGAATGAGTACTCTGGGTCACAAAAAATATCAATATTGACCTCAAGGAACTGACCCTTCAAAGGAACCACGGTTTGATTGGATAAACCTATGAAGTAATTTATACCCTAAGACTTGTTCAGTAAACAACAAATAAACAAAACAATAAGAACAACAACAAAAAAGAGTAATCAGACCTAAATTAGTAAAATTTAACAGTTAGATATGGTCAGGAAAAGAGATAAACAAAAAGGATCCTTCACTGTCATACCAAAGTGACTATAGGCATACTACAGTTGTCACCTAAAGAGTAACATCAGAGATTTTTACACAGCAAGGAGGAATCATACAACCTTAAAATAATTTTACCAGTCACTAAAGAATTAAGCAAATAATAACAGTTCCCAGAGGAGAAAAATAGAGCCTAGAATTGTTACAATATATAACATAAAATATCTTATTACCAACAGTAAAATTTACTAGATATAATATGAAACAAGAAAGCAAAATCTGTACACACACACACACACAGAAAACACGCGTGTGTGCACAGGAAAGAGAAACTCCTATAAGTGTGATCAGCTGTCATATATAACAATGACTTTGATAAAACTATTATGATTATTTTCAAAGAACCAAAAAAGCAAAGGAAGTTTTAATAAAAATAGCACATCTCATCAAAAATAGTAATAAAGAGACACAGAGGAAAAAAGTCAAAATTTTGGAGTTTAAAAGCATAATACAAAATGAAAAAAAAATCTTTAGAGGGGATCAATAACAGATTTAAATTGGCAGAATCATTTGAAATCAAATCAGTGATTGTGTAATACAAGAATAGAGGGGAAAATAAGGTGTGGAAGGAGAAAACTGTATAAATCCTCAGAGAAATGTAACAGTGTCCTTAACAGTGTCCTAACCTAGGCATAGTGAGAATACTGGAAAGAGACAAGATAAGAAAAGAGTAGGAAAAAAGAAAAAATATAAGTAGATAATGGCTAAAAATGTCACAAATTTATTAAAAAGTGATAATCTACACATACAAGAGACTTGGAGAATTTCAAACTGGACATGTACAAAGATATCAACAAATAGATACATAACAAGAAAAAATTAAATCGGAAGACAAGGAGATGATGTTAAAAACAGGAAAATAAACATGAATTGGGACTTACAGGCACTTACAAGTGAACCCTGTTTCCAATAGACAACCTCTCATCAGAGACAATGGAGACTAAAAACCAGTGGGATAACATTTTCAAAGAGCTTAAAGAAAAAAAAATCACATAGGAATCCTACACCTTGCATAACTATCTTTCAAAATTCAGTCAAAATAAAATCAATCCCAGACAGATAAATAAATTCTGCAAGAATGTCACTAGAAGACTGACCTTAGAATTATTATTAAAGGAAAGACTTCATACTTAAAAGTCTCTAGACCAGTAATCGCATCCACATTACAAAAAGGAGCATCAGTAAATGTGATTATTAAATAGTAAAAGAGAATAAATGCACATGATTTATTAGTTTTTATTGGTGCATTATAATTATACAAAATAGTGGTATTCATTATGTTCAATTTGTACATGCACATAACATAATTTGATCAATTTCATTCCTCATTTTCATTTCTTTCCCTCCACTCCTCCTTTCCCTGATCTGTTTGCTCTACTGATCTCCTTTCTACTGTCATTATTCACATTTTAATTTATAAATTATAATCATGTATGTATGTATGAATATGTGTGGAAATGCATATGCATGCATATATATTTAAATACAATTCATTGTAGTAGTGCATGAGTGGAGTGTAGATCCTTGGCAGATCCTTTCCAGTACTCTTTTGGTCTCCTATTTTTATGAGATTACTTTTTACCCCCCCCTTTTTTTTTTACTCTTTCCCTTTCTCTTTCCTTCTCCTTCTTTTTCTTCTCTGTCACTTTCTTGTATGAGAGAAAATATTTGACCCTTGACTTTCTGAGACTAGTTTATGTCACTTTGTATTGTGTTCTCCAATTCTGTCCATTGCACCCACAAATGACATAATTTCATTGTTCTTTTGGCAGAGTAATATTCCATTGTATGCCACATTTTCTTTATCCATTTATTCTTGACAGAAACATAGGGTGGTTCAATATTTGACTATTGTGGTTTGTGGTGCCATAAATATTTGTATGCATGTATCACTGTACTGTGATGTTTCTAGATAATTTGGATAAATTCCAAGAGTGGGATAACTGGGTCATATTGAGGATCCATTCTTAGCTTTGTGAAAAATCTCCAAACTTCTTTCCAAAGTGTTTGTTCTGATTTGCAGTTTCACCAACAACATATAAGTGTATCTTTCCCCCATATTCCTTGACATCATTTATTGTTATATGTATTCTTGATAATTGCCATTCTTACTGTTGTGAGGTAAAATCATAGAGTAGTTTTAACTTGCATCTCCCTGATTGCTACAGATGCCAAATATTTTTTTTCATATGTTTATTGGCCATTTGTTTTTCTTCTTTTGAGAAGTGTCCACTTAGGTCTTTTGTCCATTTATTGAATGATTGTTGGTTTTGTTGATGTTAACTTGATGTTAATTAAATTTAACGAGGCAGGTAAAAGGCCTCTACAATGAAAACTATGGAAAATTGAAGAAAGAAATCAAAGATGAGAAGACTTCTTATGCTATGGATAGGCAGATATTGTCAAAATGGTCACATTGTAGAAAGTAATCTTCATATTCAATGCTATCCCCATCAAAATCACAATGAAATTCTTCATAGTACTAAAAAGCAGACCTAAAGTTAATATGGAAATATAAAAAGTCCAGCATAGCCAAAACAATCTTGAACAGTAACAGCAAGACTGGAGGCATCACAATACTCTAAGTTAAATTACACTACTAAGCTTAGCAACAAAACACAACATGGTATTAGCATAAAAACAGCCATGAAGACCAATGCAATAGAGTAGAAGACACAGAGACAAACCCACATAGATACAGTCATCTGATCCTTGATGAAGGTGACAAAAGCATATGCTAAAGGAAAAATTGCCCTGTTAACAAATGATCCTAAGAAAACTGGATATTCATATGTAGAAGAATGAAATTTGATCCCTATATTTCACCATGGACAAAAGCCAAATCAAAGTGGATCAAAGACAGGAATTAGACCAGAAAATGTGAAACTTCAAGAAGAAAATATAGGCTCAAAACTCCAATATATTACATAACAAATGAACACAAAATTAAAAAAAAATAACTCCAAATTTTGGTGCAGGCACCATCTTCCTTAATAAGACTCTTAAAGCCCAAGAAATAAAACCAAGAATCAATGAATGGGATTGTATCAAATTAATAATCTTCTGCACAGCAAAAGAAACATTTGAGTGGATGAGGAGAGAAACTATAGGATGTCATAAATCATTGTTAGCAATGAAAATACAAAACTTTCTAATAAATTAAAATGTGTATGGTTGGCCTTGTGCAATTAATTACTAAATAAAATACTAAAAATATGATAAAAATGATTTCAAAAGATAAAATGTTACATTGGGAAAAACTTCAATGCAAAAGAAGTAAATTAGGAATGAGAGAAGAAAGGACATGATACATATAATACATATAAAGTAAAATAGATGAAATAAATCTATCAATAGTAAGATTAAATGTAAATGAATTGATCAAATCCAATAAAATGTCAGAAATAACTCAGGATGGATATGAAACAATTGCCAACAATGTGCTGTCTACAGGAGACACGTACATTCATAGATACAAATAGATTAAAACAAAAAGTGGAAATAGGTGGCATCACCAGGATGACTGAATGGATAGTTCCAGCTCTTCCTTCTTACTGAGTCAAAATAATTAGCTCAAAATGAATTTAAAACTAATATAAAAGGAAAATCTACAACTCTTTAGAAAAAACACAGGAATAAATGTATAAAACTTTACAATGGATTCTTAAATATGACACCAAAAGCACAAAAAAGAAGAAAAAATGAATTAAATTTCATCAGAATCAATACTCTCTGTGCTTCAAAGAAAAACACGATGAAAGTGAAAGATTACATAAAATGGGAAAAGTATTTGCCAATCATATTTGATAAGGGATCTGTATCTGGAATGTACAAAGACATCTTGCAACTCAATAATATAAATCAAAATGCCCTATGTGAATGTGTGTGTGTGTGTGTGTGTGTACATACATATATGTATGTGTGTGTGTATTGAGAGAGAGAGAGAGAGGAGAGAGAAAGAGAGACAGAGAGACAGAGAGAAGTAATAACCCTCACATGCTGCTGGCAGGAATGTAAAATCATGAACCCATTGGAAAATCGACTGTTATTCAAGTGATTAAATATAGAAATACCGTATGTCTAGGATTTCCACTTTTAGTTTGTGCTCAAGACAAATGAAAACCTAAATCTATAAATAGACAAACAAAAAGTAATAAAAAACTATGCTTATATGGGAAAGTTTCTGGCATCATTTATAATAGCCAACAAGGTATAAAACAAAATGTTCTCCAATTAATGTTAATGAACAGACAAACGAAATGTTAGATAGATAGATAGATTGATTGATTGATTGATAGATATAGATATACATATAGATATACACAAAGAAATAATATTCATCCTTAGAATAGAAATAAACCACTGATATGGGTGGACCTTGAAACATATTAAGTGAAAGAAACAAGTCACAAAAGGTTCACATTTTTTATAATATCCATATGCTATCATCAACATAGACAAAACCTTGAAGATAGAAAATAGATTGGTATTTGCTTAGTGCTGAGAAAGAATGGGGGATTGTGATATGGTAGCTAAAGGGAAAGGGTTTATTTTTGTGATGATGAAAATTTTCTAAAATTCACATTGTTAATTTTTATATACGTCTGAGAATATACTAGAAACATTGACCTGTACACTTAAATGTACCATTAATATTGAAAACATATAACAAAGCTGGCATATTTGTACAAAAGTTATAACTCACAATATAAATAAAGTGTATGATTCAATAATTCATGTCTATAAATGAATTTTGTGCAGATACTATTATGTAAAATTAATCCCCTCTGCTTAGCTGTTACCTGCTGCATACCTACCACCTCTAACCTATTCAAGGAAACCACGTTTAAGAGACTATTTTTTGTCTTCCTGCAAGAGGAAAATTATGTACAGAAATAAAACAAATGCTTCAGCTTTGTCTTCTCATTCAAAACTCATAATTAAATTCACCTATATGAACACGAGAAACTCATATTATTGGCTTCAGTGTAGGTGCATTACCCACTCTCAGAAGAGAATACCAATCTGTCCTTAAGCATTATTTTGCATATTTTGATTTTTAGTCAAGCTTTTCACTACTATGATCAAAAGGCCTAATAAAAAACAAAACAAAAAACAAACAAACAAACAAAACAAAA
Source organism: Marmota marmota marmota (assembly GCF_001458135.2). Lineage (NCBI taxonomy): Eukaryota > Metazoa > Chordata > Mammalia > Rodentia > Sciuridae > Marmota > Marmota marmota. The sequence goes on from NW_026000174.1 coordinate 7,135,600, forward strand.
ACAAAAAAACCCAAACCAAACCAAAACAAAACAAAAACAATCCAATTACAGGAAGAAAAATTCATTTTGGGCCTCATGGTTTCGGAAGTTTCAGTTCATAGGTGACTGACTTCATTGTTCAGGGCCCAAAGTAAGGCAGAGGTTTATGGTGGAATAGTGTGTTGGAGGCAAGTAGCTCTGGACATGGAAAGAGATGGGGGTAGGGTAGTGCACACTCACTCTCATCACAGACAAAATATAAACCCCGAGGACACACCCCCATGGACCCAGCTCCTCTAGTCATACCCTACCTGCTTACAGTTACCACCTAGTTTATCCCTGGCAGGGGATTAATTCACTGATTAGGTTAAAACACTCATAACCCAATCATTTCACTACTAAACTTTCTTGCATTGTCTCACACAAAGGTTTTTTCGGTATGCCTAATATCTAAATCATAACAATTGCAATCCCACCACTGATTTGCTTTGTTAAAAAAAGTCATATATATATATATATATGTGTGTGTGTGTGTGTGTGTGTGTATAGATATACATATATGTATGTATGTGTATATATACATATATTAAACCGTTAGTAAAAACAAGCATTGTAGGTGGAGACTGAATATTTGATGTTGTTGTTGTTACTGTTTAGTTTTATTTTTAAAATGAGAATCTCACTATGTTGCCCAGACTGGCCTCACACTCTTGGGCTGAAGTGATCCTACTCTACTGTCTCATCCTTCTGTGTGGCTGAGACTCCAAGGGAATGCTGTGGAGCCCAGCATCATTGCTGTTAATGTTCTGGTAATACTACTCTGCTTCTTAGTTACCTTAAAAACATCATTTTCCCCCCACTGTATTAATGGTACATAATGATTTATTTATTTTTTTTATTTTTTACTTATTTATGTATGAATATACATAAGTAAATCATTTATTACCAAATAATACCTAAGTTCAGACTAAGAATGACAGTGATGCTAAACAATCAAAGACTATCCACAGGGTGATTGAGACAGTGGTATCTTCTTCTCAAGGTCCCATAAATGCAATTTTTTTCATATATAAAATTATTAAAAATATCATATAAAATTAACTTTTGGCTAAAAGTTTTTAAAGACACATAAATAAATTTTCTGTTTCTATGTAAATTTTATCCTCATGATATTTTACTATGAATACATAAATATTTGTATATTTGTGCAATAAGGAAATATTTTTTGAAAATCCTAAAGCTAAAATATTTTTGGGCCCAATCATTTCAGATAAGGGGTACAAAATATGAATTGCTTGATCTTCTCTGAGCCTCTGGAACTACTTTTTCATGTCTATCATCACTTTTGGAAAATATCCAACATGATTAATTATTTCAAGAATTTCTTCTGCACTATAATCTCTTCTGATACTCCAAATTTGGATGTGTTACATATAGCTCCACGATTTTTTTCTCTTATTTTCTATTCTTGCTTTATTTCTTTCTCTTTGGAAAGACTTTCTTTTCTTTAAGATCACTATTTCATTGATCATGTCCAGTCTACTGATGAGCCTATCACAGGCATTCTTCATTTCTATTATATTGTTTTTTGAGTCCTAGAATTTTTTGAACATTAGAGTTTCCATCTCTTTCCTTAAAGTTCCCATTTGTTCTTGAATTTTGCCTGCTTTTTATATTAAAAACTCCTTAGATTAAATATATGATTATGAGAGTCCTTAGTCTACAAAGGTCCTTAATATATTAATTAGAATAATTTTCTATTTTCTTTTGAGAGAGAGAGAGAATTGTTTTAATATTTATTTTTTGGTTTTCGGCGGACACAACATCTTTCTTTGTATGTGGTGCTGAGGATCGAATCTGGGCCGCACGCATGCCAGGCGAGCGCAGGTAGAGCCACATCCCCAGCCCCGAGTAATTTTATATTTTTTGACAATCTAACATACCTCTTTGCTTCTTTTCGTTTTGAGTTTTATGTTTGCTTCATCTTATTAGACTGTCTTGCCCTTTTTCATGTTTTATAACTTTTCGTTGAAACTCAGATATTTTATCAGATAATGGGATCTGAGGTACATAGACCTCTGTTGTGAGGTTCCTTTGCTAATATGGCTAGGACTGAGGTTGGCTTTTAAAAACTATTTGCTACTTCTATAGGTGACATAGATTTCATTTGTCTCCTACATCTTGGATCTTGTCTCCTTTCTTGGTGCTGCGATGTATAATTTTAATCAAACATCAATATTCTGGTAGAAACTTCTCATGGGTTGAAACTAGGAATCTCGAGAAATGAGTGAGAGGAATATTCTTTTTACAGGATCCTGCAACAAGGCTCTGGTAATGCATTTCTCTGAGAGTAAGTGTATGTCATGGAGAAAGTTCTGGATATTTCCCCCATTGATTACTTTATTTCTGCCCCCAGAGCTTTGTAAATATTTATCTCAAATCTTCACTACAAGATCCGATGGGGTTACTGAAGGTAAATTCAGGACCTCATGGGGTTGTCCCTATGATTTCAGCATACATGAGTTTCTCACCCTCAAGATAGACCAGACCCAAATTCTAGCAATTTATTAAAATTAACATTTAAGTGTTCCTACCATTTTATGACTCTAATGTCTTCTTTCTAACTCAAATAAGTCGATCTTCTGATTTTCTGGATATGATTGCCTTTTAGAAATTGAGGGGGTACTTTACACTGAAAACTAAATTCTGTGATGGATCTAAGAAAAATAACCAATTTTCATTTTGCCTTTGCTATAAGTAATAGGCATGATGACTTCCAAGCTTTCAAAACTGGGAGTGAAAACTGGAATTGTGAGGCTTTAATTCTAAGGCTTTTTAACCATTAACCAATTCTGCTGTATATGTTGCCTCTTACTAGGGAATAATACTCACAATTTGTCTCCTAGTGACTGCTCTTGTGATAGATATAAAGGCAATATTATTCTACTTTGTTAAAGATTTACAATGTTAACACTGTAAACCTCCTTGAGTCTGATATATCCTAGTGGAAATATCCTAACATATGTCTATTTTTTTTTTTATTTAGAAATAAATTCAACACATTGTTCTATGGGGAATCTAGAATCTGCATTAACAAACATATTCCACAAAATAAAACACTCTCTTTGATATTTTTCAAATATATACTAAAAAATTGTTCTGAGTTGTTGTCTAATTTCCAAATATAAAAAAATTAAATCATCATGAATTACCATATTTCCCAGATTTAAGGGACATTTTTAAACTTTTTGCTCTTCAGACACCTCTGTAGTTCTATAATTTTTCCTGGATGGAGTCATCCTGAAGGAGTCATTGTATTCTGCAGCACCTGATGATGACTTCCTTCTTCAATTACCTTCCCTGATTTAGGAATAACTGCAACATCTTTTCTGTCGACTTCGGTCTTTAAGCCATTTATTCAAAAGCACAGTTTATCTCTGCCTTCTTTATTTACAACTTTTTTCAAAGGAAACTTGTGGTAGGTAGTATAATAACTTTCCACAAAGAAATGAAAGTTCTCATGCCAAGGAAATATAAATATGCTAGGTTAAAGGATGATGTGGAGTGAAATTGAGGTTGCTAATCAACTTGCTTGAAAACAGAAATTATCATAGATTATCTACATGAGCACAGTGTAGTCACAACTGCTCTTATAAGAGGAAAAAGGAGAAAGAAGATCATAGAGGGAGATGCGATAGAATGATGGCCAGAGAGGCATACTACAGTTGGTTTGAGTTGAAGAAGGGGTTCATAAATCAAGGAATAGGAGATGTCCTCAAAAAAAGGAGGAAGGCCAACAAATGGATTTCCCTGGGGTTTCCAGAAATACACATCCTCCTTTGATGTCTTGATGCTGCTCAATAAGACCCAGTGAGACTCCTGATTTTCAGAACTATAAGAAAATAAATTTCTGTTGGTTTAAGCACCAACTTTAATGGTATTTTGTTACAGCAGTGATTGTAAACTAATAAAAACTCCACATGATCCCACCTCAACTTTTAATTTTCCTTATTCCCTTACTACTTCTTTACTGAAAAATGTATTTTTAGGCATAATATTATTTTTAATAAAATTTGTCTTCACACTATTAATACTACTGATTTCTCTCATGATAATAATATGTAATTCTCATATACAAATTTCCACGTATTTGTGACTCTTGACTCAGTATTTTGTTATTAATACTATAATAATATCATATAATTAGTAAGCATATTAAATCTGGATCTCTGGTAAGAGAAACCCTTTTCTTAATATTTTATTAGGGTATTGTAGTTATACATAATATTAGACTTCATTTTATGATAATCATACAAGCAAGAAATATAATTTGCTCCATGAATAAAATATTTAAAAAAAATTAAAACTGCCTTATAAAATCAATCCAAGTCCTCTTTGAGGTGACTTTATGAGGAAATCCAACTATTAGAATCATGATTCGGGCACACGTTTTATTAAATTTTTAAAAACATCTATTTGATTATTTTCAGTGATCTAATAACTTTCAGGTCATTAACCAAGAAGGTGTGTTTTCTTCTTAGGTAGGAAGAAACGCTTTCTCACTAATAAAATCTACTAACACACAGAGATAAACCTATAATCTGAATTTTAAAATCCAGCCATGATCAGAAGTGGCCTGAGGTATTAGTAAGAGTTCTTCAGAGAAATAGAATCAATAGGCTATTTATATGTATATAAAGGGTGATTTACTGTGGGAATGGACTTATACAATAATGGAGGTTACATAGTTCAATGCTATGGTTTCTATAGGCTGGAGAGGGAGGAAAGCCCAATTTAGTCCAACTTTAGAAGCCTAAGAACTAGGGGAGATGTTGATGTGAGTCTTTATGTTGGAGGGAACATGAATCAGGAGTTTCAATGTTCTACAGGCATTGATTTAGTATGTTTAAACTCAAGAAGAGAGAAAGGGACAGAGATTCACCCTTATTCTGCCTTTTATTTAGTTCAGGTCTTCAACGGATTGAAGGTGAATTAGGCAATATTTTTCCTCATTTCTAAGGGAAGATCATCATTTCTCAGTTGTAAATATGATCTTCTCCAGAAACATCTTCAAAGATACATTCAGAAATGGTATTTTTCCATGTATCTTGGCATTCCTTAGCCTGATCATGTTGATACATAAAATTACCATCACATTTAGCATGAAAATTTTGATGAAATAATACTGTCATGGGTTTAATTGTGTCCCCTCAGATTTTATGTTGATATTCTAACTCCCGACATCTCAGAAGGTGATCTTTTTTAGAAATAGGGACATTGCAGATGTAATCAGAAATATCTAGATGAAGTAATAAATGGTTCTTAATACAATATGACTAGTGTTCTTTATAAAATGGGTAAATTTGGACACAGATATTTACATAGGGTATGTCTATCTACATAGATAAAGGCAGGAAAAAATGATACTTCTGTAAATCCAAGAAAAATATTTTGAGCAACCTATGGTAAGTCATCTGAGAGGCATAGAAGTGACTGTTCTTCATGTCCTCTAATACCACTAACATATTGATTGTGGACATCTAAGCATTGAAGCTACGAGACAGTATTTTCCTTTAATGTTTTTGTTAGTGAATTACAGTTATACATAACATTGGGGTTCATTTGACACAATCATGAAAGCATGGAATATAATTTGCTCCATTGCTGTTCCCAGTACTTCCCTTCTCTTATCCCTTCTTCCAGCCCCTGTTCCATCATTTTTTTCTACTGGTCTTGCTTCTATTTATTTATAGTTTCTTAAATTAGTGCTTCACAGATATAAATAAAGGCAAAGTTCACTATCACATATTCATTTATGTACATAGCATAATTTGGTCAATTTTATTCTACCATTCTTCTCTTTTCCCTCCCCACACCCCAATTCCTTCCTATTCTCTACTTATCATCCTTCTCTTTTCAAGGAACTCCTTCTCCCACCTTTTTCTCCTTTATTTTGATATACCATCTACACTTGATCAAAAATATTTGACCCTCGACTTTCTGAGATTGGTTTATTTTACTTAGCATGATGCTCTTCAGTTCTACCTCTTTACCAAAAAAAAAAAAAAGCCATAATTTCATTCTTATGTAGGTCTAAGTAAAATTCCATTGTGTATATACACCAATTTTCTTTTTCCACTCATCTGTTGACAAGCACCAGGGCTGGTTCCATAACTTGGCTATTGTGAATTGCTCTGTTCTGAACATTGGTATTTCTGTATCACTACAATGTGCTAATTTAAATTATTTTGTATAAATACCAAGTAGTAAATTAGCAGAGTTATATGGTGGTACCATATCTGAATTTCTGAGAAATCTCCATAATGCTTTCCAGAGTGGTTGAATTAATTTACAATACCACTGAAAATGTATGAATGTATATTTTCTTCACATCCTCACCAGCATTCATTATTATTTGTATTCTTGATTGTCATTCAGACTGGAGCAAAATAAAGTCTCAATTTAATTTTTATTTTCATTTCCTGCCTGCTAAGAATATTGAATTTTTTTCATATGCTTGTTTATCATTTGTATTTCTTTTTCTGTGAACTGTCTAGTTTTTTTAAGTCAAATTACCTCTATTTGCTAATTATATGATCCTATATTTACAAGACCCAAAAGACAGTACCAAAAGCCTTGTAGATATAATAATCAAATTCAGCAAAGTAACAGGATACAAGATCATCATGCATAAATCATTTTTTTTCACATTTTCCAATAAAGAATCTGCTGAGAAAGAAATCAAGAAAACCATCTCCTTTGTAATAATCCTAAAGTAAATAAAAATTTTTGGAATAAATCCAAATAGGAAGGCAAAAGACCCCTGAAAACTATGGAACATCAAAGAAAGAAACTGAAGAAGACATTATAAGATGGAAAGACTTCCCATATTATTGGATAGGTAAAATTAATATTGTCAAAATAACCATACTACCAAAAGCATTATACAGATGCAATGCAATCCCCATCAATATGCCGATGAAATTCTTCATGGAACTAGAAAAAAAAAAAAAACAGTCCTAAAATTCATTTGGAAGGATAGGTGACTCAGAATATCCTGATCAAGAAAAGTGATGCTGGAAGTTTTACAATACCAAACCGAAAAAGTTACTACAGAGCTATAGTAACAAAAACTGCATGACTCTGGTATAAAAATAGATAGGAATACAAATGGAATACAATAGAAGATACAAAGACAAATAAATCCACATAGTTCATCATCAGATATTCAACAAGGATGCCAAAAAAATGTAAGTTGGAGAATAAAATTGCTTTTTAAACAGATGCTTCTAAGGAAAATGGCTATCTTTATGTAGAAGAATGAAACTTTGCCGCAGTCTGCCTGGGCACAAAATCACGAGCCACCACACAGCTTGTAGATTCAAACAGCAACTCTTTATTCCCAAACTCACACTGGCACTCTACAAACACGTTCTGGGGGAAATCCACGTTCTCTGCCCAAATCCACCTCCACTGGGCTTCTGTCTCCCAAAAAAATACTGTCTGAATCCCGTGAGAACTCAAGGGGAACTCAGGCAGCAGGATACGCCCTATTCCCAGCAGGAATAATCTTAAACCTGGAACCACCCTAAACCCGGATAGTCCTAAACCAGGAACACCCTAACCTCAGATCCGCCTTGGTCCTTGAGCAAGGTCACCTACATGCAATGTCACTGCAAAACGTCCTATTTCCGAGTCCTTCCACTAAGCAACATGGGGTACGCTGGCAAGGAAATTGTCATAGCTACTTGGCTAATGGCTCCCAGCAAAACTTTATTCCTCTTTCATTCTGAATACAAGTCAACACAATATGGATCAAAAACCCTAGGAAATAGACCAGAAAATTCACAACTTCTAAAATAAAGAAAGAAAGAAAACATGGGCTCAGTGGTCAAACACGTTGGCACAGGTACCAACTTCCTTAACAAGGCTCCAAAAGCACAAAACATAAAACCAAAAATCAACAAGTGTGACAATAAGTTTAAAAGCTTCTGCACAGCAAGGGAAACAATTAAGTATATGAATAAAGAGCCCACAGAACAATATCTTTGGAATCTTCTCTCCCAATTGGGATAAATACCTATGATATAAAAACAAATACAAAAATGACACACACAAAGAAACAATTAATAATTGAGCCAATACTTTTATGTTTTGATGTCTCCCAGTTTGTGGTAATTTATAATTTGTAATTTAAACTAAGAACAGTAATAAAATTATTTGCTTTCACATCATCATGAAAGATACATGACTAGAAATCTTTAGCATAGTGATGCCTGAGACAATGCACAAAGTTCAAGAACCTCCATTGTTTAAGTTTACTCAAATTGAAGCTGATGAGGAAATTTAATGTCTATGGATTTTTTATTGACTCTCAAGTGTCTAATTCTCTCTCATGAATATTTTTTTCATGACCATAAATTGGACATTTTGAGGGTGACCCTTAATAAAATTCCTCATTTCCTTTGCATTTGAATTACACTCAAATAAATACATTAATACTTGCATTGCATGTTAAACCTAGACTTCTGCTGGAAACTAGGACTTGTAAACAAACATTTCTATGCCCTCTTGAATTTAGACAGGTACACTGTCTGCCACTTGGTGGACTGCTCCATCTTTCTTAGTCATAAGAGATAGATATATCCAGTGAGTGCACACCCAAACTATACCTTTGCTTCCTTCTCATCTGTCAGTTGAGCAGCTCTTCTCCCATCAGTGATGTAGTATTGGAAGTGGTGTAGAAAAGAGCAGAGAATCATTGTGGAGGCTCTTCCTCAGTCCTGTAATGTATCTGGTGCTGGAAAAGAAAATTTGTGGCTAATAAAAGAATATTGACTGAGTTACAAAATCATCTAAACATATACACAAAAGAACAAAACTAGATGGCTGTTGTTTAACATTTGAAGAATGGTTAGTCCCTGTGCTTTATGCTAATTTTCTCATTTAATCATCACCACAACATCATGCAATAGGTTACACATGATCTCTGCCCTGAAGTTTATCAATTGTCCAATTTATATCCTTATGAGGAATGAATCAATTTCCAAGTCATATTTTGAATTTAGTTGCCATATTTATTTTATCTCCTTCCACCCAAACATTCCCTCATTCCTTGTTTTTTAAATTGATCACAGGACACTTATTTTATAGACTGTACCTCAATTTAGATCTGTCCTATATATTGTCATAATGATATGTAATTTATATATGCATATATATTTTAGGAAGCTATATGAAATAATATTATGCTCTGATTCCACTCCTTTACATTGTATGTGATTTTATGTACTACTATTATTGTTGGTATTCACTTTGATTAGTTTAATTGATGAAATGGATGTCCTCAAAGCTTCTCTACTTTAAGATCAATCTTTTTCCTCTACATATTTTTGAGTATTTGTGTAGATTTACTTTGCAAAAAGCTAAATGTTACACATATCACACTTTTAATTTGTGCTCTAACATCTTATACCTGGTGTTTTTCCTGCACAAAAACATTACTCACCATTTGTTAAGCATCAGGAATTTGCACTATGCCACCTCCTCTGCTTGGGGATATTCTTCTCACTTAATTGGCCTGTGACACTCTGCTGTGAACAGCTAGGACCCTCCATTCACATCTTCAGATGATTACATACCTTGCTTGATCTATCCTTTGAAACGACTTTGGAACTTAAATATAAAGAAGGTGTGTTAGTCAGCTTTATCTCATTGTGACCAAATTACTCGGGAAGAACTTAGAAGATAAAAAATTATTTTGGTTCCCACATTTAGAGGTTTAGTCTATGATCAGCCAAGTCCATTGCTCTGAGTCCAAAATGAGGCACAACATTATTATGGAAGGGTGTGAAAGAGGGAAACTTCTCAAAATATGGTAACCCGGAAGCAGCTGGTGTGAGCTCTTCAGGGAAGATGAATCTTTCCCTGACACTCGCTGGGTAACCCACCTCCCCCAGCCACACCCTACCTGCCTACAGACATCACCCAATTAGTCCATTCAAACTAGGATGGACTGATTAGGTTTCAGCTCTCATAAACCAATCGTTCTACCTCTGCATATCCTTGTATTAACACTAAAGTTTTGGGGGAACACTATATATCCAGGAAAGAGGAAGCACACAGGAGGTTTGGGGGATTCAGCGTATCCAGGGAAGAGGAAGAATAGCAATAACCATTTTAATGTAAAGATGAAGGATAAAACAGTATGGTGAAGAAGAACTGAGATGTGAATTCTTTATTTCAGCTAATTTATTAATCTGTACAACAAACTGAATATTGGGGATAAAATTTTGAAGAATAGGATTCTTTATAGATCAAAATATAGTAATTTTAATTTTGACTTTATTATACATAGACTACTCCCTCTTTTACAATTTTCTTTCCATTTTCCAGCAACAGTTGTTATTGCTGTAAATGAATAGCTTTCTTTAGTATTCTCCACAGTCCATTGTTGATATGATGTTCCTCATTTTACTGAAGGTCAGTAAAAGGCCATTGATGTAGAAATAGAAACTGTTTTTCCTAACCAGCATTTATAGCTTTAATTTTGTTTTTATAAGATTCATGTCATTTCATATCAAAATTAAGTTACTGATGCTATTGGAAATAAAATCAATTCTCTTTCATCATTTTTCTTGGAATCAGATATCTCTCTGAATATTATGTTCTCTTATCAACTAGAAGTAGGACCTGTTATTAGATTTGTATCTTGTGTTAGGAGGGAAGTCTGGGCAATATTACAATTTAATTATACATTCAGCAGCTGGAGAAATAACCATTAGAGTCTGTGACTTTACTAGACCCACTGTGGCTGACACTTAGGCATGAGACTTTATTTATCAACAATCCACTGGAAGAAACCACTTTCACTAGTAAACCACAATGAAATCTTGGGTTTCAAGGATTTGCCAACTTAGTGCCACCTTAAAGTTTTCCTCTTTCAGTGCAATTACCTCAGTAAATGGCTGTAGTTCTTGTTAGGGCAGGTTTTGGGAAATGTTAAAATTACAGAACTGTGATATTGTTGTGAAGTCTTTCATCTGCGGGTATCATGCTTCTAACAAAGTATTCTGTTCCATAAAATGAGGTAAAAGCTAGAAGTCTCTATTTTGACCAGTAGGTTGAGTTTTTCCTGATGTATATTTTAAGGTAGGTCTAAGTCATTATGAATGGACTGTTGATAAAAAGAAGAGTTGTTCAGAAAGAAATGAGAAGCAATTTAGAAGATAAAAGATTCTTCTTATATAGTTGCAGGAAGCTTAACAAAATTGTATCCTATAGTTATATAGAGAGCAGAACATGTGACTACAGAAGAGAGGAAAAGCAAGTACATCTCCCATACAGCTGGCTGATTCAAACATTTAAGGGAAGAAGAGGAGTTTCCTCAAGCTGTAATATGATATGAGTAAATATAATGCTTACAAAAGTTAGTTAGGCCAATGATATGGTAGGATTAGAATACAATATTAAAGAGATGATGGGCTGGGGTTGTGGCTCAGCGATAGAGCACTCACCTAGCATGTGCGAGATCCTGGGTTCCATCCTCAGCACCACATAAAAACTTAATAATAAAATAAAGAATATATTGTGTCCAACTAAAAAATAAATATTAAAAAATTTAAAAAAGAGCAGAACATGTCAGTGATACATTTATTTCCATAAAAATGTTAGAGAAATAGCCAAGATTACTTGCTGCTTACAGTAAAATATGAATGGCAAGAAGTAGATTGAAGTACAGACTATTAAGCAGAAAAAAAAAAACAGAAATTGAAGAATTGGGAAATTGTGAGCCTATTGAAATTTTTAAAAAGAAGCTAAAAATAAGAGTTTTGCCATTAGGTTCTCTGCATAAACTTAAGTCTGTGGCTGAATAATCTTTGTACTTTAGAGGAATGAGTAGGTGAAATCATTCAACTTGGAAAAGGCTGATAAAAGAGATTATACAGGGGACTCATGAATCCTCATTGGTATCTCATCAGAAGCTAGGACTAGAGATGAAATTATCCAGGAAAGATCTGTCAGAAGAGGCTCATGACTAATAGAGTGAATCCCATGACATAAATGAGAGATCCACAGCATTCTTGAAAAACCTTTATTTTTTAGGCCACTACCAAAATAGACTTCGAGGAATAGAGAGTGGGGAAAATTAAGAAGGAGGTCAGACCTGCAATATATTATATACAGTAAATGGACTGATAAAATTTTTTGGCTTCAAACACATACTGTCCTGAATTCAGTGGGGAGGATGGCTGTGATTTTGTAGCCACAGATCCAGCTGGAGGATGCCCAGTCCCAAAATATTATTCACAAGCCTGTAAACAATGTAGCTTGGCCAACTGGATTTCAAGATACTTGAGATTGATGAGGGTTTTTGCCTTTTATTTTCTCTTTTTCAACAGTGACATCTGTAATCTTTATTCTATATTTGTCTAATTACCAAAGAAGTAGATGACTTAGTATTATCATTATTTTTAGTTTTACAGCTCCATAGATGGAAATTTTTGCCCAAGGATAGATCATATCTAGGGTTTCAACCATACCTGATTTTATTGATTTAGTTAATGAGTTTTGGGACATTTGAGTTAATGAGATTTAGATGAAATTTTTACTTTGAGTTGATGCTGTGGAGATTTAGAGATGGGGTCAATGTATTTTACATGTGGGATTGACATGAATCCTTGGAGGCCTGTGTATTGATTAGTTGGGTCAATAATGCTCCTCTCTCAAAGATATCTGTGTCCTAATCCCTGAAATTTGTGAAAATGTTACCTGACAAGGTGATTTTGTACATGTAATTAGTAAAGAATGATGAGATGTTTTGAGATGGGGAGATTTTCCTGGATTATCTAGGAAAATCCAATGTAACCACAAAGATCTTTATGAGGGTGGCAGAAGGGAAGAGTTAAATAAGGGTATGTGATAATAAAAAGAAAAGGATTTTTAAAAAAATTTTATGGTATCAGGGATTGAACCCAGGGACACTTAATAATGAGCCACATCCCCAGCCCTTTTTTATATTTTATTAGAGACAGGTTCTCACTGAGTTGCTTACGGCCTCACTAAGTTACTGAGGTTGGCTTTGAATTCCTGATCCTCCTGCCTCAGACTTCTGGGATCACAGACATGTGCTACTGCATCCTTCTAATAAATTGTGATAATTGCTAAAAGATCAGAGAGAGGAAAGTAGGGAGGGATGGAGAGTGTGTGTGGGAGAGAGAGAGAGAGAGAGAGAGAGAGAGAGAGAGAGAGAGAGAGATATTGATTTGCAAATGTTGCACTGCTGGTGACTTGTAGAAGGAAATACCAAAAAGTAGATTTTTCCCTTGGCTCTCCAGAAGAGAGTCAAAGCTGATCAGACTTGATTTGAGAACTTTTGACCATCAGAATCATCATGTAATGAATACACAATGTATAAAGTCACTAAGTTTTTGATCAATTGTTATAACAACCATTGGAAACCAAGGCACATAGCCAGTTTTACATAACAGGCCACCCAGGTTTTCCTTCCTATGAATACATTATTCAGTTAGCTGTATTCAAACACCTTAGTCAGTCAAGAAAGACATTCTGATTATTACTTTGTTCCTATTTCCCATTATGGTAAATATGACACCCTTGCTGAGGGTAATAAAGGATTGGTATTTCATCATGCCAGCATAGGCAATAATATCACGGAGAAGATTTCTACAGTGGCCCCTCCCATTCTCATACTCAGTCTACAGAGGCAACTCTCAAAGAGCATTTCTGGGATAATGTTGCTCCCTTCACTAATTATATTTCTGTGCCTTAGTAAAAGAAATATCGTCTGGACTCTCTTGGAAGATATCATGGGAGTTGTAGGGTTGTATAGTTCATCCATGATAAATTAACACAAATATTTCTGTCTTCCAAAACTTCTGTATTCTATACTCGACTCTATGAGAGGGAGTTATGGCATTTGTTAATGCCATAATGTGGGGCATTTCTGAATTCTAATTTTAGTTTTTCAACCATATGTTTTTGTTTTTTAATTTGTGGATACATTACCCAACACTCTGAATTCAGAATTCTTGGTAATTAGACTTATGAGTAATTTTGGCCCCAATCAGTACAAATATCCTATTCTATTTTCTTGGACCATTGTCCTTAGCATTATCCCCCATAGTAGTCAATATGTTTTCTGTCATGTATTTAATGACAATATGCATTAGAAGTTTAAAAAATGATTTTCTTTTCCTTTTTTTTGGTACTGTAAATTGAACCCAGGGGTGCTTTAACACTGAGCCACATCCCCAACCCTTTTTATTTCTTATTTTGAGACAAAGTCTTGCTAAGTTACTTAGGGCCTCACTAAGTTGTTGAGGCTGGTTTTGAACTTGAGATTCTCTTGCCTCAGCCTCCCAATTCACTTGGATTATAGGAATGCACCACTGTGCCAGGCAGAAAAATGATTTTATTTCTAAGAAGTATGTAAATAGATGTTCAAATCAGTTATGATGTCACACATCTATAATCCCATCTACTTGGGAGGCTGATGCAGGAAAATCTCTTAAGCTCAGAGTTTGAGGCCAGCCTGAACAATATAGCAAGACACCCATCTCAAAAGCAAAACAAAAACAAAAATACTTCCTCTATCTACAGACTTTACATTTTTCTCCTTGGCACATATCTTACTCTAGATTTGAATCCAGTGGCAGGAATTAATTGTGGTAATTCTTGAGGAGAATAAGCATTGGTTTTAAGACAATCTCCCAGGGCAGGTTGTAACAGGGTTTCTGTAGATGAGAATACAAACCCTCAAATGGAAGAAGGTAGAGTGGAATAGGGTAGTATGCTTCCACTGTGAAGGAAATCTGAGTGACCTTGGAACACCAGGGATTCTTAGCATTTTTTATGTGCATGTAGATGTTCTTAACTCTGAGTCACACAGTCTCAATCACCTTCCCAGTTGATGTCTTATTGTCTCAGCTTTCTTTCACATCAAAGGATTGGTGAGCTTGTGATGTGGTCACAATTTGGTTTCTTGAGAAGCAAAGCTTCCAATGGAGAATACCATCCACCAGGGAAATCAACGAATATTAGCAATTCTGCAACACATGATCCCAGTGAGATCACTCATGTAGCTATAAAAATAAAAGCTACTTTTAGGATCACCATAGAAGCTCTTTAAATTTCAGACCAAAATTTAAGCCAAAAATTTGAAGATCTGAGCTTATCTTGTTTTGTGCTTTTTTTTTTTTTCCAGTGTAATTAGAAGCAATATGTCACTCTCTAGCCATGGTAGTCATGGTAGTTTAAACTGTTGATAGCATAGTAACTACTGTTTCATTGAGGAACTATTTTCAGTTAGTACATTATCACAAACAACCACAAAAAAATTTGGTTAATTTTGATACCATTATATGACATGGATTCATAGTATCTTATTTTGTGTGAACCTGGGCACACCCATACCCACACCCAGAGTGTCAGTACTGAGGCTACTCCTGGTTCTATTTTTTGTATCAGTCAGGATTTCCATAGAAACAGAATTTCAATATAAGAGAAAGAATGTAGTATCAAAATTGTTTATTAGGATTGGAAAACTGCAAAGGGAAAGTTAAAAGGGAACACTTAATTAACACAGAGGTGAAAAGTGCAAAAGTAGCTATTGTCTTCAGGGTCATGGGACAGAGGTAACAGGTTAACATCATTACAATTTAGATATTTTGAGGAGGGTTCCTATAGAGTTGAGATCCCTACTCAAGAGAAAGGCTGCTGTACCACAAGTGTTAGGGCCAAAGGGTCTCAGGCAAGGGCTCCTGCAGAGCTGGGAATCAGCTGCTGCTCTTGGCACTCTTGAGGGAGTATGAGGCTAGTTGTTTGGCATGTAAGCACATTTAAAAACGTACAAAATGTATCGGCCGGTTGACAGAGTGAAGGATGACAGGGATGGTATTAATAGAAAACAAAATAGAAGCAGCAAA
Organism: Marmota marmota marmota; assembly: GCF_001458135.2. Classification (NCBI taxonomy): domain Eukaryota; kingdom Metazoa; phylum Chordata; class Mammalia; order Rodentia; family Sciuridae; genus Marmota; species Marmota marmota. Next base: position 7,151,526 of record NW_026000174.1, read on the forward strand.
TCCCTCTTCTCTCCTTGGGCCTCTGGGGTACCTCTATCACACATAGCCTAACAGAACTGGCTGTCAAAATAGAAATGTGCTTTTCACAGTCCCAACTTTAGCACCACAAAGAAGAGAATGAAGTAGGGTTTCAAGCTGAGACAAAAGTTTGACATCCTTTCATGGTGGAATAATACAGAAAATTAAATAAATATACAGATTATATATGTAAGACATAGTCTTGGACCCTGATGATAGGCTTTGGAAGTTATTGAAGTTATTCTCCCTTGCCTTTCTCCCTCTACTTAGAGATTACATAGTGAAATGTTTATTTTTCACTGTCCCTTGCAGCTCAATGATGTCACTGTACCTAATTCTGACCAATGAGGACAAAATAGCATCATCTTTTGTTCTTTACAGATTTCTCCCTTCTTTGGTAAACCAGATGTAAATCTCCAGAGTCATTTGGGGATATGAATTCATCCACCTGAGGATGAGACTCTAAGTACCTGGTGTATCAGTCCAAAAGCTAAATAGTTTGGGTCAGTGATTCCACTTTTGGGCTACTCTCTGTATGAAAGATTGCCAATTTCTTGTTCTATATGATAATAAATGTACGTTTCTTTAAAATTTATATTATAAATTTTTATTATTACCTATAAACATTAAGGGATATAAAGTCTAATAAATGCAATTGTAGGGCTGGGGATATAGCTCCATTGGTACAGTGCTTACCTTGCATGCATGAGGCCCTGGGTTCAATCCACAGCACCACTAAAATTAAATAAATAAATAAATAAATAAATAAATGCAATTATATGACTTGTTAGAGATATCAATAAGTTATAGATAATTAATTTATAACCTATTCTTAAAATAATCTATATTTCAAATGCTAAGATTTTAAGAAAATGAAGGTGTAAGTTACAAATTTGCTATGTAATATTTAAAAAATGCTAAATATCTACAGGTCTTAAGTTTTCCTATATTTAAAATTTATTATATGACTTTGGACAAATCAGATTAATAATTGTAGATTAGATTCACTCTCCTCTTGATTAGTAAAAGATATCATAAATAAACAAGTTGTAAAATAACTGAGGAGATCTTAAAACTCCCTTGAGATCCACACCAATGGCATGAGGAGTGCAGAGGGCAACAGGCCTTATGCAAGGTTGACCACAGGGAAGGCACTTAAACACGTATATCTAGAGCTAAGGAAACAAAGACCACACTGAAATGTCAGCCTAAAATTCTGATTTTAGCTTCATAGTATAAAGAGCTAAGATGTCCTTATTCCCTTCCTACCAAACCAACAACAACAGCACATATTAAAACATAAAATATCAACAATATTTTCTTGAACCCATCAAGTAACTGAGGTGGCATTTGCTCACTACCACTCTCAAATCTGATGAGTCAAGTGAATCTAGAGAGCTTCACCAACTGAGATATTTTCCCTTGAGCAAAAAATAAAGGAATACATAAATGATAATGTTAATAAACCTGGAGAGCAGACTAGCATAAAAGTGTGAAACTCCTGGGGTCACAGATTAGAGGTCCCCCTGTACCAATGCGGCTTTTGTTAGAGATGGAAATTTTGTGTCCCACAAAATTTGTAACCATAAGGTTAAATAAATGAAATATAGGAATATCACAAGGCATAGCACAGAATGTTAGAAGGAAAGTAGAAGACAAAATGTAATAAATATGTGAGCAGAAAAATTAAATAATGGAGAAAAAAACAATGAAACCAAAGGTTTTTTTCTTTAGGAATATCAGTAAAATTGAGAAGACTCTAGATAACCTATACCAGGAAATGTGTGTGTGTGTTTGTGGGGCTACAAAATCAGAAATGAAAGACGTTTATCACTACTGACCCAATGATATTAAAATGATACCAAGGAATGTTGTCAACAATTCTATGCAATGAAATATGATAACTCACATGAAAATGACAAATTTCTTGACAGAGAAAAACTACCAAAAACTCAAAAAGAAGTGGATCACCTAGGTAGGCATATATCTATTAAAGAAATAAAATTTCTTATTAAAAATCTTCCATTACAAAAGCATCAAAAGCAAAAGTAAATGGCTTTACCGGTAAATTCTACCAAAAAAAATATCAATTTTCTTTAATTTCCTATAGACAATGGAAACAGACAAGAAATTCTTACTGTGTCCTAAGACCAGCATTATCCTAATGCAAAATAAATATATTTATGCTGAATAAATATATTGAAAGAGAGGAAACTACAGCCCAAGATCTTTCATGATCCTAGTTGCAGAACTCCTCTAAAATAGATTAACAAATCAAATCATGTTTGCAAGATGTGTCAAACAGTGTGTAAATAGATCTATACATCATGACAAAGTGTGATTTATTTCAGGTATGCAAGGTTGGGTCAACATTCATATTCAATCAATCTTATCCACCACACCAGTAGTCTAAAGAAGAAAAATTATATGATCATAAGAATTGGTGCAAGAAAAAGAATTTGACAAAATAGAGCACCTATTCATGTTAAAAATATCAGCAAAAATAATACATAGGAAATTTCTTTACATAAAAGAGGCTGGTACAAAAAACAAGCAGTTAGTATTATATGTAATTGTACAAAATTACACTTTTTTTTCTTTAAAATGATGAACAAGACAATGATGTCCTCTCTCATTCCTCCTAATCTGCATCAAGAAGTGAGGAGGAAAAAAGGAAATGAAATTTATACAGATAAGGGAAGAAAAATAAAACTGTCATTTTTCACAGATGCTTCAATTGTCTAATATATAGAATACCAAGTATTTGGGAGGGAAAAAAAAACTATGAATCAAGAATATATCTTGGGGCTGGGGTTGTGGCTCAGAGGTAGAGCGCTCGCCTACCATGCTTGAGGCACTGGGCTCGATCCTCAGCACCACATAAAAATAAAATAAAGTTATTGTGTCCACCTATAACTAAAAAATAAATATTAAAAAAGAATATATCTAATATACAAAAGTCAATTAGTTTCTTATACATGAGCAATGAGCTATTGGAAATTAAAATAAAAAATAAACATCATTAACAATTTTATCCCCCAAGTAAAATATTCAGGTATAAATTTAACATAACTTGAAGAAAACTATATGTGAAAAATTATAAAATATTGGCAAAAGAAATAAAAATTGATATAAATAAGCAAAAGAGGTACTCTGTGTTTGTCACAGAGTAAGTATTGCTAATATTTTACTCTTTCTCAACATGATCTATAGACTTAATCTAATCTAAATCAAAATCTAAAGTTACATTTTCTCAGATACTGATAAGTTAATTCTGAAGTTTAAATCAAGAGGCAAATTATCTAGAGGAGTAAATTCTCTACTAAAAATTATACCCAAAGTTGAGGGACTCTCTTTAATTGTTATATCCAAAATATGAAAAGAAATCTTAAAACTCAAAAATAAGCTAAACAATTAAAAACAGGCATAAGTTCTGAACAGGTATCAGAGAAGCATATCAGATGGGCACAGTGGCACATGCCTGTAATCCGAGTGGCTCAGGAGGCTGAGGAAGGAGGATCCTGACTTCAAAGCTAGCCTCAGCAAAAGCGGTGTGCTAAGCAACTTAGTGAGAACCTGTCTCTAAATAAAATACAAAATAGGGCTGGAGATGTGGCTCTGTGGTCGAGTGCCCCTGAGTTCAACCTCTGGTACTCATACACACACACAAAAAAAAAAAAAAATCAAAAGATGGTCAATCTATGTAGTCATTAAGGAACTGCAAGGCAGGATGATGATGTACCACTGCATGGCTATCAGAATGCCACAATCTAAACACCTGATAATATCAACAAAGCAAGCAAAAGTCCCTTTCTTTCATTACTGGTTTGAATTCAAATCACACTGCCACCTGCAAACACAGTAGATAGTGTCCCACACAACTAAATATAATCTTATATTTAGTATATATTCCATCAGTCCTGCTTCTACGAATCTTTCCAAATGATTAAAAAAAAAACACCTTTTGTCCATATAAAAACTTCAAATGAGATGGTATCTTAGGGTGGTTTTGATTTGCATTTCTAAACAACAACAAGTGCTGGCGAGGATGTGGGGAAAAGTGTACACTTGTACATTGCTGGTGGGACTGCAAATTGGGGCGGCCAGTTTGGAAAGCAGTATGGAGATTTCTTGGAAAGCTGGGAATGGAACCACCATTTGACCCAGCTATTCCCCTTCTCGGTCTATGCCCTAAAGACCTAAAAAGAGCATGCTACAGGGACACTGCTACATCGATGTTCATAGCAGCACA
>NW_026000174.1:7157633-7184979 GCF_001458135.2 Marmota marmota marmota
GAATAGAATACCGGGTATTTGCCCACGATGCCGTAGAGGGAAACATTGGGCTAATGAATGCCGTTCTCAAACCACCATAGAGGGTATTCCGTTATCAAAAAACAGACAAGGACCAAGTGTTTACCCACGATATCGTGGAGAAAGGCAAGTTAGGGCCTACTTTTTCTTCTGCTGGACACAGGAAGTTAGGGCCTAATCCTACATGAGGGGGGTTAGGGCCTACTTTTTCTTCTGCTAGACACAGGGTCTCTGGTTTTATTCCTAAGTCCTTGATCTATTTTGGGTTGAATTTTGTGCGAGAGATAGGGGTTTAATTTCATCTTGTTGCATATGGATTTTCAGTTTTCCCAGCACCATTTGTTGAAGAGGTTATCTTTTCTCCAATGCATGTCTTTGGGACCTTTGTCTAATATAAGATAATTGTAATTTTGTGGGTTATTCTCTGTGTCCTCTGTTCTGTACCATTGGTCTAGCAGTTTGTTTTGGTGCCAATACTAAGCTGTTTTTGTTACTATTGCTCTGCAGTATAGTTTAAGGTCTGGTATAGTGATGCCACCTGCTTCACTGTTCCTGATAAGGGTTGCTTTAGCTATTCTGGGTCTTTTATTTTTCCAGATGAATTTCATGATTGCTTTTTCTATTTCTATGAGGAATGCCATTGGGATTTTGATCAGAATTTCATTAAATCCGTATAGTGCTTTTGGAAGTATGGTCATTTTGATAATATTAATTCTGCCTATCCAAGAACAAGATAGGTCTTTACATTTTCCAAGGTCTTCTTTGACTTCTTTCTATAGGGCTCTATTCACCTCTTTTATTAAGTTGATTCCCAAGTATTTTATTTTATTTTATTTTCTAGGCTATTGTAAATGGGGTAGTTTTTATCATTTCCTTTTTTTGAGGATTTGTCATTGATATACAGAAATGCCTTTGATTTATCAGTATTGATTTTATATCCTGATACTTTACTGAATTCATTTACTCATTCGAGAAGTTTTCTGGTGTAACTTTTAGAGTCTTCTAGGTATAGAATCATATCATCAGCAAATAGTACCAATTTGAGTTCTTCTTTTCCTGTATGTATCCCTTTAATTTCTTTCATCTAATTGCTTTGGCCAGTGTTTCAAGAACTATGTTAAATAAAAGTGATGGAAGAAGGCATCACTGTCTTGTTCCAGTTTTTAGAGGGAATGCCTTCAATTTTTCTACATTTAGAATGATGTTGGCCTGGGGTTTAATATTGGTATCCTTTTTGATGTTGAGATATATTCCTGTTATCCCTAATTTTTCTAGTATTTTGAACATAAAGCGGTGCTGTATTTGTGGAATGTGTTTTCTGTGTCAATTGAGATGATCATATGATTCTTATATTTAAGTCTATTGATGTGATGAATTACATTTATTGATTTCCATATGTTGAACCAACCTTGCATCCCTGAGATGAATCCCATTTGATTGTGGTATACTATCTTTTTGATATGTTTTTGTATTTGATTTGCCAGAATTTTATTAAGAATTTTTGCATCTATGTTCATTAGAAATATTGTATGAAGTTTTCTTTTTTTGATTTGTCTTTGTCTGGTTTTGGAATCAGGGTGATATTGGCCTTGTAGAATGAGTTTGGAAGTGTTCCCTCTTTTTCTATTTCCTGAAATAAATTGAGGAATATTTTTATTAGTTTTCCTTTAAATGTCTTGTAAAACTCAGCTGAGTATTCATCTGGTCCTGGGCTTTTCTTGGTTGGTAGACTTTTGATAGCATCTTCTATTTTGTCACTTGGAATTGAACTACCTAAATTGTGTATATCATCCTGATTCAATTTGGGCAAATTATATGACTCTAGAAATTTGTCGATGCCTTTGATATATTCTATTTTATTTTAGTGTAAGTTTTAAAAATAATTTCTAATTAACTTCTGTATTTCTGTAGCATCTGTTATGATATTTTCTTTTTCATCATGTATGTTAGTAATTTGAGTTTTCTCTCTCCTCTTCATGAGCATGGCCTAAGAGTCTATCAATTTTATTTATTTTTTCAAAAAACCAACTTTTTGTTCTGCCAAATTTTTTAAATTGTTTCTTTTGTTTCAATTTCATTGATTTCAGTTCTGATTTTAGTTATTTCCTGTCTTCTTCTGCTTTTGGTGTTGATTTGTTCTTTTTTTCTAGAGTTTTGAGATGTAATGTTAAGTCATTTATTTATTTTTCTTCTTTTAAGGAATGAACTCCATGCAATAAACTTTCCTCTTAGAACTGCTTCCATAGTGTTCCAGAGATTTCAAAATGTTGTATCTGTGTTCTCATTCACCTCTAAAATATTTTTAACCTCCTTGATGTCTTCTGCAAGTCATTGTTCATTCAACAGCATATTATTTAGTCTCCAGGTGTTGGAGTGAATTTTATTTCATTTTTTGTCATTGATTTCTAATTTCATTCCATTATGATCTGATAGAATGCAGGGTAGTATCTCTAATTTTTATATTTGCTAAGGGTTGCTTTGTGAGATAATATATGGTCTATTTTAGAGAAGGTTCATGTGCTGCTGAGAAGAAAGTGTATTCTCTCATTGATGGGTGGAATATTCTATATATGTCAGTTAATTCTAAGTTATTGATTGTGTTATTGAGTTCTATAGTTTCTTTGTTCAGCTTTTGGTTGGAAGATCTATCTAGTGATGAAAGAGGTGTGTTAAAATCACCCCAAATTACTGTGTTGTGGTCTATTTGACTCTTGAACTTGAGAAGATTTTTGTTTGGTGAATGTAGATGCTACAATGTTTGGGGCATATATATTTATAATTGTTAAATCTTGTTGGTGTATGTTTCCTTTGAGCAGTATGTAGTGTCCTTCTTTATCCTTTTTTGATTGACTTTACTTTGAATTCTACTTTATTTGATAGGAGGATGGAAATTCTTGCTTGCTTCCACAGTCCATGTGAGTGATATTATTTTTCCCAACACTTCACCTTCGTTCTGTGGACATCTTTTCCTATGAGATGAGTGAGTGTCTTGGAGGCAGCATATTGTTGGGTATTTTATTTTATTTATCCAATCTGCTAGTCTATGTATTTTGATTTGTGAGTTTAGGCCATTAACATTCAGGGTTATTATTGGGACATGATTTGTATTCCCAGCCATTTTTGTTTATTTTTGTTATTTAATGTGACTTGGTTTCTCCTCTGATTAGATTTTCCTTTTGTGTAATACTTCCCTCTGCTGATTTTCATCATAGTTTTTCATTTCCTCCTCATGGAATATCTTGCCGAGGATGTTCTGTAGTGCAGGTTTTCTAGCTGTAAATTCTTTTAACTTTTGTTTATTATGGAAGGTTTTTATTTCATCATCAAATCTAAAGCTTAGTTTTGCTGGATATAAGATTCTAGGTTGGCATCCATTTCCTTTCTTTGATGGTCTGGGTTGAAAAAATCTGCTGATATACAAATTGGTCTTCCCCTATATGTTATCTGTTTCCTCTCTCTTGCGGCTTTTAGGATTCTATCCCTATTCTGTATGGTTGGCATTTTTATTATACTGTAGATATATTGTAATTTTGTACATTTGGCTATTGTATTTAGTTTTCCAGTTCATTCTTCATTCTTGGGAAATTTTCTGATATTATGTCTTTGAAGAGATTGTGTATTCCTTTGGTTTGAAACTCTGTGCCTTCCTTTATCCAAATAACTCTTAGATTTGGTCTTTTGATGCTGCCCCATAATTCTTGGATGTTCTGTTCATGGATTTTTACCATCTTCACTGTGTGATCAATTTTATTTTCCAGATTGTATACTTTGTCTTCATTATCTGATATTCTTTCTTCCAAGTGATCTAGTGTATTGGTTATGCTTTCTTTGAGTTTTTATTTGATTTATTGTATCCTTTGTTTTAAGGATTTCTGACTGTTTTTTCTTCAGAGTCTCTATGTCTCTCTTGAAGTAAACTTTTGCTGTCTGTATTTACTCTCTTATCTCTTTGTTGAAGTGATCAATTTTTGCCTGTATTTGCTCATGTAGGTCATTCTTTAATTCACAGATAATTTTTAATTATGAACCCTCTGAACTTCTTTTCTGACATTTCATCAACTTTGCTGTCCATGGGTTCTGTTATTATAGTATCCTTGTTTGTTTGGGGGCACTTTCCTCCCTCGTTTTTTCATGTTGTCTATGTGTCTTCCTTCCTTGCAGTGTGGATCTTGCAGTTTCTTCCCTATATTATTGTAGTACCTGTGCAGATTGTCTGTACCTCACCTTGATGTTAGGCTTCCAGATTCTGCTGGTGTCCCTTGATGTATGCTACTGCATCTAAAGGTAGTGGCAGCAATAGCTGAGGTAACTCAAGATAATAGTTAAGGTGGCCCAAGATGGAAGCAATGTCTTACAGAGTTGCAGCTGAAAGAGTGGGTCTCACACTCCCTTTGGGATGCCTGCCCTGAGATGCAGCTACTTCTAGGCCCTGTCTGTTTTCAAAAAGTTAGGGTCTACTGTGTGGGGAAGGTATAGTGATGGCTGCAGTGTCCCAAGATGGAAGTGGGGTAGGCTTAGGCTCCCAGGTGGGGAAAGGGAGGAAACTCAGACCTACCCTGGACCTGGGTCCTGAACAAATTGGTGTGGACAGATCTAGGCCAGGCCTTGGCTCCCATGGTAGTATGTTAGTTGGAAGAGATGCTCCTGTGCTGGAGGCTGGGCTCCAGCAGGTGCCTGATGGTGGAGAGTTAGACCCAGGCATACTGTGAGCCTGGGTCCAGCACGGCCAGTGTGGGTGGATCTGGGCCTCTGGACTTGACCTCCTGCAGTAGTCTTCTGGTTGGAAGGGGCAGTCCTGTGCCAGAGACTAGGTTCCAGCAGGAGTCTGACCCTTGGTTGGAGGGGTGGACCCTGGCATACTGTGAGCCTGGGTCCCACATGAGCTGGTATGGACCATCTGGGCTGGGTTTGGGCTCCTGTGGTGGTCTGCTGGTCAGAAAGGGTGATCCTGTATCCCCTCTTTAAATACTTTGTAAGACCCTTATTCTTGGTTCTGAAGAGTAAGCTAACATGATAAAAGAAGTCCATGCCCCTATAAAGCCACTGTTTTATTTGTTGGAAGACTGTGAGGAGAGATGCTCAAGGGGGAAAACTACAATTAATGGCAGCATGCATGTTTAAGCAAAAATTTAATATAAATCTCAAAGCTATGTTGGATTAAAATAGAATGATAAAATGTGGCTGAGCAGCTATTTCGAATGTGATGATCATGAAAGTTTGTTCTGAAACACATTTTCAGTAGATATCTTAGTGATAAACAAAATCCAGCCAGGGGAAATTTACTGGAAGGAGTAATTCCAGTCACTAGGGATACACTCTACATGAGTTCTGTGGTGGGAATTAGCTTCTTATATTTGGGCAGAGAGAAAAGACAGGAGGTGGGAGAAGTGCAGAGAGTATGGTAGAAGAAGGGGGAACTTATTATAAAAATTAATAGTTTCTCTTTTTCTTTTTCTTTTTTTTCCTGATCTCCAAGAATCTAATTGGCATAGGTCAGTGCTAATGTTACCACACTGAGTATCCTTCTGTTGTTTATTTTTCTAACATCCTCTATCAACAATTTGTCCTATGGAATTGTATGAAGTTCTCACACTAGTAAAAATAAATGATTGATAGTGAAAATATATAAATTTAAGATATATGCATACAATGGTTCAGCAAATTAGAATTCATGGGCAAGCAATGTGATTTTTAGAAATGACTGTTATTAATGATCTTTTAAATGTCTTCCAATCGTTCTTATTTTATCATTTATAACTAGGTATTTTTTTGCTTCTCTTTCCCTTTGCTCCCCCTAACTCTGGTGACTTAGAATCAGCTCAGCATGTTTGGAGTTCAATTGTTAGAATAGTTTCTCTTAAGCCATTTCCTAAAACAATTTAGAAAGCACATAATCAATTTTCAGCAGATTCAATCTCATCACATGTTTGAGCTGAGTATCAGATATCTTTAATGAGTCACAGGGAAAGGTTGCATTCTGGCTCAGTAACTGCCTGGATGTTTCAGCAATTCAAATTATAGTTAAACATTGAGCAAAAGAATTCAGGAGTCAGCACTGACCAGAGTTCTCTTACAAAAACAGAGTAATCTTCAGTCAATTACTTGAATGACAAGCATGAAATACTGAGTATCTCATTTTTTGACCTCCAGCAAGAACATGATAACAAATTTTAAATTGATTTGGGAAATTTAGTTTAAGGAATATAAAATTTTTAAAGTATCTTGGATCATATGTTCCCCAATATATCTGGATCTAGATAGTATTAGATAAAATTCAATCTTCACCAGGTGCTAAAGAAAGCATTTATGGGGATTAGCAGCTGTTAATCTTGTAGCATATGTCAGACACTATGTTGAATGTGGTAGGTATTATCAAATATAAGCGCATATACATGTGCAAATATTTTGATATTTTTATATTAGTTCTCAAAAATATTTAACAAAGGAGACTTGGAACCAAACATTATTTCCCCAAGGTGAAACAGTTGTAAAGAAATTATTAATTTAATGAAAGAACTGGCATCTTGAGATAAAAAAAAAAAGATCTCAAATAAATAGCTACTTTTTCATCAAATAAGTTTCATGTCACTACCAAAAAAGCATTCCATTTTTAAAGAAAAACCAAATATACAAAAATAGGCTGTATTCTTTCTTCATATTTGTACCTATCATTAAAAAATGTTAATTCTGGTTGCAGTTTGGAAAATGCCTACTTCCCTCAGTTTTCCACATCTTCCCAGGAGCTGGTGTTTGCATGGGATCTCGGCTTCAGAGACATAGCTGCCTGGCCAGGTATACATCCTCTTATGTGGTGGTCTATAATACTTATTATATAATAAAATTCAATCAAAATGTTTTTGTACTAAAAGTCATGCACTCATTCCCATCAACAGAAAACAATTACAGATATTGTAAATGTTTAGTTTAAAATAATCCAAAAAAAAATTCTACTTTTTTCAAAGCAGTCTTCAGAATATAAATTCTAAACAAAGTCAGAGTTTAGCATGAAAAAGTTTTCTGTATTCACATAATTTATCGGATCCTTTTCTTAATCCTAGTCAGCATAGGACTGTGTAATCTTAACCAGATCTGTCTGCTAGATATGGACTCTCCTATGACAACAGGTGAGTCAAGTTGAGACTCAGTGCCTTGGACACACAGCTACAGACAGCTTTTAATTAAGCAGGGACTTAGCAAGTGATTGGGGCTCACATCTCTGACTACAGTGATCACACTCCTCTCTTTTTAAGATATTCCTTGCTATGAGGGAAAAAGTAAAATGACATGTTATTAGATTTACACATAAATTTATTCTGTTGATTCATGTACTTACTATTCTATAATAATGAATGTTGGGTCATTACTGAATGCAAATAAATGAAAAAAAAACATATTATGTCAATCCAACTGACTTTCTCCCACATGGCTTATGCTGAAACTAATGCAAAGATAACTTCAAAATGCATTTGAAGTTGCAATTCAATACTAATTAGTATACTTACCTATACTAATTAGTTGGCTTAACATGTAGAAAAAATATTAATTTATTTTCTTAATTTTGTAGGCATTTTCCAAACTGGCAGAATCTACAGTCATACCACTTCTTGCTTCTTCTGGGCTCCACTTCCATTCTCTTTTGGACAAGTGCATTGACATTAACAGTCACTCACTGAACAAATTAAAACACCGAAAGATACAAGGAAATAAGATACTGGATGATATTATACTTAAACGATTGTGTTTTAAATGCAATGGTGAAATATACATAATGTAGTATTGGTGTTAATATCTTTATGCAGCTTCATTTCAAAGTAATTACTTTCAACTAGAAGCCCTGAATATTAGGAATATAATGCTAGGCACAGGAGTTTGGTCTTAATGCAATGAGTAGATAAAGACTGTTTATAAGCTAAAAGAGAGGTGGCAGTATCATACAAATTATGATTCAGTAGTCTGAACCTGATCTTGATGGGTGGATAAGTTCTATAGAATAAGACTCTGGCAGAAAGTGGTCACATAAGATTTTGACCATTATCTGGACAAAACATGAAGAACACTTTAATTATCATGATGACAATGATAAAATATATCATGACTGCTTCTGACTAAAACTAATAAAGTAGAATAACAAGCTGCTTTTTTAAAAAAAAATCTATCAACTTGGGATAATAGCTTCTTAGACAAATCATTTTTATGACTTTCCAGTTACTAATTTTAATTGTATCAACTATTGTTTTTTAATAAACTGAATGTTAAAAAAAATTCCAAATGAGTAGTTATATACTTTGTTGCCATAAAATGTTCAAAAGAGGCCTGGGGAGCAGGGGATTGGCTCTGAGGTTTAGCTCCCCTAGGTTCAATCCCCAATACCAAAATAATAATAATAATAAAAATAATAATAATAATAATAATACATAAAATAAAAAATAAAAAGAGGCCTGAGGAAATCTGAAGTTTTGCTTTAAACAAAAAAATTTTTGAAAAAAAAAATTGAATCTTTAATAATTAAAATTCTAATAATAATCAATTGTGCAGCTAACATGTATTTAATATGTTCCACAAAATATTCCTGACTCTTACAAACCAACTGAAATACATATATACCACACATACACAAAACATGTGAATACACACATAAGCATCTGTCATGTTATATGCATTATATCATTCCCATTTTATAGGTGAGGAAAATAAAGAAGAGTGATATTTTGCCTATTATCAAGACTTAGCTGCCATTGAATTGCAACTTCAAATGCATTTTGCCCAAGATCTGTATCCCTTACCTATACTAATTAATTGGCTTAGCATGTAGAAAAAAATATTAATTTATTTTCTTAATTTTGTCTTTGAATTTTGACCCTTAAAACAAATACTACTTCATGCCACCAGTTTAAAAATTCCAATTTGACTCCACTAATGTCCTAGAATAAAAATAGAAGGGCTTCTCAGTCGGGAATGGTGAGAAGAGTTCAGTATTTTACAACTTACACTTTATTATAGTGCCAAAAGCCTTTCTCTCTGGTTTTAGCTTAAAATACTTCAACATGAGGTTGAAGAATGTTAATTGCTCTTCCAACTTATGGGTGTGTCACCGTTTGTTTTGGTGGATTTCCCCACTATCAGTGTAAGACATTTTTTTATTGCTCATTCAACAAACATTTCTTTTTATGTGTAGGGTATTCTCACAAAACACATATCGGGTTTTGGAATAAATGGACTGATGTGTATGTGTAAGATTGAACTAGTGCCTAGCATTTTTGCTTTTCCCTCCTGTTCTTGCCATTCTAAGCTCCTCTGCCTCATGGGGAAAGTAGGTGTCCTGCTCCATTAAAGTTGAGTTAAGGCATTTTTGACTTGCTATGGCCAAAATAGTGTTAGAGACCATCATGTAATCGGAAGCTTGAAATGTGTTTGGGTCCTTTGGCATAAAATCTTTCACTTTAATCATCTATCATGAGGAAAACATATCTTAGTCACTGATATCAGAAAATGGAGGCCGGTGAAAAAAAATAAAAGCACCCAAATCACAGAGTACCATATCAGCCCATTTCATCTAAGTCCAGCAGAGGCCCAGGTCCATGAACGAAAAAATGCTTTTGTTTTCGTTTTTAACAGGTGGTATGGAACTGAAAGTGATTTGTTTTTCAACAGTATTGAGATACACACACACATGCATACACACTCACACACACAATGGGCCACAAACCTTAAATCACATTTTCTGGTTGTTGTCTTCAATGCATGTTTCATTGACATTTCTTTATTGTCTCTTAAATATTTCTTGGAAAAATCCCATAGAAATCTGTTTACATTGAGCTTATTATAATATTTCTACCCACTAATTAAAAAGTATTTTACATTCAGTCTTTAAATCTCCAGTTAAGATTAACAAAATTTAAACTTCAAAGTTTAATTCACAGCTTTGTACATCTTTCACTCAGAGTTGAGAGACCTATGCTAGGTGAGGAAAGAGGAATTCATTTATTCTTCTTCTCCATATTTTTCCTTTAGTTTTTGAGTTCCCAAGTTTGGGGAATGGGGATAAGGGAAAACAATTAGAGGTAAAGTATTAGAGTTTTCTTACTAATAATCATTAATACACAGTGTGATGAGTTTCCTGAAGCTGGCTCTCTCTAGAGGCACCTATGGAGGTTCTCTAAGAGTCTCTGTCTGACTTCTTCCACTGCAAAGAGCCCTGACCTGGTCAAGTTGCTGTGGTTGGTCCTCTAAACTCTCCACAGTGGTGCCCTGTACCTGTAATCCCATGGCTTCAACCACTATGGGATTGAGATGAGATAAGATATAATATGTTCTGAGAGAAAAGCATACTTATCTTCCCTTACTTAACCCACAGGAAGAACACATATTAGACTTTTCTAAAACATACATACATACATACAAACATAATTCTTGATTCTTTCCTACTTTGTCAATATAAGCAAAGTCATCCTAGGACTTTAATTTTTCAGGCAATCTTCAGTTGCAAAATGAAATGCCAAAACACCACTTACCCTTTTCTCCAGGTGTTGATGTACATACTCATTTGCATGCTTGGTAGCACCTCTTCCTGACTTTCAGAACACTCTCGGCTAGGCTAATGCCTGCTAACTGTATAAATTGCATTACTCTTTGATATATATGTATATGAACTGGAAGAGAGAGGTGGGGAGGGGAGAGAGAGAGAGAGAGAGAGAGAGAGAGAGAGAGAGAGAGAATTAGTAAATAAATGCTGATGTTTTCAGCAGTCTTAGGGCACTTGATGCTATTTGGCTTTAGGTACAATTTAGAGACAAGGAGAAAGTCCCCTTTTATATAAAATTAGACTGCATAGTGATATGTATGATGGATATTTGGAAATCAAACAAATCCAGTGTTAATATCTAGCTCAATGACAAAGATTCAATTATTTAACTTCTCTTTGTTCCATTTCACTCTAACCAAAGCAAAGGGTATTTCAGTTGAATATTTATTCACTGAACAATATTTACTGATCATATGTTATAGTCTAGTTTTACTGCAAAGCGCTGGTGGTAATTTTGTCTTTGAATTTTGACCCTTAAAACAAATACTACTTCATGCCACCAGTTTAAAAATTCCAATTTTTAAATTCATATTTTTTTTATTTTAAAGAAAGAAATGTAACAAAATTAAATACATTTACTTGAGATTCCATGAAGATTTAGGAAGAAAAAAATAGACATAATTTGATAGACTAGGAATGTTTTCTCTATATAGAGGAAGACAGAAAGGGCCTCTCTCAGAGATGTCATTTAAGCTGGTACTTGATTGAAAAGTGGTAGTTATGTTACCTGAGGAAAAAGTAATTCAGGAAGAAAGGAGAACAAATGTAGACCTTCAGTAAGCAAGAAGGGTGGCATGTCTTTGAAGCAGAAGGATTGATCTCTGGAAGGATTGATCTTGTTCGTGAACAAGAGGAAGGGAAATATGAGGTGCATCAATGAGCTGGGCAGGGACTGGATTACAATAGTAATGAGAAAAATTGGGGAGTTTTAAGTGGAGACCAACCATGACTTACAGTTTACTAAGTTCAGTAGCCACTGTCCAGTCCAAACCTATATCAGTATCATTTGAGAGAGTGAGACTTTTTCTTCTTGAAATACACTGTATTTCTACCAGAAAATCACTCTCAACTAGATCCAAAACTCAGGCCTGAAACCTCTTCTCTTTTTCATGTCACTCAGTATCTGGGTGACCTCTAAGAATACAATGACTATATTTTTATTTTCTGTTTCACTTTTTCTGTTCAAGTCACCAAATCAAAGAAGTACCATAGACTAGGTGGCTTAAAGAATGTAGATTTATTTGTCACAGTTCTGGAGGCTGAGAATGTCAAGATTTGGCTCCTGGTAAGGGTCTGCTTCTTGGATGACAGATTCTAGCGTTCCCCTGTGTGCTCACAAGGCCTTTTCTAATGCATGCTCACATGGCCTTCTCTCACTCTATTTTCTCTCTTTCTCTCTTTTTCTCTCTCTCTAACCTCCCCCCCCATTTATTTCTATCTCTATATCTATCTCACATTGTTTCTTCCAGAACATCTCCAGTTTGGCCACTTTTGCCACCTTCCTCAGCACCATTTTGGACCACGGAGTCATCCTAGTTCTTGCTGAATCCTGCTGATTTCCTCCCCTTAACCAGCACTCTTAACACAGGGCTAAGAATGCTCTCAGAATTATCTCAGATGGATTCCTTATTTCCTTAGATCTTTTTGTAAAGGTCATCACTGTAAAGATTTTCTTGGATACCCTAAAATTTTAATTCAACATAATTTAATATCCTCTATCCCTTCTTTATCTTTTCTGGTAATCTATGCTATCTCTTTATATAATATGCATTATATAAAGCATGAATTATATATTATAAAATTATATACGATATATTACCTACATAGAGTAAGAATAATGTATATGTATATATGTGACATTGTGACAAATACAACATATTTAACTTAGTGATTATATTTTCCATCATCTAAAATATAAGCTCAATCATGGTAGGGTTTTTGTGTGTTTTGTTGAACATTGTGTTCTTAGTATCTTTAATAGTGCCTGACAAATGGAGCAGTCGATAAATATTTGTTGAATGGATAAATGAATGAAAGAAATTTAATTCCTTTTGTTAAAGATTTTTTGATTTATAATTAGTTACACATGATAATATAATGCACTTTGATACATCATATATAATGGAGTATAATTTCTTATTCTTCTGGTTATACATGATGTAGAATTCCATCTGTAGTATAGTTTCATATGTACATAAGTAATAATGTCTGATTCATTCTACTATCCTTCCTACCCCTGTAACCCCTCCCCTCCTTTCACTCCCCTCCACTTATTGTAAAGTAACTCTCTTCTTCCCTAGCCGCCCCCTCCCCCAACCCATTGTGAATTAGCATCCGCATATCAGAGAAAACTATTGGCCTTTGGGGTTTGGGGATTCTAGATTTTAAGTGGCAAATGTGTTATGAGTGAGATTTTTTGTAGTAGTCTAAGAGAAAATGGCAGCTAGATCAGGGTGCCGATTGTGAAAACAGTATTAAGTAGAAATTTCTAAATTGATTATTGAGTTCAGGTAAAGCATAAAAGCTGAATCTGGGTAATTAGAAGAAAAGAAAACATGGTGGATCATTTATAGACACAAGTAGATTGACAGTTAATTAAAGGAACATAAATACATCCCCCTCTGATTATTTCCAATTTTTCAATTAATTGTGAACCAAAGTTATTGACTAGTTGGAGGAAGATGTATTTGAAAAGAAAGGAAGAATGTTAAAAGATTTTTTTTAAAGAGTGAGAAAAATGGAAATGCCAAGTAATTAGAGTAGAAGTACTGGTTAATACAGAACACCTAAAGGCCTGAAGAATTGTTATTTCCTCCACCAAACACTATATCTCCAATTCTTAAGCAAAACACATGTGTATTTGCCTAGCTTTGTATATTTTTTGGCTACTGTTTTTGTTTCTTTCTCTTTTATTTGAAACAATGAATGATTTATTTAGGAGCAATGAAGAAATTTAGAGATATATATTTACATATATCCCTTTTATTGCCATAGTTAATATGTTTTTCCTAGGGAGTTAAAAAAAATCACTTGAGCAATAGAATTAACAAATCACAGAATAAAGGCTCAATATCCTTTGACAGTGCATTATATTAAAGACGGTGAAGATAGGCACTTCAGAAGTGAGCAGATGTGTTTACCCAGCAAGATTTCTGCAGGAAAAAAAATCATTAATCCAGTTTTATTTGGGGACACCCTTGAATGATGTTCAGAGCTTGTCTGTCAACTCCTCTTCATTAACTTGATTGAATTTTGCTTCTATATTCTTGATGTGAAAATTCACTTCATTTAAGTGTTTGCACATACTTATTAAAAGCTTCCTTATTCTCTGTAATAAAATAAGAGTTTTAGTTCTTGTCATGCAGAAGTTACTGTCTTTGGGTGGGGGAGACATCAAACTTAAAAATAGAACACCATATATGATGAAACACAGTCATGCATTAAATTAACTGGTTTAGACATCCAAGGTCTTTGGAGTTGGAACAGAAAGAGATCAGAAAGGACATGCAACTTAGTTCAAGTGAGTCAGCATGGAAATGGTTTGGGAAGGAGGATGTCATTGCTGTAGTGTTGTGAACAGTACAGGAAGTTATTTTAAGAGACCCACTCCACTGAGGAGGCCCTCCTCCACCTTCATGCTCCATTCAATTAGTTAAATCTCAACTTGTCATTTGCTTTCTATTTGTATGTAGTCTAAATAACAGCAATGCCTAACTAACAGATTTGCTCAGAGGCTTATGTTAGATAAGTAATAGTAACACATTTTTGCAGCATATTAGGGCACATACATTAATAATGTAATATTCTTTTCTGTTAAATTAATACGCTAGTCCAGAAAATGCAAAATAAAAATATTATTTCTTAAGAGGGGCTTTTTTTAAATATCAGAGTCCTCTCAGTAGTCACTTATTTGTTCACTAATTTATTTATTTATTTTCTCTTATGTCAACAATATTTATTCTGACCTTTTATTCTAAGATTAACTTTGTGTCACAAAATATCTTGCTGTTCTGAAGAATGGACAAGAATCCAATTTGACAAAGCTCAGGTCACTAGGTGACCAGGCAAAGAAGCTTCACCAGATGAAAGAATATTCCAGAAGAACTGCTAGAGTCATAGGGCCAACAATTGTCCAAGTTATTGTTTCATTCACATATCTAGCAAGAAATTTGTAAGCTCAAGAAATCAATATAAAATTATTTTCATCAAATTATAAAATGAGAAAATATTGAAATGTCAGAAATTTTTCTATCAAGAGAGAAATTGCCAGATGTTTCTTTCTGTACTTTTTTGTTTTCCATAGAAATATTTAGTACAACTTCAGTAAAGATTTTTTTTTCTGGAAAGATGGGCAGAACAGTAGGATATACATAAACAGATCTCTTCTATACTCACCCCAAAATACTATCTCATCAAACTACTGAATGTTGTAAAGCTATTATACTGTGCACTCTGCTGTTATCCATTCATATAAAACTCAATTTATATGTTTTCTGGAGAATAAAGAAAAATTCTAAATTATTCAGGTGTCTTTATTTTGTTTGTAATAAGTAATTGAGTTGAGCAACTTTAAAAGAATGCCATGTAGTCACCAAAAGTTTTAATAAAATATAAAGAAAACAAATCTACAACACTTAACTATCTGTCTACAGAAACAGAGGTTTGTAGAAAATATAGACTACTTAATTGTTAGTCAGCTTTTTATCACTGTGACCAAAATACTTCACAAGAGCCACTTAGAGGAAGAAAAGCTTATTTTAGATCATAGATTCAGAGATTAAGTACATGGTCAGTTTTCTCCATTGTTCTGGGCCCAAGATGAAGCATATTATGGCACAGAGTGTGTCAGAGAAAAGTAGTTCAGCTTATGGAATCCTTGATGAGAGAGACAGAAAGAAACAGCTAGAAGCCAGGACAGAACATAATCCCCAAGGGCATGCCCCAGTGATCTACTTTCTCCAGTCATGCTCCACCTACTCCAATTACCACCAAGTAATCCATCAAATGAATTAAACCACTGAGTAGGTTACAGAAATCATAATCTAATCCTTTTACCTCTGAATATAACTGCATTAACACATGAGGTTGTTGGGAAGGAACATTTCATATCCATATAATAATGTTATTGTTAATGTTTATTATTTTGGCATGTACTTTCCCAATTAAATTTTCCCAAGGATTTGCAACATAAATATTAATATTATTCCAAATCACACATGGGAAACCGCTTTCTTGATAATTTAATTAAATTATAATATATCACATAGCTAGTAAGAAGAACTGAAACTTGAACCATTCTTAAATTCTCATTTCAACCACATATTCTTGACATTATGCTATGCTGCATCTTCATAATATTATTCTTATCTTATAGTCACTGGTAGATATTATAATGAGGACACCATAGTTTCTGTGCTAGGCAATGCCAAAGAATGAATTTGCCGGGTCCTCACAAAACTTTTGATATACAAAAGAGAACAAAAAAGCATACAAACTCATACATGCCAGAAATGCAATATGCAATATGTGTAAGTAAATGGTAGAAAAAACTTGCATAATGAACTATATATTTTCAAATTAGGACATTTTCACATAGAAGGCCACATTTGACTTATAACTTAAAGGTTGAACAAGGTTTTCATAAAATAGGAGACAAACACACACACGTCCGTATTAGGGAAATGTCTATGTATCTTTAGGTGATAATATGTTGAATGTGTATTCATGTGCAACACAAAAGAATTGTAGTTGATTAATCCTAAAAAGTAAATGCCCAGGGATGGGGTTGTGGCTCAGTGGCAGAGTGCTCTCCTAGCACGTGCAAGGCCCTGGGTTCGATCCTCAGCACCACATAAAAAAATAAAGATATTGTGTTGTGTCCATCTACACCTAAAAAATAAATGTTAAAAAAAGTAAATGCCCAATCAATAAATGGGAATAGCTAGGATGATGGAAGGAGAGGGTCATCATTATACCAAATACATGTATGAAGATGTGAATATGGTGTTAACATACCTTATATACAAACAGAGATATGAAAAATGGTGGTGTAAACGTGTATTTAGAATTGTATGCAAAAAAATAATAGCGCTCATGTATAATGTTATAATTTGGTGTGAACATACTTCATATACAGAGTTATGCAAAATTGTGCTGTTAATGGATAATTATGAATGTAATGCACTCCACTATTGTCATGTATGTAACAAATAAATTTTAAAAAGGAAGAAAAAAATAAATGGGCTACGGAATTGAACAGACACTTCACAGAAGAAGAATTATGATTGATAACAAATTAATGAAAAAAAAATTCAACATCTCTAGCAATTAAAGAAACGCAAATCAAAACTACTCTAAGATTTCATCTCAACCCAATCAGAATGGCAATTATCAAGAATACAAACGATAATAAATTTGGGTGAGGATAAGGGGGAAAAGATACATTAACTCATACCTTGCTGGTGGGACTGCAAATTTTGTTGCAACCATTATAGAAAGCAGTATGGAAGTTCCTAAGGAAACTTGGAATGAAACCACCATTTGACTCAGCTATCCCACTCTTCAGTTTATGACCAGAGGACTTAAAAACAGCACAGTACAGTGATGTAGCCACATCAATGTTTATAGCAACTGAATTCACAATAGCTAAACTATAAAACCGACCTAGGTGCCCTTCAACAGATGAATGGATAAAGAAAATGTGGTACATATACACAATGAACTATTAATTAGCCTTAAAGAAGAATGAAATTATGATATTTGCAGGTAAGTGGATGGAGATGGAGAATATCATGGTAAACAAAATAAGCCATTCCCAAAGAACCAAAGGCCTAATGTTTTCTGTGATATGGGATGCTAGTTCACAAGGAGGGAGAGGCTAGGAACAGAGGTACTTTGGATTAGACAAAGGGGAATTAATATAGAGGAGGGCTATGGAGGTAGGAAGGATAGTAGAATGACTTTGACATTCTATTTATAAAGTATGTATGATTACATGACTGGTGTAATTCTATATCATATACAACCAGAAGAATAAGAAGTTATACTCTGCCACAGTCCAGCTGCAGCAAAATAACTGGGGGGTGACGAGCAACTTGTGTACATTGATACAGCAGGAGTGGAAGCCGTTTATTGTAGGACAACAGAGGTATTTATACATTCCACACAGCTTATCTTAATTAACATAAACTAGATACAGCAGTCAACCAATAAGAAATCTTCACACTTAATGGCTCCTTGGCGCCACCTCACAAACCACTCCCCCTGGCAAAATACCAGGCACCATCCTGACTTGTTTACAGACTCTAACAATACTCCATTTATGTCTGATGTATCAAAATGCATTCTACTGTCACGTATAACTAATTAGAAAAAATTTTTTAAAAGGAATGGCTCGATATATGCAAGCCACTAACATTGTAACATACCGCATAAATTGAATCAGTGCTAAAAATCACTTTGATCATTTCAATAGATGAAGAAAAAGCCACAAAAAAATTCAACATCTTGATGAAGGCCATAGAAAAACAATATAAAAAAGTAAATTGGCTCAAAGTAATGAAAGATAAATATATGAAAATCCTATAACCTACCTCATCCTAAATGGCAAAAAAACTAAAATCAGGAATGAGAAGGAAGTCCATTATCATTAATATTTTACAATATAGTGTTTGAAATTTTAGCCAGAATGATTAGTCAAATGGAATGATAAAAAGGCACACATAAGCAAGAAAAAAGTCAAATTAGTCTTATTTGCAGATGATATGATCCTCTATTTAGAAGACCCTAAAGATTTATCCAGCAGAATATGATCAAATTATATTATATGCATGAATGAATGTGCAACAATGAAACTCATTATTATGTTTTAATATTCACCAAAAATATGAAAAATTAAATAAAAAATAATAACAAAAAAGTAAAGGTTAGGGGAACTTTCAGAATGAAAAATTTCAGTTATGTTAAAAAATACATAAGAAAGAGTTAAGTATAAATTCTAAAACTTAAAAATTAAATAAAAATTAAGAAGTAAATGAATGAATTTAACAGCACATTAGAAAGCTTGGAGGATAATTATTGAACTGTAATGTAAGTTAGCAGACAATTTTCCACTTAAACTATTTAGTGTTCTGAGACTCTTGGAGATTCTCTAAAAATAAAATTAAAAATCTATATTAAAATTTAATAAGGATAGATGTTGTTAGCTTTAAGGTTAGCAAGTTAAAGAAGGTTTAGATATTATAATAATAAAGCTAGCTGAGATAATAAATAATAAAAAGATTTAATAAACTCAAAGGTAGGAAAAAGGAGAAAAAATAAGACAAATTAAAAGATGGAAATGTAAGAAGAGTAAATTCAAATATAGCAGATATTTTATTAATGTACATAAATTAAATATTAAAATTAAAGAAAGATTATAAACTAAGTTTTAAAATATAACTGTATGCATCTCCCTTTGGAGGGGTAATTTATAACATTATTATGATTTATAAACATTTGCTATGTGATGGAGAAATTTTGCTTCTACTAATTTATTCTAGAAAATATATTCATGCATGTTAAAATTGTATTCACAATAACATCAAAAAGCACTCTTAACTTTGTAATATGGCTTTCATTTGTGTATAAGTTGATTGAGGTATAATTTATATAAAATAAAATGGATTAATATTTTATTTCCATATTTTTATTAGTGCATTGTAGTTATACATAATATCAGGATTCATTCTGACATAAATATAAAATCATGAAATGTACTTTGCTCAACTTCAAATCCCAGTATTTCCCTTTTACCCCTCTCCTCCCATCCCTAGTTGTCCTTCCTCTTGTGTAATTGTCTTCTTCAATTTATTTATAGACTTTTTATGGTACATTATTTTTATATATTAAGGTGAAATTCACTGTAGTATATTCACATTTGTACATAACGTTATCGGGTTAATTTCCTTCCACAGTTTTTGTTTCCCCATCACTCTTCCCTCACCCTCAATGCCCTGTCTCTGCTCCACCGATCTCCATTCTATTCCAACGGGATCCCCCCACAACTTTGTTACTTATTTTGGTCTAGACTATGCAAATGAGAGAAAACATTCAACCCTTAACTTTCTGAGTTTAGCTCATTTTGCATGATGTTCTTTAATTCTTTTTTAAAATATACTTTTAGATGTTGATTGTCCTTTATTCTATTCATTTATTTTTATGTGATGCTGAGATTTGAACCTAGTGCCTCACACATGCTAGGCAAGTGCTCTACCACTGAGCCACAACCCAGCCCCTGTTCTTCAGTTCTAATGACATAATTCCATTCTTCTTTGTGACTGAGTAAAGCAACATTATGTGTGTGTGTGTGTGTGTGTGTGTGTGTATATATATATATATATATATAATTTTTTTATCCATTCATAAAAAATGAGCCAGCATCTGAGCTAGCTCTGTAATTTGGCTACTGTCAGTTGCACTGCAATAAACATTGATGTGATCATATCATTTTATTATGTTGATTTTAGATCTTTTGTATAATAATTACCAAGACATTGGGTAGCTTGGTCATATGTTGGTTCCTTTCCTATTCTTTTGAGAAATCACCATACTGTTTTAAATTTGATTATACTAATTTGCGATCTCACAATAATGGATGAGTATACATTTTCCTTCACATCCTTGCTGGCATTTATGATTATTTGTATTCTTGATAATTGTCATTCTGATTGCAGTGAGATGAAATCTCAATGCAGTTTCATTTGCATTTCCCCATTTGCTAGGGACATTGAACTTTTTTTTCTCATGTATTTGTTGGCCTTTTTATATTTCTTCTTCTAAGAAGTGTCTGTTTAGTTCTTTTACCAATATGTCAATTGTGTTATTAGTTTTTTTTGTTTATTTTTTTTTTTTGAGTTATTTAAGTATTCGGGATATTCATCTGCTGAGGAAAGAATAGTTGGGAAAGGTTTTCTCCCCTTTGTTAGACACCCTCCTCATGCTTTTAATTGTTTCCTTTGCTGTGCAGAAGCTTTTAAATTTGATGTTGTCTCATTTATAGATTCTTCATTTTATTTCTTGAGCTTCAGGAGTCTTGTTAAGAAAGTCAATGCCTGTGCTAATATGTTGAAGCATTGTGCTTTTGTTTTCTTCTAGAGGTTGCAAAATTTCTGGTCTAATTCCTATGTCTTTGATCCACTTTGAGTATACTTTTGTGCAGCAAGAAAGATAAGACTCTAGTTTGATGCTTCTACATATGGATATCCAAGTTCCTAGAACCATTTGTTAAAAATCAATGTTTTTTGGTATCTTTGTCAAGTATTAGATGACTATATGTAGATTTATTTTTCTTTGTCTTCTATTCTATTTAACTGGTCTTCACCATTAGTTTTGGTAACAAAACTGTGTGTGTTTTGTTATGAAAATTTGTTTTTTTTGTACTTAAAATTAGTCCATTTTAATGTCTATACTATCAAAAGCATTATACATATTCAATGCAAACCCCATCAAAATATTAATGACATTATTCACAGAACTAGAAAAAACTGTCCTAAAATTCATTTGGAATTATAAGAGATCTAGAATAGCCAAAGCAATGCTGAGCAAGACAAGAAATGCAGAAGGCATCATAATACTGGACTTCAAATTACAATACACAGCTATAGTTAAAACACACATACACACACACACACACACACTTCTCATTTTCTTTGTGTTTTTCCTTTGACACATTCTTTAGCAGAAATAGACTGATTAAATATGAAATATTGATGAAATGTTATAGTTTTTATTTATTTTATTTCTACTTGAGTTAAATGTGTACTCTATGTAGTTGCCAAATACAGTGTTCTATAAACATCAATCAAGCATAGTGCTTCAGAGTGTCTTTAGTGATATTAAAACCTTTATTGTCATTTTTTAAAATATTTACTTTTTAGTTTTTTTTTAGGTGGACACAATGTCTTTATTTTATTTTTATGTGGTGCTGAGGATCGAACCCAGTGCTTCACGCATGCCAGGCGAGTGCTCTACCACTTGAGCCACATCCCCAACCCCTGTTGTCATTTTTAAAAGAAAGTACAGTACAGCATCACCTATGAGAAAAGTGAAAAATCTGCCACGAAGATTTCCAAAACTTTTGTGTAGATACTCTACCCTAAATTGGAATATAATTCCTTATTCCTTATGTTGCCTGTACCTAGTCATGTGCCTCCAAAGAGTTTAGTGTAGAAAAGCTGAAAAAGAGAAACTTCACAGTGGAGAAACCTGAAAAACACCATGTTGATCTATGAGCAGTGTCAGCAACAACTGTGCTAGTCATAATGACTTTAGTCATGACACTGTGTGAGGCCAGGGTCACTTTCCTTCTGTCTCTTCTTTCCAAAAAAACTTATTACCAGTCTAATCATGAGAAAAAATAAAAGATAGCTCAGTTGAGAGACATTTATAGAATACCTCACTGATACTATTTGTAACTGTCAAAGTTATTGGAAACCAGTAAATTTGAGAAGCTACCACAGACAAAAGAAGTTTCAGGAGATAGAACAGCTAATTATAGTATGGAACATTGGATAAGATTCTAGAAAATAAAAAGAATTTAAATACAATCTAAGAAAATATAAGTAAAAAATAACTTAGTTGATAATCACATATCAATATTAGTTCATTAATTGTAACAAATATATTTTCAACACAAGATGCTAATAATAGAAAAAATTGTCAGAGACAAATAAGAACTTTATCATAGTGTGAAATTTTTCCATACTAAATTTATAATTTCTCCCTCTTCCTCCTTACTACTCACCTACTATAGACTCAAAACCAGTTTTATGAAATAAACTGAAACAATAAAAATTGTAATTGTTTCATATGGAAAAAACACTAAAGCATTTTAAAATAATACAGAATTGAGTAAGTTTGTTGACTTACAACAGTTGTTAAAAGAGCTAGACCAAATGAACAATAGAAAGAACCAGTAAATATAAAGGTACAACTAAATTCATATTTTTCTGATGCTACAAATATGGAAATGCAAAAGCTTCTCTCCTTAAATACTTTTAGACTAGTTAAATGAGCATGATATTAAGCATATAATTTAAGATTACTTTAGATTAGATTATATCTGTTAATTATATGTACCAAGTATTCACTATTACTTTTCTTCCATGATATTCTTTATCCATATTAAACTTCATTACTTTTATCTCTCTAGCTTGTATAATCAATATGTTTTATTTGTTTCAGTATCTTTAGAGGTTAGGGAAATATAATTTAATCCATGAATTATTAATTGAAGTATAATTAATATTCCAAAGTCAGAGAGGAAAGGTTAACTTATATATAAAAATATTTCAAAAGCTGAGGCTAGTCAAAAGTATAAGGGAAAGATTACAAAATTAGAAGCCTCTACTTTTTCATATTTCTAAGTTAAGGGTTGAATTTTTTTGTACCTATCCAGTACTGATTCTTCTAATTTAAAGTTCCTAGTTCCATGAACACAGTATATTGATAGGAATCAAATGTAAATTGGATAGATGACATAAACTGATGAAGAATTTCTAGTGATTGAAAAAGAACACATCTAACCCCTGTCCTGTTGAGAGTCACATTTGTTAAACATCTATGAAACAAGAAAATTCTCAACAGTTACAGCTCTTAAGGAAGAAACAGTTGTAAATGAAGAGTCAAAGCAGGGAATCATGGAAAACATGGATCGAGTTGACAGTTGCTGCACATAACCCACTGGATATTTTTAACACATGCTGCGAAGGCAAATATAATTTTGCTGCAGCAGAGATTGAAACCGAAAGGTTCATCCTCAATAAGAAGATAGAATAAAATTTGCTCCAATCTATATTTCAGTGCAAGTTCCAAGGGAAATTCTTCTTTAATATAAACATATTAAGTGAAATAAAAATACATTAAATTTTATACTCCATTCTGATTTTTTATCAAAGTAAAAGGTAATGAATACAGGTGGCGTCCATAATAAAGACTGGGAGGTCCTGTAAAATCATTAGGTGATGAATGAACCCTACAAAAACTCAAAATTCTGATTCATTTAATATTAACACTAAACATATATTTTCTACAAATATCCTTTTCTCTAAATTGCCAATTTGGGTCATGAAGGAAACTGAATCTTTCAATATGATTATTAATGTCCCCCACTGGGGTTAACCAATGACTTTTTATAATATGATTATTAATATGACACCAAACTAAGAACTCTACACACATAAATCTTAATCCCCACATGAATCATTAGAACAAATCTGTTAGATTCTATTAGCCTTCATCTGATGAGAAATCCAGGTTCTAATAATTCCTGTAATTAAGAAAATCAAACACCTAGAAGGGTTCAAGCAGAAATATTGAATGAATAAAAGAGGGAGCGATAGAAAATGTGCTGAATTAGAGAAAAATACATGTTCTTTATAAAAGAGGCTGCCTTTGCAAAGCACCTAACAGGAATTGCTAGCTTTTAAACCATATGTATTTCTTTGTTTCCTGAAAACATACACATTCCTTCTATTCAATTTAGGGAAGTAAAAAGAGTATTTGTAAACAAGGTGTCAGATTTAGTAAGGCATTATCTTTTTCTCAAATGTCTTCTAGCAATAATTTAATAATTTATAAAGCAATAAAACATTTTAATATGGTTTATAAATAGCCTTTAAAGGAAAGCTTAAGAGATACAAATATACATTAAGTGGTGATAGCAGTGTTAAAATAAACATATACTTTTGCAGATTACTACTTAGAAACATGTATTTATTTGAATGTGTAAATCATTATTTGTTAAAAGTCACATTATTCTTATTCAGAACATATTTTCCCATGCTATGAATATCTATAAAATGTGGTACAAGGTTAAAAAATATGCCACTCTGATTGACTCTTATATCTGTGAAACCGCATTAACTTTATGCCTTTAATCTCATGGCCTTCTAATTCATCCTCCACACTGTGAGCAATCTTCTAAAATGTAAGTTGAATGATTTCACTCTTTCCCTTCAAGTTATTCTGTGATTTGCATCACCTTGAACATACATTCTAATGACTTCCTATGTCACATCCAGTGTTCTGGTGTTGGCACCTGCCAGGTTTTTTCACTGTAGAGTTGGAACAGTGTCTCCTCTGTGTGCTTTTCCTCTTACACAGTTTACAATGCTGGTCACTGTCCACTTTAAAGTCAACACTCCCTAGTGAGTTTTCTACTTAATTCCTGTTTCTTCATGTTGAAAACTGGCAATGTATCCAACTCAAGTTTCGCACTGAATCCTTCAATAATAAGTGATTATCTTACAACAAACAAGTATCTGAATAAAATATTGGGTCTCTCCATTACAGCATTATAGTCTATAGTTAGGTTTCACAGTTTCTTCAAAGGATGGAAACCATTGTAAATTCTTTATATACCAACTTAATATAGATTCTGATACAATATCACCTATACCTATGGAAACCCAAAAGATTTTGGTCAATCTCTTCCTTAGAATAATTTTAAAGTTTTTTTCATATAAGGAGCAGTAATTGAAATGAGTTAATTATAACTAACATACTTGGTGACCAATAAATACAAGCAAGAATGTAAGAGAAAATGAAGAAAAAATTAAAATGAAGAAGAAAAATAAAGCATGCAGATGCCACAGAATCAATATTATTCAAATGTGCAATTTTATAAATCTTGCCAATAATTTCCCCACCTCATCAACTCATTTCTAACTCTCCTCCATCTATATCTGCACAAGCCTTCCTCTCTCGAGATTCAAACATCTTTAGATCTTCTCAACATACATCCACTGATAACATTAAACAACAGTGTTTTAAAAGGCTGTCCTTCCCACACCAGTGTAGCAGTGGCTGGAGCACATGAGGAATGGAACAGACTAGGATGCCCAGTAAGATGGTATGGCCAGGGGCAGGGATTTGCCAGAATGGTGCCTATTTGAGGTTAAATTGTGTTGCCCCCAAATCCATGTTGAACCCTTAACCCCTGTACCTCAGAGTGGAGAGGTAAGCCTTTAAATATATGATTAAATTAAAATGGGGCCTTAGGTTGGGCTCTACTCAAATAAAACAGCAGCTGTCCTTACAAGAGGAAGAGACAGCAGGGAATGTTCACTCACAGAGAAAAGGCCATCTGTAACCAAAGGAGGGGAACCTCAGGAGAAACCAAACCTGCCAAGACCTGGAACTTGCCCTTATGCCTCCTGAACTGTAAGAAAACAAATTCCTGTTGTTTAAGTCACTCAGTTTGTGGTATTTTGTCAGGGCACTTCTAATAAACTAATTTGGTGTCCAAGCTGGGAAAGAGCACTTTAGGAGTCAGGACCTTCTCAACAGGGCTTTCAAGGAAGGTGAGAAGGTATTTGGAACAAATAAATGGCATTGAGGACAAGGACTCACTTTTGAAGAAGAGATGTACAAATGTGGAAAAGAAGAAAGAGCAAACCATGAGGATCAATTTATATATGTTCTGTCTACCTGAAGGCCTGAAATGAACAAGACTCCAGTAGTAATGAGCACACCTAGAATTCAGATCTTGTTTTCTAAAAATAATTATCAATTAAAAGAGTTACAAATCCTGCTTTTTTTTTTAAATAAGGGACACAAATAGCAAAGATTCTGTTAAGAAAGAACAAAACCAGAAATTCACACTCACAGATTTAAAACTTACCATAAACAGTGATAAACAATGTGATATTAGCATAGAGTTAGATATACAGATCAAAGTAATAACAGAAAATCCAAAAGTAAACCCAGATATTGATGGCTAATTGATTTTGGCAAAGATACCAAGAACATTTAATGGGTAAAGAACAGTGAACCAAATGGTATTGTCTATCTACATGTTAAATAATAAAATTGTTCCCTATTTCGTATCATATACAAAACATTAACTCAAAATACAAGGATACCTCACAGCATACACAATCATTAACTCAAAATAGATCAAGGACATAAATATAAGAGGTAAAATCATAAAACACTGATAAGAAAATAGGTATAAATCTTAATGACTTTGGATTTGACAATAGATTCTTACATATGACAACAAAAGTATAATTTACCAAAAAAAAAATATTTGAAAATCATACATCTGGTAAATCTAGTATTCAAAATATAAAAAAAGTTTTACAAGTTAGCAAAAAAATGTCAAACTCTTTTTCACTCCTCTCTATAAATATGTGCATAAGTATATGTACATATGTACAAATATATATGTATATATAATACATATATAAACACCCACACAAACATATGTATGTATGTGTGTGTGTATATATACACACAAATTTAAGTGGATATTTTACTAAAAAATATAGAAATGACCAAGAAGTACATGAAAATATTTGTCATATTATTAATAATTACTGAAATACAAATTAAGACCATGGATAAACTCCTTTGCAAACTTAGTAGGATAGCTAAAATTAAAAAAAAGGAACTATAGAAGTAGTTAAAGTTATGGAGAAGTTGAAATCTCCATACATTAAAGGAGAGTGTACCTATTGTGGCTAACAGTTTAGTAGTTTCTCATATAATTAAAGAAATAGTATTACCATATGCAGCATAAAATCCCCTGTTAACTACACACCCACAAGAATTGAACAATTCAACACAGATTTTGAAACAGGTACTTTTATATTAATTCTTATAACAGCACTATGAACAATAGCTAAAAGGAGGAAAGGAGGAAACAGGCCAAATGTCCCTCAATGGATATATATATCCATTATTGATATATATATATATATATAT
>NW_026000174.1:7184999-7197176 GCF_001458135.2 Marmota marmota marmota
TATATATATAATGTATATTTTCAATTGAATATTTTTCAGAAATAAAAAAGAATTAAGTACTGATAAATGCTATAGTGGTTAAACCTCAAAAACATTATACAGAGTGAAATACAGATACAGAAGATCACATGTGGTGAGATTCTATTGGTATAAAATATGCAGAATAGGTAAATTCATTGAGACATAAAGAAGATCAGCATTGGCTAAGGGTTTAGAGAAGGGTAGAATGGCGAGTTATTGCCCAATGAGTATGAGGATTCAGGTTGGGGTGATGAACATATTTTGGAACTAGAAAGAGGTGTTGGTTTTACCATTTCATGACTATCATAAATGCTACTGAACTATTTTTCTTAAATAATTAATTTTGCACATGTGAATTTTACCTCATTTGAAAAAGTCTTGTTTGATAGGCGTCACACTCACAACACAGTTTTTAAAAAAACTTTTTAGATGTTGATGAACCTTTTTTTAAATTCATTTATTTATATGTGGTGCTGAGAATCGAACTCAGTGCCTCACACAAACTAGGCAAGTACTATACCGCTGAGCCACAACCCCAGCCCTACAACACAATTTTAACTGATGCTAAAACTAGTAGTTGAATGTGGAACTGAGAACGTGATTTTATATAGTCTCAAAGTAATATCCCCACAAAATGTGTATTAATTTCAAAGAGAATTTAATAAGTAATTTTCCATTGGAGAATTCTCATAGACACCATTGTGATAAATTTTATCAGTGTTATGAAAGCAACATTAATGGGACAATTGCACATATGTGCCACTCAACAAAAGGCAATGATGGAGTCAGCAGCACTTCTGTGACAGGAGTACTCCAGATAGGTGCAGGACCCATATGTAAGCAAAGGAAAAAAGTACACAGCAATGTCTGAAATGTGTGATACTGAATTGTATTCTTCTACTTTCTCAGGATAGTGACAAAACAATGGAATTTCTGGGCAATGGGGATACAGGTGTTTTGCTATTTTTATATCTTTCTGCATGTCTTGGATTGTTGGGAATCAAAAACTAAAAAGAAAAAAAAAAGAATGCCACTTAACAGATTCCACAGGAGAATATGTAGTGGCTCTAATTCAAAAGGAAAGAGTTTGCTTTATAGGCTAATGAGCAATGTAAAAAAATATTTTTATATTGAAAATGAACTCCAAGTTGTAGTTATTCATACATGTACTTCAAAAGGTATTGTGTTAATAATATAATACCTGTTAAAAACTCTTCAGATTTCCTGGCTTATGTTAATTTCTCAGTAAGCATCAATAAATGTCAAGTACAATTACATAATAATGAAAGGAAATTAGGACAGGTTCTGCACTGATTCTTTCACAACTTATTTGTACACTTGGAATATAGATCATACAGCTAAGACATTCCTAGATTACTTTTAATTTTTTTATTAGAATAACATTCTTTACAATGTTCTTAGCCAAGCTGAGTGTCTTGTTAATTTTACTATTTTCTTCATTGATTTAAAATATTACATATTTTACTAAGAAAATAATGTGTGCATGTTTAAAATTTTTTGAAAAATGTAAAAATAATACATATTGTTTCTTTGATATTCATGCTCAATTCAAATGAAAGCATTATATTTCTAGAATTTTTTCTTACAAAAATCTATACATATGCACAAATAAGGATTCATAAATTAACACAAATATTTCTATATTTTACTTTATCACCCCAGAATTCTGATGTTCTTTCCACTAAATGCATACACATAATCTTCCCCTATGATATTCAATTGCATATCATTTATAGTTATGCAGCGTTTGTATTAAAAGTAAAAGCACTGTCCAAACAAGCCTTCCTGACAACTCAGAGCACATATTGTTGTATTATTGCTTTAAAACAATAATAAAAATTTCAATGGCTTATAATATCAAGAATTATTTTTTATTCCTGTGTTTATAGATGCTTTTTAAAAATTTTCAATTTCAGTTGACAGAAGTATACATATTTGTGATATTACAATATATTGTATCTGCTTTGGGGTGTTCAAATCAATTTAATAAACATATATGTCATTTTAAGTACTTATATTTATTTTGTATAAGAACATTGAAAATCAATTCTTTCAACTATTTAAAAATATATAATATGTTGCATTAATTAACAGCACAAGCTCTGAAATAAATCTGCAGATATATCTCTCCTATTTAATCATAACTTTCTACCAGTAGACCAATGTCTCCCTTTTCTCTATTCACCTTGCTGGGCCCCAGCCTCTGGTAAAAACCTTTCTGCATTTTATGTCTAAGAGTTCAACTTGTTTTAGAATCCACATGTAAGTGATGTCATGCAATATTTGTTTCTCTGTGCCTGACTTATGTTTTAAGTACAAAGAGCCTCAGTTCTTATTCTTGAATCTGAGTTGATGAAAAGGATATTCCTTGGGGTTAGATCTCACTGTGGATGTTAGGAATATAAGAGAGTTTGTCAAACCATGCAGATATATTTAGAGTTTATGTCTGCTCAAATGTTATTGGCTAAATGAAAACATATGACCCAGGAAAATTAAGGTAAATATAGGATGTGAAGAAACATTTGTAAATAAAGGCTAATATTTATTAAACTGAATGTCAGTCCTTCTTGAATTTAGCACAATTTTTAAATAAATTTTATTGATGCATACAGATACTATTTTAATTACCTGATTTTTATGAACAATGCAGTAATGAACAAATTTTAACCTTGAGCTTCATGATTTTTATAAATAAATGCCCTAAAGTGGAATTTCTGGGCCAGAATGTAAATATCATTACTTTGATAGAAGTTCTGTTCCAGAGAGGTTGCATTAATTTACACTTCCATCAGCAATGCATGTCAATGCTTGGTTCTTCACACTTCTCTACACTGTGTAGAAAGTGGTAAATTACTATTTTAATTTGCATTTCTATAGTTTTTAGTGAGCTTGAACAATTTTACATATATACAGATCACACCCCCTTTCTATTAGTACAAACTATTATTTTTACTTGTTATCCATTTCTCATTGGATTCTTGTCTAAAGGATATTTGTTCTTTCATGTGTGAAAATGAGCTTTTTACATTTACTTATAAATGAAATTAACTCTCTTTCTAGTTTGTGGGTTTGTGGATGAGCCTTCTCTTACACCATGTGGAGACAGCCTCAATAGCTGGGAACTGGAAATGTGTTTCCTGGAGTTCAAGATGACACAGTCATACTTGAAAAGCCAAACCCATGAGAAACTGTGCCTTGTGGCTGCTCAGCATAAAAGAGATTTCTGTGGTCCATTACCCAAGTTTGTGGTGACTAGGAATAAATACCCTTAAATAAGCAGAAAAAAAGAGCTTATGAAAGGATCTTAAGTGAAGAGTGAAATCCTTGATACATATCAGCCTAGTCATGCCATACCAATTCCCCAAAATCCCAACTAGAGGAAGAATTGCCTTTAAAAACCTGCCAGCTCAGAGAGCTCATGTCCCTTCAATAGTGAAGTATGGATTGCAACCTTGTGTGTTATATAACTCTCTTCCCTTTCCTTCACCTACTTATCATTCCTCCTTCTAATTTCCTTATAAATCCTGTGAACAAAAAAAGAAAAAAAAAGAAAAAAATATAGAAGAGACACACTTTCTGTACAAAAAAAAGAAAGAAATATTTTCCCCATGCAGCTTATATTTCACTGAAGTGAAATGAAAAGTATGCAATGAAAAAGCATGCATTTGAGTGACTGGGTAGATATTTTAAACTGGATCCTTGGAGGAAAGCTGAGAAAACAATATATAAGATGAAAGTTTCTCTAATGTTAAGGTTTTTGTTTTTTCTCCTGTTCTTGTAACAAGAAGAGTTGTTGTGGTTCAAGTGAGAAGAATGCCTTCTGCTAATTGAAATAAAGGTCAAGAATATTTTTCTCCAGAGAAAGGGAGAGAGAGAGAGAGAGAGAGAGAGAGAAAATCTTTGCTACAAATATGTTCTGGGCATATTTTACAATGATTGCTGTTTGATCTCCTGCCTGAAGAATGAGGAGATCATTCCTAGATTTTCACTATGAGATATTTATAGGATTCTTAAGGTAAAGGGAAAGTGGGAAGACCTCCTGAAACTGAAGCCTCCAAGAGTTTCTCAAGTCTCCCGGTACTGTCTACTTAAGCCTCTAGGAATTCATCAAAGTTATGACTTGCTGTTACTATATAATCTATGTACCCAGAAGTCACTATGCCAGGTAAATAGATATCACATGGAACTATTCGGATTCACATTTTTGTCTAGATTCTGGGCTAGCTCTTTGTCCTATAATCTTATGCTGCTAACAGGTACAGGGAAAGTAATTGACTTTCAGTTTTCCCAGTTTTTTCTTGTTCTTGGGATAGACTATACAATTTCTAATCTCCTCATATATTGGAGCTGAAACTAGAAGTATTGCTATTTTAAAGGACAAAATTTAAAATCATATTTTACATAAAGAATGATAAATGTGTAATAATCTTAAGTACCACTGTCCTATTTATGCCTTTATAGTTCAAAAAACCATGACTAAACACTTTAGTGTCTCATGCAAGATGTCAACAATTCCAAATTATGTAGCTGTTCTACACACAGGATAAACAAACCATTCAATTTCTTTCCAAATTTCTGTGCTTATTCATGGATTTTAAGCAAATACATTTTCTAACCTTCACTGAGTTCTGCCTCAGTTACCAAGGAATAATATACACAGACTGGCCATTCAGTGGCCATCAGCTGTTAAAGAGTCACTGTTTCTTGCGTAAGGCTACCTAATGCAGGAGACAGCATATTCGAGCAGGACCACCACCTTCCTCACAGATATTTTATAAGACTCCTATGATAACTAACAAAATGTCTCAGGCCTCAGTGGCATTTATTTAAAATGACTGCAGCATAGCATAGGATGTGGAGAACTGGTAATAAGTGAGAATACTGAGATAGGATAGATCATGGCAGCTCTTAAATGGCATATGAAGGTGTTTGGACTTTATTATAGTAAAAATGTTCATCTATTTGACGAATTTTAAGTCAAGCAGTATAACAATTGAAAAAATTCCATTGACTTCCAAGTGAAAAAATATTAAACTGGAGCAAGCCTGCATGCAAGGTGATCTAAGAGAAAAATCATGCAAAAATTCAAGCAGATCAAAGTAGCTGGATTCATCCCTGACTGTTTTGTAGATGATGTCTGTTTCAGTTGGCATGAGGTAAATAAACATGATCCATACTATTTTTTAGGACAATGACTTGACTGAAATATATTATGGCAAAGTAAAAAACTGATGGGTATTGGGTAACCGTAACTGTAACACAGGATCGTGGGCTGGTCCATCCACGCGAATTTTCCAGATCCCAGCAGAATCCTCCAGTGCCTGACTTTGATCTATGCTTATTTTTGATAAAGAAAAATGTTGTACAGTCTTTCTATGATACTTTAACATTATTTAAATATATTGTAATTAGCCTATACCTTAAAAGAAAAAGAAAAAGAAAGCAACTCATCTACACAAGCTAATGGAATGTGTCTGTGTGCTCAGCTGAAAAAGTGCAGATTTTCTCAGCTTCTGTCACATCTCAGGTTCACAAGTTATAAGTCCAAGATCTGGCTGAAAATCTGTGAAAAGGTCCAAAGGTATATTTGAGAGGTGGGGGATGTCACCCTGTGAGTACAGAGAGTTCGTGAAATAGGACTCAGATATTCCCTTTAACCATATCTCTCTTCACCCACATGATTTTGAAAATAGATGTTTATTGTTGGATGAAAGTTTGGTTTCAACTAGATCGAAAATAAAATTTATGAACTGCTCCAAAGGGTAGGGCACAAAGTTAATCCTTTCCACACTTTCTTTCTACATACACTTCAGAGAATTTAAATGAGTTATTCATGGTTATACATAGATCCCATATACGGGACAGAAACAAATGGAAGTTGGCTTCAAATGGAACAAAATATTAGAAAAAATTTATGAATTCTGATATTTATTTGATTTCAAGTTACAGCTTAGAAAACTTCTGTTCATACCTAAATCATAAAAATTGAATTTCATCATTTGTATAATGCAAAAATCTGGACTCGGTCTGAGCTCTTGCAGGGGTCTACTGGTCAGAGGAGGTGGTCCTATGCCAGAGCCTAAGCTCCAGGGTGTGTCTGCCAGCAAAAATAATTATGCTTCCTTCATGACTTACACTAAACTATATGGATAAAATATTTAATTTCCTTTCTGTTACTCAGTAGGCACCTAGTATGTCTATTTATTAATATTAATATTTAGAATATGAATGGCTACATCTAGTTTGGGTATATACTGCATGAGACAAGAGACATGAATCACAGGGTTAAGGCTAAGTCAAAATGATTAAAAAATATATGGGGAAATAAGATCATTTGATAAGGAAAAGAAAGGACAAATGCAAGAAAGAGACTGGTCAGATGGCATCTAAAATGGAATGAAATTAGAAGCCAAACTGTAAAAGAAAGTATTCTTGAGTGACAGATATCATAAAATAGTTGAACCATAATTTTGCTGGTATGATAGGAGGTAGAGACTTCAGCAGTGCTGTTCAGGGCTGAACCCCAATTTTCTGGATTATAAAATTCCAAAAAATTAATATTTAAAATTGATTAGGAATGAGTTTTGCTCAGGAATGGGATACACCAAGCACATGTGCATGCACTCATACAAATGAATATAATTCCACAAATTAAAATGTTTAACATAAAACAAACATGTTTTCTTCAGTAAAATGAAAGCCTCATTTAATAATTTGCCTTATATAATATGAAAATCAGGTACTAGAATACAGTAAGGAAAACCAAAATATGCTTTATTGAATTAAATAAACTTTCAGTGAGAATCTCAGTGCTGAAACTTATAAAGGAAAAAATAAAATAAAATACTTCTATTTGTTTGTTTTAAGAGAATGAAATACCTTACTCAATCCCCCTGATGTAATTCACAGGTACTTATTATTTTTAATGCAGAGATGAAGAAACTAAAATCTTAAAAGTCAAAACACTTGCCTAAGATTCCTGAGAAAAATGAAGCTGAATTAGAAATGGGAGAATTATATTCCCAATTTCTTAAAATAAAAGGTCAATATTCTTTTTAAAAATTCATACTTTCTGTTGGAAAGTAAATTAATTAGATTTCGGAAAGCCAGTATTTGGTTGATACACACTGAATATATTTATCATGATGTATTCATAGTCATCCCATTTCTGAGAGTCCAGTGGGATAATATGAGTCTATGGCAGGTAATTGTATCTTTTGTAGCATAGTGGACACTGTTCGGCTTAAAACAATTTTGACCATGTTTTATTAAGTAGAAATCTTCAAACTTATATTATCTATTACCACTTGTATTTATATTAGTGTAGACCTAATAATGTTTAGTGAAGAAAAGATACTTTTGAGAAGTGGCCTAGAACAATATATAGAACTTGAATTCTAAAATCAGAAATACTGTGTTCATATCTCTCTCTCTCACTTATTTTTGAGGGGGTAAACATTGAAACTGGTTTCATTGGTAACCTCTTATCTATGAAATAGACAAAATTACTTTTTCAATTAATTCTTAAGACATTAATTAAAAACATATTGTAAATGACTTAGAGAATCTGTAGCAATTAATAAGCTATAAATTATTTTATTCTACTTCAGCAGATGGATCCCTAACCTCCATAGGGATATTAGCACTCTATTTGGATGAGGACAATAATAGTATTTCTAAATCTTTATGAAACACCAATTCTGGTACCCACTCAATTTCCCTAAAACATTTTATGAGTGTTACTTACATATTTGTCAAGTTTGCTCAACTCGACAAAATGCAACCCAAAATGCAGGGGCTTAAACCAACACAGATTTATTGATCTCTTGTTAAATCTCAGTGGTTGATCAGTGGTGACTCTTCCAGGCTCCTGCTTCTTTAAGGTTGTCTCTTTGCTCTGTGTCTTCTTATCAGAGACTTGTGTTAATGGAGAAAACATTGTAAGGCATATGACTGTTTTCAAGCTATTGAGAAAGCTAATTTGGAAAAAATATTATAGGTGCAATGTGTTCAGTTACTCTTTCAGGAATTCTAACTTTCAATTATTACGATCACTAAAAATGTTTTAAATTTAAATGAAGGTAGTTTACCTACACTAAGTTACATTTTAAAGTTATGCCCTTGGATTTTATTGAAAGTCAGTATCAGAACAAGCAATATAAATGTGCTATTTTAGGAACAACAACCATGTTATTTCAGATAACATCAGTTAGATTCTTTCTATAAAGTCACCTATAAGAAATCTATTGAAATTCAGTTATGTAAAAAGTGTTATTTCTTTGACTAATGGAGATATTTATCCTCTGATTTATGTACTATTTTACTTAGGCTATAAGGAAGCTCAAACAAGTTTGAAGGGCAGTCACTAAAATTACGTTGATCATTACACTTAGCACATGCTGACATTAACTTCTGTTCTGTCCTGATTTTTCTACTTATGTGTGTCTTTTGTGTACATATATAGTAATATACATTTCTTATTACTCACTGCAACTCCTTTGTGGATAAAAATTTACATACTTATGCACACACACTTGCACACAAGCAAATATAAAAATGTCTGATGTTTACCAGCAATTGACTATGTCTCCTGATAATTGACTGATTGCCAAAGGTTATCACATATAAGTTGAAAAAAACTTTTTCCTCTATGGAGATGATCAAATGGTATAATCAAAGACAAAATATCCTTGCTTTCTTTTCCTTTTGTTTAAATCATATCATTATTCTCAGTGTGATCTATTTCATTATGTATTTTCAGGTGAAAGGGTATGCCTGCAATCTCTTTTAAAAAATAATTTATTTTAATTAGATATACATGACAGTAGAATACATTTATGCACTTTGATATATCATATATAGATAGGATGTAATTTCTCATTTTTCTGAGTGTACATGCTGTAGAATCATATTGGTCATGTAATTATATATATATATAATTATATATATATATATATATACACACACACACACACACACACACACACACACAGTGATGTCTGTGTCATTCTACTATCTTTTCTATTCCCACATCCCATCCTCTCCCCTCCCATAACTTCCCTCTACCAAATATAAGGTAACATTATTCTTCCCTAGTACCCCCCACTTTATTTTGAATTGGCATCTGCATATAAGAGAAAACATTCAGCTTTTGGTTTTGTGGGATTGAGTTATTTCGCTTAGCATGATATTCTCCAACTCCAACCACTTACTGGCAAATGCCATAATTTTACTCTTCTTTAAAAAAGCTAAGTAATATTCCATTGAGTATGTATACCATATTTTCTTTATTCATTCATCTATTGAGGAACACCTAGGTTGGTTCCATAGTCTAGGTATTGTGAATTGGGCTGCTACAAACAGTGATGTGGCTGTGTCACTATAGTTTGCTGATTTTAAGTCCTTTGGGTATAAACCAAGGAGTGTGATAGCTGGGTCAGATGGTGGTTCCATTCCCAGTTTTTTCACAATAACCTAAAAAAAATTACCTGGGAATCAATCTAACAAAAGAGGTGAAAGATCTCTACAATGAAACCTACAAAACACTAAAGAAAGAAATTGAAGAAAACTTCAGAAGACGGAAAGATCTCCTATGCTCCTGGATAGGCAGAATTAATATTGTCAAAGTGGCCATACTACCAAAGTGTTATACATATTTAATACAATTCCTATCAAAATCCCAAGGACATTATTCATCAAAATAGAAAAATCAATCATGAAATTTATTTGGAAAAAATAAAAGACCCAGAATAGCTAAAGCAATCCTTAGCAAGAAAAGTGAAGGAGGTGGCATCACAATATCAGACCTTCAACTATACTACAGAGCTATAGTAAGAAAAATGGCATGGTACTGGCACCAAAATAGACTTGTAGACCAATGGCACAGAATAGAGGACACAGAGAAAACCCCAAATAAATAGGATTATCTCATATTGGACAAGGGTGCCAAAAACATTCACTGGAGAAAAGATAGCCTATTCAACAAATGGTGCTGGCAAAACAGGAAATCCATATGTAGCCAAATGAAATTAAACCTCTGTCTCTCACCCTGCAGAAAAATCAACTCAAAGTGAATCAAAGACATAGGCACTAGAACAGAGACCCTGTGCCTAATAGAAGAAAAAATGGGCCCAAATCTTCACCATGTCAGCCTAGGATCTGACTTCCTTAAGAAGACTCCTAAAGCGCAAGAAGTAAAATCAAGAATCAATAAATAGGATGGACACAAATTAAAAAGCTTCTCTCAACAAAGGAAACGATTAATAACGTGAGGAGAGAGCCTACAGATTGGGAGAAAATCTTTGCCTGCAATCTCTTAAGGGAAAAGTGTTAATTGCTATTGAAATATAAGCTATTAAGAAATATAAATCATATTCATGATAACTCAAGTGGCTATTTCTTTCATTTGGTGCCTCAAATAATTAAGTTAGTTACTTAAAGTTACCAGAGGAGAAAAGAAAATGAGAGGTCTTACAGAACTTTTGAGAGAGAAAGAATCACAGAAAATACTTGAATTTTAGAGACATGCAAACCTGGTTTAGAAGCCAAGCTCTACCAACTGTAAACAAGGTAAATGTAGATTGATTTTATAAGCTCTGAAAATTTCAGATTTTGTCTTTATAAACTTTATATTGATGTACAACGTATGACTATGTATAAGACTTAAGAATGAAGACGTGTGAATATTTGAACATATATTCCCGGTTAATTAGTGGAGTCAAGAGTTAATATTTATGACACGTAGATGCTGCTTTCCAATGAGTATGCCTTCTCCACTTGTCCATAAATAAGCCCATTTCTGAATTTTTTGACAACTAATTTGCATGTGTGTATGTTTTACAATAGATATATCTTAGTTTATATCTTAGTTTCTGGCTTTTTCATTCAACATTGTATTTATAATTTCCATTCATTTTATTAAAAATACCAATGGATTCATTTTGGGATGTTCAATAGTCCACTATAGTGCTCCACCATATTTTATTTAGCTCTTTTCCTCTTGAAGGAAATCTAGGTTTTTTGCTCATTTTGGGCCTTTCTGAATAAATTTCCCTTGTAAATATTTTTCTATATATTCTTTTTTTGTATATTGTGGATTTATCATCTCATTTATTTTGAATATATCCCTAAGGATTGAAAATGTTGGAACATTTGGGTAGGAATATGTTAGTCTTGAGTGATTGTTGTCAAAAGCACTTGCATTGATGTACAATTCTGTTAGGAATCAATGATAGTTTGCCCACCCTTGATACTACAAGTCTTCATAATTTAAACTTTTACAAAATGCCATTTTCATATCTCATTTTAGTTTCTATTTGCATTTACTTAAGACTAATTAATATTATAAACATTTTCATATAGTAGCTTTCAGTTAACCTCTGTTTGGAAAGACTTCTTTGATCAATGCTTATATTAGGTTATCTGTCTGCTGTTAATTAATTTTTACTAAATCTGCAATTAGTAAGTTTAATGCTTTTTTAATGCTTTTCCATATATATGCATTGATTTGACCCACTCTTGGACCTTGGCTTAACTTTTCATGTAATAATTAATGACATATGGTTATCAGATATTAATTTTAATGAAGGTACCCTTATTATTATTTTTTTCTACATTTAGTAAATTTTGTTCCTTCTCCCAGAAATTCTTATATACAATCTGGTCAGAAAGTATTTTTCTCTATAAGTTTTAATATTTACCTGCAACATTTTACATGTATGATCCTTATTAACTTCTTTTATATATACTGTTTGAGATGGAGGCTTGGTTCATTATTTTTCTAATATATATATTTAAGTTTTGCTAGAAACTTTTCATAAACATCATGTGTTTCCCCAATAAATTACAGTGGAATCTGACATAAATCAAATGAAAATTTAATAATCAGTATGGATCTGCATTCTCCCTTTTTTAATTGGTCCACTTTTCTATCTTTACT
Organism: Marmota marmota marmota; assembly: GCF_001458135.2. Taxonomy (NCBI): domain Eukaryota; kingdom Metazoa; phylum Chordata; class Mammalia; order Rodentia; family Sciuridae; genus Marmota; species Marmota marmota. The sequence goes on from NW_026000174.1 coordinate 7,196,980, forward strand.
TCAATATTCCACTACTTTAGTTACTCTAGTTGGATAGCATAATTTAAAACTTGGTGCTTTAACTCTGACAAATTTATTATTGTCCAAAATAGAGAGTCTAGACTATTTTAAGTCATTTTACATTTTCTTTTAAATATATATATATATATATATATATATATATATATATATATATATATATATATATATATATATAT
>NW_026000174.1:7197193-7252716 GCF_001458135.2 Marmota marmota marmota
ATATATATGTTGTAGTTGGACAAAAAACCTTCTTTTTATTTACATATTTTTATGTGGTGCTAGGATCAAACCCAGGGCCTCGCATGTGCTAGATGAGTGCTCTACCACTGAATTACAACCACAGACCAATTTTACATTTTTATATAAACTTTAAATCAGCTTGTCAATTTCCAGAATACAAGAATTTCACTTGATTTGAATTGCAATAAATTTATTAATAAATTTATAGATAATTGACATCTGCATAGATAACTGACATCTTCATTCATTTTTTAAAATTTTATATGAACCTTATTTCTAAGAACATTCAGTGTAGAGGCTTTCAAATTATTTTATTAAATTTATCACAATTTACATAAAGTGTTTTGTGGCACTAATGTGGAGATATGTTAAAATTTTATTTTATTTGCTTGTTGCTAGTATACAAAACTAGGTTTGCATTGTACATTGATCACACACAAGCTAGTCTACAACCATTTATTTATTCCAACAGCTTAACTGTGCAGTTTTGCATTTTCTGCAAAAAAACAGATCATCTATAAATTATGATAGATTTACTTTTTATTTTCCAATGTTAATAAATTTTCAAACTCTTCTGAACATACTGAACTGGTTATGAACTACATCTTGGTATTCAATATAGGAGACCTTAATGGGCATCCTTTGTCTTGTGTCTGAGATGGAAGGAAGTGTTCCAAATCACCCTGAAGTATGATGTTAAATGCCTGGCACTGTGGCTCCTGGTGAAATTGTAGAGACTCCAGAGATTGAGACAGGAGGTTTGCAAATTAGAGAACAGCCTGGAAAACTTAGTGAGACCTTGTCTCAAGGTTAAAAAATGAAAAGAGATGGGCATGTAGTTCACTTTTAGAGTAACTCTGGGTTCAGTCCCTATTATTGCAAAATAATAATAACAACAATTTTTATCAAATTAATTAACATCTATGCTGATATTCTTTCTTATAAAAAGTTGTTGATTTTCTGAAATTATTTTTTTCTATATCTTGACATTATCCTGTGTTTTTACTCTTGATTCTATCACTGTGAAGAATGTTGTTTTGAGTTTTCAATATTGAGGCCACCTTATATTTCTGGAATAAAGCCTACTTTGCTCTAACATGCCATTATTTTGGTTAATTGCTGATTTTAGATTTCTAATATTTTGGGTAGGATGTTCGTGCCCATTCTTGTGAAGGAGTTTGGTGTACATTTTTTTTTTGTCTTGCAACGTCCTTAAATTATTTTGAAAATAAAATTATTATGACTATTGCTTCATAATATGAACTGAAAGTTACTTCTTTACTGTTCTTTGAAATATGTTTTATGCAATTGGTTTCATTTATTTGTTAATATTTAGAAGAGTTCACTAGGCAATTTATATGAGCCAGACGTAGTCTCCCAGAAAGCTTTAATTGTGGATTAAATTTCTTTAACAATCCTTAATAAGACTCTAAATGATCTCTAACCTCTTATGTCAGCTTTGGTAAGTTATACTTTTTATTTAATTTTTAAATGCATTCAACATAGTAAATGCATTCCAAAGGTTATTCCTAAAGCATTCTTATTTTTATTTAACAGCTATGAAATATTTAGTGCTTATCATACATTTATTTTCTTTCTAATCAGATTAAGAATACTTAGCTCACTTAAAATACAAACTTCTGTGCTCACAGATTATCTCTATTGGGATTCTTTTATTTCTTCTATTTTTGCTTACTTTTATATATTCGTTTAAAATTTGACATCATTTTCTTTGGTTTTTCTGACATTGGTAGCAAGGTTATTTCTTTTTAGTTTCTCTCTCTTCTATCATATTTATTTTAAGCCATCGTTATATTTTTAATCATTGCTTTTACAGAACTCAAGTAATATTCTGTTATATTATTATTTAGCTCAAAATAAATTCAAATTTCCAATGTGAATTTTCATTTAACCCTTTAGTATTTTAAAAGTATTTAACCTTTAAGTACTTGGGTAGCTTAATTTCCAAATATTTGGAGGTCTTTTGTTTACCTTTCTATTAATTTAATTCAATTCTACTGTGGTAAGAAAACATACTTTTATGAATTTGATACTTTAATAGACTCTCAGATATGCTTACATAACATGACATCTGGCTTATTCTATAAAGATTCCATATGCACTTGAGAAAAATGCATAGTATATCATTGTTAAATATAATTCTCTGTATATCTATCAGTTTGAGTTTATTAGTTGAGTACAATTTTAATTTTCTGAAATTGTTGCCTGTTTATTCTACTAATGACTGGAAGATGCATATTAAAATATATCCGGTATTGTTGATTTTTTTTTAACTTATTTTAAATACCTGATTTTGCTTGAAATAACTTCAATCTGGGCCCTGTGCAGTTACCAATTTATTATTGCCATGTGTTAAGTTTAAATTGTTTGCTTTATTATTATATAATATGCTTCTTGTCCTTCATGAAACTTATTTTCCTTAAAACATGCATTACTGCAGGGTGCGGTGGTGCACTCCTGTCATCACACCTTCGGGAGGATTCAGAGTCAAACTAGCCTCAGCAAAAGCAGGGTGCTAAGCAACTCAGTGAGATCCTCTCTAAATAAAGTAATAAATAGGGTTGGGGATGTGGCTCAGTGATTGAGTACCCCTGAGTTCAATCCCCAATAATGCCCCTCAAAAAATAAAACATGCATTACCTTATATTATATAGTCATAACTCTTTTCTCAGGATGGGTATTTGTGTGGTCTATATTTTTCTAATCATTTGTCCTTGCATTTGTAACAAGAATATCCTTGTGGTGTGTGTGTGTGTGTGTGTGTGTGTGTGTTCCAATAATCATTGTAGTTTTACTTTACTGTTTATTTTACACGAAATGGTATTGATACCAATAAAATTTTGTTTAAATCTACTATTTGTTGCTTTATTTTGTGTACCATCATTTTATTTCTGTATTATAATTATTTTAGTTGTTCTTTTTAGTTATACATGCCAGTACAGGATATTTTGACTATACTAATATGGAGAACATCTTACTCTAGTTAGGATCCCAGTCTTATAGTTGTACATGATTTGGGGATTCATTGTGGTATATTCAAATATGTACATAGGAACGTTATGTCAGATTCATTCCACTGTCTTTCTTATTCCTATTTTCCCTCCCTTCCCTTCATTCCCCTTTGCCTATTCTACTGAACTTCTATTCTTGCCTTTCATGCCTTGTTGTATGTTAGTATCCCCATAATAGAGACAACGTTTCACCTTTGGTTTATTGGATTGGCTTATTTAGCTTAGCATAATAATATTAAGATAAATCCATTTACCAGCAAAATCATAAAGTCATTTTTGGGGTAACTAATATTCCATTGTGTATATATACCACATTGTCTTTATCCATTCATCTGTTGAGGGACACCTAGGTTGGTACCATAGTTAAGTTATTGTGAATTGAGCTGCTATAAATATTGATGCTGATTTTAAGTCCCTTGGGTATACACTAAGGAGTGGGATTACTGGGTCAAATGGTGATTCCATTCCAAGTTTTCTGAGAAATCTCTATACTGCTTTCCAGATTGGTTGCACCAATTTGTAGCCCCACCAGGGACTACAAATTGGTGGATCCTTTTCCCCATATTCTCACCAATATTTATTATTACCTGTGTTCTTAATTGTTTCCATTCTGACTGGAGTGAGATGGAACCTCAGATGCATTTGCATTTCTCTAATTGCTAGAAATGTTGAACATTTTTTTCATACATTCGTTGACCATTTGTATTTCTTCTTCCCTGAAGTGTCTGTTCAGTTTCTTTGCCCATTTATTCATTAGTTAACTTTTTGTTGTTGTTAAGTTTTGGGGTTTTTGTTTGTTTGTTTGTTTGTTTGTTTGTTTTTTGCTATTGGGGACTAAACCCAGGGATGCTTAACCACTGAACCTCTATCTTCAGCTTATTTAGAGACAGGCTCCCTTTGAGTTGCTTAGGGCCCTACTTAAGTTCCTGAGGCTGACCTTGAACTCATGATTCTCCTGCCTTAGCCTCTGGAGCAGGAGCAGCTGGGATTACAGGTACATGCCTCTACCCAGGGTTATGTTGTTAAGTCTTTTGAGTGCTTTGTATATCCTGGCAATTAATGCTGTATTTGAGATGCAGTTGGCAAATATTTTCTCCCATTCTGAAGGTTCTGTCTTTATACTCCTGATTGTTTTCTTTGTTGTGATGAAGCTTTTTGGTTTGATACTATCCCATTTATTGATTCAATCTTTAATTTTTTGCTCTTTAAGAGTCTTGTTGAGGATGTCAGTCCCTGAGCTGACAATGAAGTGCTGGACCTACATTTTCTTCTAATAGGTTCAGTGTTTCTGGTTTAGTGTCTAAATCTTTGATCCACTTTCATTTATGTTTTGTGCAGGATGAGAGATAAGGGTTTAATTTCATTTTGCTGTGTACGAATTTCTGTTTTTCCCATCACCATTTGTTGAAAAGTCTCTCTTTTCTCCAATGTATGTTTATGGCTCCTTTGTCTAGTATGAGATAGCTGTACTTATGTGGGTTTATCTCTGTATCCTCTTTTCTATTCCATTGGTCTTCATGTCTATTTTGGTACCAATACTATGCTGTTTTTCTTACTGTAGTTCTGTAGTATGATTTTTGGTCTGTAGCATTCGTTTTTGTTACCACGTTCATCATTTCTTCTTTTGTAAAAAGTTTATATTTTTAATTCAGTTTTATTTATTTGATCATCTTTTAAAATCTTAATCTTTTGTTATGATTTCTAGTACAATCTATCTCAAATTATTGATTGAATCACATCCCAAGTACTGTACATACATTATAACCAATTAACATCACTCAACCACTCCACTCTTGGTGCAACTGATTTTATATATTGTGTTTACTGTTATAAGTCCTTACAAAAAGTGAAATTAAATTTTATAGTTCCATACACATCATTTGCAATGCATGCTTTCTGGAGGGAGGAAATCTCTCTTCTGTGTTACATTTCTTGTAATATGAGTCTTCAGTCTATAATACTTTCATTCAACCTTTAAAAAATCTGACAATATACTATTTTATCTTTTTTTGAAAAACTGATTCACTGTAGAGTGTTCTAGCTAGGTGGGATTTTTCATTCTTTCAAGTTCACCATTCCTTTGTCTTTGGGTAGTTTTAGGCTTCCATTGTTTCTTTTGAAAGTCACCTTGCTCTTCTTTGCACTCCCATTCTTAATATCTCTATCTCTTTATGCTTTTTGAAATTTTGTTACTGAATATAATAAATTATTTTTTCTCAGATTACTTATAAGATTTTATATGTCTCTTTCAGCAATTTGTCTAAAATATACTTAGGAATAATTTATACTTTATATTTTTAAACTTTGCATCTCTGAGCTTCTTAAGTCTATTAATTGATATTTTTTTCATTTTCAGAAAATTTTAGTCATTGATTTATTCAAACACTATGTATTCGTATTTTCTTCTTCTGTAAGTGACACTTCAAATGTACTTGAAGCATGTTAGTCTGATGAATTAAATACCATGTTTTTCATGTTCTTTTCTATTCCCTCATTCCTGACTCATCATGTGCTTCATTTTGGAAAATTGCTAATAATGGCCTTAACATTTTCTATAATGATCTGAAAAATTGTCTCTAATGAGTTTATTCATTAGTATTTATATATTTGAGTTTTCTTTTGATATTCTTTATTTTGAATATTTTCCCATGACATTATTTATTTGTAAAGTTTTGTAGTATATATTTCAAAAAGTTTTCTTTATATTTACATTATTTGGGAAAGATATGGTAAGTTTCTTCTTCATTGTTTGTTTTCTTCATTGGAAATGGCCATGTTTTGCCCTTTAGCATGCAGCTTAGATTTTAAAATTATTATGATAGAGCTAAGAAAGTGGATGATGATTGCTATTTTCCAGGAGAAAAGGACTTAACTTTGATTTTTCAGTCAATCAGAGTGGCTATTATCACAAGCGATGTGGTTATATCAGGCCGGATTACAAGTAAATAAAATTTCATCATAACCCTGATTTTTCAAATATGAAATCCCAAACCTGTTTGAGGCCATAGAAGTATGTCTTCTCAGGCCAAAGACAACAAGGAATATTCATAGCTGTCAATTCAATGTTTTGTCACTTTTAAGTTTTGTCCCATTGTGTAGAGACTCAAAATATGTCAGCTGTCTTAAAAGAAAAAGTGCTCTTGTATGTGAGGTAGGTATTACTACTTTCACTGGCATCAACTTTTAAATGGTGTGAGTCCTCAGGGCATTTCACCATTTCACATACAATTCCAGGTTGCATCATATTTCCTGAGGAGAAATCTGGATCTGTATTTGGGGATTCTACAAATTTCAATATTTTATTCCAACCTCTGTGTTCTTTTTTCCCTCAAGCAGTCCCTATGACCAAGCCAAATCCTCAGTTTGTATCCAGAGTTGCTACCTTCTCCCAAGGAAAAATGTTTGCCAAAAATGTCTCATGTAGGTAAAAGTAGGATACATTGCACAAATTGAAAAACTTTGCAAATCTAAAAATAGTCAGAATACCCAATGAAATTGCTCAAATTAAACTGATAGGTTAGACAGGCGCAGTAGCACACACCTATATTTCCAATGGCTCAGGAAGCTGAGGCAGGAAGATTGTGAATTCAAAGCCAGCCTCAGCAACAGCGAGGAGCTAAGCAACTCAGTGAGACCTTGTCTCTAAATTAAACACAAAAAAGCACTGGGAATGTGGTTCAGTGGTCAAGTGACCTTGAGTTCAATCCCTGGTACTTCACCCCCTAAAAAAAAAAAAAGAAAAAAAAAATGATAGGTGAGAAAGTAAATAATTAACAAGTACTAAAGATTTTTGTAACATTCTGGTAAAATAGAGTATTTAGACCAAAATCTAGGGAAAATATTAGTTAATTTCTACATTTAATCAAGTCATTATTGAACACCTACTTTGAGATTGAGTCCATTGAAGACAATAGATTTCATCTAAAGAGCAAGACACCAGTATGGCTACCTAGAGCCTACAACTCAAAGAGAATCAGCCATGTCATAATTGTTAATGTGGTAATAAAACCATACAAATAAAGAGTTGACACACTAATTAGAACAGATAACTACATAGTATACAACTGGGTAAAATGGGTTTTATTATTGGGATTTGATGTACATTTCCTTGCCAAAAATCAAGGGAGTAGTAAGCAAGGAGATGCTTAAAGAGATGGAAAAATACATACAAAACCATAGAATGTGAAAAAGCTTTATGTGTTTATGGGTTCTAAGTAACATCATTTTAGTAAGAAATATAGGTCATGAAGTTGAAGAAGTCAGCAATTACCATAATCTAATATATAATATCCTATCCCACAGTGGTTGGTTGAAAACCAGAACCATTGAAAACAGTAAATCTGAATTATAAGAGAAGATAAAGGTAGATAATGATACATTACAGACATATTATATAAAAAGGAAAATTCCATCCCACTTACTCCTAAACAAAATGTGGATGCATCGACCCTGGTCTTGAGAAACCTGCATAATATTTGTGGAGTTAGAACAATGAGTAAGCACACATTCAGAAACAGGAGTTGCTAACATATGTGTATCTGTCCTTGAAAGTAATTTGTCAAATTCTTGAGGAAATAATAATGACTGAAACAATTAGAGAAAAAGATATCAAGAATCCAGATGTTAAGGAGATAGCACAAAAGAATAAAATAATTAAGAATAAATTTAACAAATGAATTATACAACATTTTATTCTGAAACATTGTTGAAAAAATATAAAAAGACCTAATTAAATTAGTTTATTGAAAAACTGGAAAACAACATTGTTAGTATTTCAATACTACTTAAATTGATCTGGTCTATAGAATTACTATCATATAGCAGCACTTTTTAATTTTTTTTTTTTTGCAAAAATTGACAAGCTTAAAAAACAATGGAGAGTTCATACAACCCAGCTTAAAAACTTAGCACAGTGCTATAGTAAACATCATGCTGTTGACAAAATGGACACACAGATCAATGGCAAAGAATTGTGGATCAATAAATAAACCTTTATATTTATGGACAGTTGGTTTTCTACAAAGTGACCCAATCAATCCAATTGATTGAAGAGCTGTGAAGTTGGAACTGATGGACAACACTGGGAAAATGATTTGTGATAGAGTCCTAGAAAAGGCATGAATGTTGGTCTAAGACTTTGATGTGAGCAAAGATAACTGGATAGATTGCATGAATTTATTAGATATTTTGCTCATTGAACCAATTCAAAATCAGTGTTTGAGAATTTGAAATAGATTGCCATAGATAGAGTAATTAGATTTAGAATAAATGCAATATCTAACATGACCAATGACATTATTGTACCACCTTGATCTTTTAGATATCTTTCCAGTTTACAATTTAATCTCCACTCAGCAAAAAAGGGATTTGAAAGAACAAGCCAGAGCACATTACTCCCTTGCTTACTTTTTTCTTTATTGTTCATTACATCTTAAATTTTTACTTCAATGTTGTAGTCAATACGTGGTATAGTATTTACATGTGAAAGAGTTACTCTCTTATTTCCAGGAAAAAAAAAATAACTTAATTTCTACATTTTTTTTTCTCCTTTGAATTTTCACACTTAGTAGCTTATCATGACAAAGTTCTTTTTCTTGACAGTCTCTATTCAAATATCAGTACAGGTCTTTCTCAGGCCATGATATAAATACATCACAACTACCATTCTCTTGCTAATGTTTTTCATATTACCTAGTTGCAATTCCTTCACAGCCCTAAATACTATAAAAATTGTGTTGCTTGCTTCTAGTTTTATTCTTACACACCTCCTCCTACACCCTAATTTGAAAAAACCTGGTATATGGCTGATTCTTAATAAATATTTTGAAAGTATAAAAATTAAACTTATTTTAGATTCACAGACAAAACCTTCAAATACTGAGTCTTAATTCAACAAATTTACCAATTTACTACTCCAAGCACACAAACCTAACATTGTTTCTCTACAATATCTTGCCCTTTTTAAAAGAAAAAAAAATCTGTCTCACAGTGATAAAACCTTATTGTATCTCACGGTCAAGCCCTGAACTAGTCACAAAACAAACAAAAGACACAGAAAAACATCATTGTTGACCTGAGGTAGTCATGTAGAGGAAGGGGAGTGGTCAGGTTGTCAATATAGGAAATGTGCTAAAATGGAAGTCAGGGAAAATGAGATAGAACTACCAATCTTCTGCCATGGAAGTTGCTGTGAGAGTTGCTTGCACAATTGGCAAGTCAGTAATAGAAGTGTAATTGTACCCTTATACACTTTTATCTATTAAGATACCACTTAGGCTTATATATTTATTTTAAAAAGTCAGCAGGGAAGTATGAAAATCATACTGAAAAGGAGAAAAAAAATAAGTGCCACTCATTTGTTACCACACAAGTATTTTCACTACAATATTAATGTGAGGTAAAATAGAAAATTTGTTTCAAACTTAAAAATTGCACTTTTCATGCAAGGATTCATTTATTTCTTTTTCATTTTTCTGTTGATTGTTTGTCTCCTGTCTTTACACGGGAATTAAAATATTTCATGCTGTATAAAATATGTTGATATCTCTTCCCGCAATTCCCATTTTTTAAAAAATTTATGTCCTATGCTTTTACCATAGAAGGAGACAGAAGATTTTCCACATTCATGATTTTTTTGCTATCTTTTCAGACCACTCAGAAACACCTGAGTTATAGTGGAAAGAGAATATGAAATGGTAGCAAATGCTACCCCTGATAAAATGAATAGTTACAATATCTGTGTAAAACACTTTAGCAGCAACATTTATGTGGAGTGTAAATATGATTCAATTCTTTCCCCTAGTGATTCTGATTTCAAAAAAAAAAAATCAAGAAATAATAGGATGAAAATAAAGGTTTACTCCAAGGTGTTTTCATGCTGGATTATTTATATCACGGAAAAAGATGGTAATGGCCTGTCTATACAAAAGCAGAAAATCAGTTAAGTAAGTTTATCATAGCCATATAATGAAATATAACACTACTAATAAAAATGCTTTGCATAACTATTTAACATAATGTAAATCATAATAAATTAGGGGCAAATGAACTGCAGAATTCCAATGGGGGGGGCATGAGTGTGTATGTGTGTGAGAGAGAGAAAGATAGAAGTAGGTGGTCAAACTATTTCTAAATGATAGTGATTTGGGGAGGATTATTAATTACATTCATATATTTGAAGTTTTAAAATGTGTCCATTTATGTGTGTGTCTGTGTGAGAATAAATGTATACATATATGTGTTTGCATATTGTCTTTAAAGAAACACTGTTAGAAGAGCAGATTATCTGACTTTCATTAGCTGAGTTCTGATTTCTTTTATTCTACAAATACTATACTTCTGTTTTGTGCCACATCACTATTTCATATAAATTGTTCAAAATATTTTATTATAAATTTAATATTTATGATCGCTTACACAAACATTCTTATCTTGCCTGCCATCTCTTTAACCAGTGATCAACTTCACCAGTGGTACTTCTCCAAATTCCCTATGCCACAGTCACAGGCACTCAAGAGGCAAATGCATAGAGAAATGTCCAATATCAAACCTCATGAGTATGGAGAACATTTCCATGGTATGAAATAATAGTCTTTTTAAAATGTATCTCAATGCTGGGGTCCTTGCCTATCATGCATAAGGCAAGTGTTGGATCTCTAACACTGTAAAAGAAACACACGCACACACACATACACACAAATAAGTAGAAGAAAAGAAAAAAAAGTATGTGTCAATCATATTTGGTCCTGTGTTCACTGGGAGAATCTATCTTAAGAAAATGGGAGGTAAGGAATGTGAAAGATCAAAGGAAGGGTGCATTTTCCAGTTGCTTCACAGCCTGAAAATGAAGCAGCAGAAGTATTGTTTCTCAGAGATAGGTGACTAAAGAATTTACTGAAATTCAACATTGAACAGTAAAATAACCATAGAAACAAAAAATTTCAGCTTTACCAGTATCCATGCCTCCAGTTCCCTTCAGAGGGGAGGAGTAACAGGAGCAGAAAGAGAGAAAAACATTGTGGATCAATTTGGTACAGAAGAACCTATAGAAAAGAGAGGGAGACTGATCTTAACTGACCCAGGAACAGCAAGCTGATGATTGAAAAATGTTTTGAATCTCTTGGCTGGTGATCAGAGTTGAGATAGGAGGCATTTGCACATGGCTACATGGCAGCTTTCAGTGGTGGGAGCTCAGGAGTTCATAAGAAAATCTTCACAGCCTGTCCCAACAAATATGTGCTGTGGGGTGCAGAGTGTGCCTGGCCCAGCAAGACTGAAACAGACACAGAGATGATTTTACCCAGGGGAATCCAGCCCTGGATGTCTTTGTTTGACAGCTCATGTAACTAACTTGGGAGAAGCCATAAACTAGACAGATGCATCTGCAATTCAGGTCTGATTCTGAGTAATCCGCATCCTTAGTGGTAAAATATGTGAGATGGAAAGTTAGTTCAGTTACTCCACAAGTGAAATTTTTAGGAAGTCCTTGAGACCCAGACATTCAGAAGAGATCAGACTCAGACGAATAACAAGGAGTGTGGTTCTAAACTCTCTAGAATAAGTATCTCCTGATAAAGTTCCTAAGGCCAGTAAGAACTAAACCCCAGCCACTGGAATTTCCACAGTTTATCCTACCTTGTACTATGAGGAGGGAAGCTGAGAGTCACTACAACCAGCTTCATTTCCAGTCCACACCAGCTAGCATTGTGATGATAAACACAAATATGTTAAATTTAAATTGCCCTTGATCTAATAGGTACAAAGAGAAATTTAAAGAAGGGTGCAACAACATAGGCAGTAAACATCCATCCTTCTCAACAGTTTTGACCACTTCAGTGAAGATAAGACATTCATTTTCCATTAAAAATATTTCCCTAATATTATAACATAATAATATACTATAAAATATTATAATATTATAAAATAATATTTTCCCAGATATTTTTGTCCTTGTTAAATGTTTTTTTTCATTCTATATATGTTTGTGTGTGTATATATATATATATATTTTTTTTTTTCTCACTATGCAGATTGGTGTGTGTGTGTGTGTGTGTGTGTGTGTGTTTGTGTTTTCAATTGTTATTTAAGCTTGTTTTGATGTGGGAGGTAAAGTTTCATAGATTTGTTTTGTTTTGATTTGTTTATTTATTATTTTTAACTTTGTTTTTAGTTTTATTCTCTTTCTTGCCTTCTCCTCCCTCTAATAGTCAAATTCTCTTGTTCTCTATTCCCCTCTACTGACTACTTTTCGTTACTTTTTACTTGTTTTCCTTTATTATCATCACCTGTTACCTCCTGGTTCCACTTTGTTCACTTTCTTTTTCAAACTTTCTCTTGTATTACTAGCTCATTTTCTCTATATTAAAGGAGCTGTAATCCTACTATCTGTTGAAGATATTTAGTTTCTATAATTCCTGCCCCACACCATCATGTTGTTATGGTTATTAATATGGTAGACAGTATAGCTGACATCTTCTATTTAAGGCTAAATCTAGTTTGTGACAGTTTATTGCTGTTGCTCGTGTTAAATATTGATTCTCTCCATTCATCTTTGTGTCATGTTTAGTACTGTAGAGTCATAGTAGCCACCTGACATTTATTTTAAGGTTGTATATCAGGCAAAGCTATTATTGCTATTGTTTGCTCCCCCTTTTCATAAGAGATACTGGGAAGTAATTGGAACACTATAAGTTCAAAGGATAGAGATCCTCCTGCTGAGATACATTCACAACTTAGTCAAGTGACCGGGAACCTCACTCCATGTTTGAAGTAGCCCCACTCAAATCCAACAATACTTTTAAAAGTAGAATAAAGGAGAGAAAACTACAGGGGCCTTATGCAGGCCCCAAGTAGGAACAGCTGGAAGGAGACCTCAGGTTGCACACTGGACATGTACTCATACAACAGAAATAGAAGTTCCAAGATGATAGCTCAGAGGAAAACATAGCACTGCATGAGTTCACCAAGAGTCAGTTAAATCAGGCACAACCTAGCAGAACCCGAGGTTGGAATTAGCACTTGAATTATGCTGAACCTAGGTGTTAAAGCTAAAAGATACAAACAACACAACATCAAAAAAAAAAAAAAAAAAGCCACACATGAAAGAGGAAGAGGAATCCATTTCAACAGAACTCTGAAATATGAGAAAATAGTCAAATAAATCTTCCCCCAAAACTCATACTCCCTAACAAAGCAACCCATAGATGTGAAAGTTGGTGAAATTCCATAAAAAGACTACACAATCATTCTTAAAATGTTCAGTGAGCTAAAAGAAAACATAGGAAATGAATTGAGGAATCAAATACAAGAAATAAGAGACATTTCAATTAAAAAATAGAGATATTGAAAAGACAAAATGAATCCAATAAGAATTTCACTTAAAAGTAAATCAAACTAGATTGTCGATTACATAGAAAATAAAACTTTAAGCCTTGAAGACAGTTTATATGAACTTGAACATTCAGTATACAGTAAAGAAAACCAAAGAGTGAAAGACAGAGACCATGATCAAAATATACAAAAACTCTGGGACAACATTAAGACATTAAATTTGAGAGTCATTGAACAGAAGAAAGCATGGAGATACAAGTTAAAGACATTAAGAACCTCTTCAGTGAAATAGTAACAGAAATTTTTTTAACCATAGAAATGTGATAAACATCATTTACAGGAAGCATCTAAATCACAAATAGACAAGATTAAAAAAAGCCTCTCCACAATACATCATAATCAAAATGCCAAGCAAGTAAAATAAGTAAAGAATATTGAAAACAAGGAGAGAAAAACATTAGATTATATTTTAGAGGTAAACCAATAAGATTTACTTTTAATTTCTTAACTCAAAACCTTAATTAAGGAGGCCTTAAATGAGATATTCTAAGCTTTGAAAGAAAATTATTCCTAGACAGACTGCTATATCCAGAAAAATTATCTCTCAGAATTGATGAGAAAATCAAAACTTTCCATGATGAGAATAAACTAAAAGAACGCAGGACCATTAAGCCAGTAGTATAAAACATAAGGCTTTACTACATACAGAATAACCCCTAAACAAACTTCAGAACTTCCAAATAAATGGAGCCCTCTAGAAGAGCAATTAGATAAATAAAAGTTAAGACCAAATTAAATATATAAAGCAATCCAAAATGGCAGGAAATAACAAACACATATTCATAATAACACAGAGAGTAAATGGCTTCAACTCTCAAATTAAAAGACAGCAATTGGCAGAATGAATTAAAAAGCATGATCCATCTATATGCTATCTTCAAGAGTCTCACCTCATAAGCAAAGACATCCACAGGCTGAAAGTAAAAGGATGGTGAATAATATTCCATGGAAATATAGTTAAAAACAAGAGGGAGTAGCTACTCTTGTATAGTATACTCTCGTATAGTATCTACTCTTGAGTAGATATTCTCGTATCTAACAAAACAGATCTCAAACAAAAATTAATCAAAAGAGACAAAGAGTTGCTACATAATGAAAAAGGAAACAAACCAACAAGAAAATATAACAATATTCAATATGCCCCAAATCTCTGTGTACCTAATTACATAAAATGAATACTTTTTGACAGAAAATCACAGATTGGCCTCAGTACAATAATACTAGATAATTCAACACAACCCTCTAACTAACACACAGATAATTTAGATATAAAATTAATAAAGATACTTATGAACTTAAATAAAATGGACCTAGTAGACATGTACAGAATATTTCACTCCAAAACATCTGAATCACTTTCTTCTCAGCAGCTTATACGTTTTCCAAAACAAATCATATTCTACTTCACAATGTAAGTCTTAGCAAATTAAAAAAAAAAAATTGATACAATCATGTGTGCCTTATCAGATCATAAAGGAATTTAATTAAAAAGAAAAATTATAGAAACCACATAAAGACACAGAGATTTAACAATATTCTTTTATATTAGGAAGTGATCATAGAAGAAATGAGGGAAAAAAAATTTAAAAATTCTTAGAAATAAATGAAAAAAGGAAACAAACATAGCAAAATTTGGGGGACATGATGAGGCCATTCTAAAAAGATATTTTATAGAATTGGGCACCTACATAAAAAACAGAAATATACCAAATAAAATATGTAATGTTTAACCTCAAGGCTGTACAAAAAGAATAAGAACTAATTTCAAAGTCAGCTGAAGAGAGGAAACACAGAACGAAATTAATGATATTAAGAATAAACAGAATCAATGGAAGAGTTTAATTCATGAAAATATAAGCAAGATACATAAACCTTTAGACAAACTAACAAAAAGATAGACTGAAGACACAAATCAACAAAATTAGAGTTTACAAAGGAAATATCAAAACATAACTTGGAAATCCAGAGGATCATTAGAAACTATTTTAAAATCTTACACTCTAATAAACTGGAAAGTGTAGAAGGTATTGAAAAATTTCTAGACACATATGACCTACCAAATTGAACCAGGAGGATATAAAAAACATAAACAGACTAAAATCAAGTAATGAGATTGAAGTAGTATTCAAACACTTTCCAACAAAAAAAGCCTAGGACCAGGTAAATTCACAAACTCCATCACACTTTTAAAGAACAAGTGTCAATAGTTTTTTTTTCCCAAAGTTTTCCACGAAATAGAAAGGGAAGGAAAACTCTCAAATTCATTTAATGAAACCATAATTACCCTAATATCAAAACAAGACAAATACACATGAAGGAAAGAAAAAATCACAGACCAATATTCCTTATGAAAATAGATGCAAAAATCCTTACTATAATATTGGCAAACTGTATGCAAAAATGCATGGAGAAGATACTACAGTATGATCAAGTGGGTTTCATTCCAATGATGCGAGATTGATTCAATATATGCAAGTTAATAAATGTAACTGGATGTATAAAGAAAATTAAAGACAAAAATCATCTGACTATATCAATAGATGCAGAAAAAACATTTGACAAAATCCCTCATTCATTCCTGTTAAAAATGCTGGAGAAACTAGGGATTGAAGGAATTTACCTCAATGTTATAAAGGATATATATATATATATATATATATATATATATATATATATATATATATATATNATATATATATATATATATATATATATATATATATATATATATATATTTATATATACAAATTCATAATCATCATATACTGAATGAAGAAAAACTGAAAAACATTTAATCAAGTCTGGAACAGCAAAGCTCTGTACCCAGAGAAATCACACAAGAGAAGCAATTTAAAGAAATACAAATAGGAAATTAATAGGTTAAATTATCTGCTGATGACATGAAACTATATGCAGAAGTCTCCCAAAAATCTACTAGGACTTCCAGAGCTGACAAATAAACTCAACCAATAAGCAGGATAATGGATCATTTTTTTTAAAGAACTACTCTCCTATACTTTAATAATGAATCTTTTGAGAAAGAAATCAGGAAAAATATTCTTTTTACAATAACTGCAAAACTTAAAAATTTGGGGGAATTAATGTAACCAAGGAGGTGAAAGACCTCTACAATGAAAACTATGGGACACTGGAGAAAGAAAATTAAAAAAACTTCCCATGTTTTTAAATAGGCAGAAATGATATTGTCAAAATCGCCATATTACAAGAAGAAGCATTATACATTTACAATGCAATTCACTTCAAAATACAAATGATGTTCCTCATAGAACTAGACACAAATCAGATTTAAAATTTATCTGTAATAATTAAAGACTCAGAATAGCTAAAGCAATACTGAGCAAGAAGAGCAATGCTGGAGGCATAAAATACCTGATCCCAAATTATACTGCAGAGCTACAGTAACAGAACGGTATGTTATTGGCATCAAAATACCTATAAAGCAAACAGTCACAGAGAGAGGACACAGAGATGAAACTCACAATAAAATCATCTGATGTTTGACAAATATACCAAAAACCTATGTTGGAGAAAAGATAGGCTTTTTAACAAATTGTCCTAGGGAAACTGAATATCATATATAGAAGCACAAAATTAAATCTATTATCTCTCACCTTGAATAAAGTCAACTCAAAGTGCATCAAAGACCTCAGAATTAGATCAGAAACTTCAAATTCTAGAAGAAAATATAAGATTAACTTTTGAATATATTGGCACAGGCACTGATTTCCTTAACAAGATCCCTAAACTCAAGAAATAAAACCAAGAATCAATAAGTGGGATTGCATAAAATTAAAAAGCTTTCACATAGCAAAGGAAACAACTAAGAGTATGAACAAAGAGCCTAAAGTATGGAAGATTATTTTTAGAATCTAGTCCTCTGACGTGGGATTAATACCCAGAAACCCCTCCCCTCCCCCCACACGCATGGTACTGAAGAGATGAAACACTTCAGATCAGAACAAAATTAATGATGATAAGAATAAAATATACATAAATTTATATATATGTATATGTGTGTATGTGTATCAGCAAGAACCAAATAACCCAATCATTAAAAGGGAAAAAAAAACTAAAGAGACATTTCTGAAAAGAATAAATATAAATGGCCAACAAATAGATATAGAAAATGTTCTATATTTCTATATTTCTAGCAATCAGGGATCTGCAAATCAAAACTATATCACAATTTCATCATTCTCTATTTAGAAAGGCAATCATCAAAACTAAAAATAGTAAATTTTGGTGAGAATGTGGGGGGAAAGTTACACTGCTATGTAGTTTTGGGGACTAAAAATTAGTACAACAAATTCAGAAAGCAGTACAGATATTCCTCAAGTAACTGAGAATGAAATCACCATATGACCTAGTTGTCCCACTCCTTGGTGTTTATACAAAAGAACTAAAGTCAGCATACTATGTGATATATACATACAAATTATTATTGCATTACAATCCATAGTAATCACATTATAGAGCCAAACAACATGCCTGTCAGAAGATGAATGCATAAAGAAAATGTGGTGTGTGTGTGTGTGTGTGTGTGTGTGTATTTAATGGACTATTACTCACCATAAGATAATAAAATTTGACATATGATGATAAATGGAGAGAAGTGGAGAATATCATGCTAAAGGAAATAAACAAGATTAGAAAGTCATGGGTCAAATGTTTTCTCTTATCGGCAGAATTTAGTGCAAAATAATAAAGGGGGGGGGGTGATCCATGAAACTGGAATAGAGACCCATGGAAAGGAGAAGGGAGGAAAAAGGGGGGAGGAGGAGGGAGGAGGAATAGAAAAACAAAGAACTGTTGATATGAAAATGACCTGCTTATGTGACCTACATGTATGAATATGCCACAGTGAATTCTATCTTTATGTATAATGCACAAACTTAAAAAACAATAAAGAGAGCAGACAATTGTATAGTAGAGAAACAGGAGGATGGTGACAGAGGTGGGGAGGGCAAAATGAAGTACTGTGGACTGAAATTAAGCAAATTATATTCCATGTGTCTATCATTGTGTCAGAATGTACCCCAATATTATCTGTTATCCTATGTACTACTAAAAGAATGTAAAATTTTAAAATTCACCACTAAAAACATTTAAAAATTTAAAAAATGTCTCTGTGCTTAGACCAAATCAAAATTATGGCTTTCTATTTATCAATGTGTTCCATTCTGCCCAGGGCATCTTTGACTATCTCTGGTCCATAAAAATATTCTAAAAAGCTTCCTACTGAAACTTCATAATTCTACATATTTCATTTAGGAATGTGTTCTGTCTTTAAATGATTTTAGGTGCACATTAGAAAAGATTGGATTTCTTTTCCTTTACCTCCCAGTAATCTATTGTTTTAATGTCAAATATTGAAAATGATTTCAGTTTTGAGACTGAAATTTATTAATGTGAGCCTATTTTTAGATTCTCTATTTGGTTCCATTTTTATCTGTTTTCCAATTAGTATGGAAATGTAAAATTATCTTGATTACTATGGCTTCATAGGATTACATTGTAACTTTATGATTGCTATAGCTTTTTGAAATCTGATGTACTGAAGCTGTATGCAGTTGAAATCAAATAGTGTGCATGCTCCAACTTAATCATTCTTTTTCAGAAGTGTTTTGTCTATTCTAAGTCATTTATATTTCCCCATTGGTTTAGCTTATCATTACCTATTAAAATTCATCATTGATGATTATTGAGATTACATTAGATCTATAGGATAACTAGGAGAGAATTTTCATATTGACAATGTTTATATATCCTGTTGATGGAAATCTTATGTTTTTCTTTTACTTAGGTCTAATTTAGGTAAGTAATATTTTGCGTTTTCAGTGTAGTGGTTTTGACCATTCTTTGTTTAATTTATTTCACTGTTCTTTGTACATTTTGAAATGATCTTAAATATAATTTTAAATATACATATTCTTTCCAAGTCTTATTTTCTGGCATATGGAAATTTATTTGTCTTTTATGATTTTTTTTTAATTTTTAAACTTTACTAATTTGCTAATTTATGAATTTATTTAGTCCTTAAGATGTCTATACAATCATGTCTGCAAGTAGCAACTATTTTACATATCCTTTCTCATCTTTATATTTTTTATTTACTTTTCTATTTCCTTTAACCTCCAGTGCAATGTTAAATAAAACACATGAGAAAGAGCAAAATGACCAAAATCTGCATCAACAGGTGAAGAGAATTTATGTATATTCATTCAGTAGAATTCTACCTATGAATTATGGGTCTACAATAAGATAAAAGAACTGTTGCACATGCAGTAATGTTCTTAAGTTGCAAATTCCTTTTGTTGAGTTGAAGAAGGTAGAAGAAAAATTAACTTCATACTGTATGAGTTGGTTTATATAAAATTCTGGAAAATGCAAACTAATTTATAGGAAAGAAAACAAATTGGCAGCTGCCTGATGTTGGAAAGAATCATGGATGGGAGGATCAGGATGCAGGGATTGCAACCATGCACAAGAAACTTTTCAGGAGAGTGAGTTGCATACTTAATTTCTTGATTGTGGTGATGGTGATTTCTACTTGTGAGGTTAACGTTCTTCAAGTTTTACATGTCACATTTATTATGAGCAAATTATAAATCAGTATCACTGGAAAAATGATAAAAATGAAACAACTTGGAATTTAAAAGCATTCTACTAAATAATCAATGGGTTAAAATTAAAATCAAAACAGAAATGAAAAATTATTTTAAATAATAATGAAAAACCTCTATATATCAAAACATGTAGGTTACATTAAATAGTATTTAGAGAAATAGTTTAAAAAACCCATAAAGTTAAAATAATAAAAATAAATATATTGCATTTTAGACTAATACAATTATTAATAAAAAGTAAACTAGGTGAAAGTACAATATAAGTCAAAATAAATATAAAAACAATTTTTATAAAAACAAATTTTATAATAAAAAATAGTTATGAATAAGCTTCATAAGAAATATCCTAAAATAGTGAAAGACTATTAAACACTCCTGAAAGTCACTAGGAAGAGTTGAAGAAATGGAAGGAAATATCCTCTTATTTAAAATGATTTTACATTGTCAAAAATCAGTCTCCCTATTTTATTCATAAATGGATCATGATTTAACAAAAAGTTTCAGAGAGATTTTATGTGCAGCTAGTCATCTTAAAGTTCATATAAAATAAGCATTCAAAGTTGCTATAAGTTATTGAAAAGGAAGCACTATAAGGACTGGTTAATTTTTTTAGATGTGAAAACCCATTGTGGGCTGGGGATATAGCTTTGTTGGTGGAGTGCTAGCCTTGTACGTACAAGGCCCTATGTTCAATCCTCAGCACCACAAAAATAAATAAATAAGTCCCCTTGCAATGCATTCGTGATGAAAACAGCACACTGCTAATGCTTGAGTAGACTGCAGACAGACTGATGGAATAAAATAGAATGTTCAGAAATAGATCTATCCACACTTAGAAATGTATGCAAAGATTATATTTTTAAAAATTATTGTTAGGAAAACTGGAGGCCTTTTTAGAAATGCATGCAATTAGACCCATTCTTCATGCCCTGCATTGGAGTCAGCTGGCTAAGTTGCTGCATGTACCATGTTCATTCATTTTTACTGCTGTATAATATATCATGGTATTGATGTGTCACTATTTCGTTTGAGTTTTAACTCTTCTACTGAAACATGTCTGGTTTGTTTCCAATTTTTGACTATTAGAAATAAATTTGCTGAATTTGCATATACAAGTTTTCCTGTGGACATAGCTTCTCATTTCTCTGTGATAAATGTCCAGGAGCTCAGTTGCTGCATCATATGATGTCTGCATAGTGTTTTTTGCTTTTTTAAAAGACATTTTTTGTTGTCACTGCATATTATTTATATGCAATGCTGAGAATCGAACCCAGTGACTCTCACGTGTTAGGCAAGCACTCTACTACTGAGCTAAAACCCCAGCCCTGCATGTTTTATTTTTTGAAAAAAACGACACATTGCTTTCCAAAGTGATTACCACATTATTTTATTTCACTAGTAATGAGTGACCCATTTTCTCTGGATCCTAACCAGTATTTGTTGTTACTTAAAAAAAATATGTACTCTTTTTGAAACTTGACAGGAGATAGTATGGTATTGATTCATTGTGGTTTTAATTTGCTTTTCAAATGGCTAATGAAGTTGAATCATTTCAGGTGACTCCTTGCCATCTGTGTATTATCTCTGAATGTCTACTCATGTCCCTGTCATTTTCTAATTGTTTATTTATACTGTTTGTTTTACTACTAAGTTCTGAGATTTCTTTATATATTCTAGATCATCATCCTTTGTAAGTTAAGTGGTTTACAAATATTCTGCCATTGTGCAATATGTAGCTTGATATTTTATGTGCTTATCAGGTTCTTTCCAAAAACAAAGGTTTTAATTAAAATTGATGAGACTGTATTTACTGTATTTTTTTTTTACTTTTTACTTTTACATTTCAGGTTTAGGTCTGCACTTACTTTTAGCTAATTTTTATATAAATTGTGAGATTTGGGTCAATGTTCATTTTTTCCCCATGTCCAGTTATTTCAGCACCAGTTTTTGAAAAGCCACTTTTCTCTACTAAAATTCTCTTGCACTTTTATTAAAAATCATTTGAGAATTTGTAGATCTCAGAAAAGTATACAGGACACAAGAATGTAAGTATATCATGGGTGCCTTCACAGTCCTCCTTTACCCTCTCTGCCCCCAGATGGAGACAGAAAGAAGCCCAAGGTGTACCACAAGAACAGTAGCAGAAGCTTGATAGAGAAGACTTTCAGAAGAGCAAGTACCACTCCTTCAAAGATCACGATGCTTGGCCTACAGGATCAACCCCAAGGAACACCAAGTGTAGGTGTAGTCCCAGAATTTCCAGGTCAATTATTATATGCAGAAATTATTATATGCAGCAAGAATCCCAGCAACTGCTGGAGCAGCAACCTGGAAGCTGGAGGAGTTACTAACCCATGCCCTGGAGACCATGCCTCTCTGGTTGGGTTTTGAGGGAGGCAAGTTTTTGGAGTGCCTTCTTTTCTCTACTCCTTGGCAAACTTCCCTGCAGTAGAAGCCACACTCACCAGTCTCAGTAATGCCCAGGAGGTCCCTTTGAAAGGCTTTAGAATCCAGCTTGATGTTAGGACTCAAACTCCTATCCAGAATTTCTCTTATTCTCAGACTTCACTGGCTTTCTCTCACACTAAGATTTCTTTGAGTAGACTCTTGTTGTCTCCCACAATGTCTGGGTACAAAGAGGTGACAGAACGAGTTCAGGTCCAGGATGTTACTGAATTTTTAAGAGTAGTCTGTGCTTGCAGTGTCCTACAGAGCCATTCAGGATGAGGAGATGATATGGTGAAATTTTAATGTTTTCTGATTTAATACTTCTCTCTATATTCCATGGGAAAATAGGCAAGTAGGAGATATACTTTATGAAAAACACATATATATGTATATATCAAAGATATTGTAATTATGAGCACAGTTTTAAAAATTGCACTCAATATTCATAAAATCAAAATTTTTAAAAATTTCCTACATGTTTCCTACTGAGGAATAACATTGCAGATTGGCATGATTACTAGAAGCAAGGTTTATGCAATGATTTTTTTAAATTTTTTCTATTCTTTTATCTTTCACTGTCTAGTGGTGGTGTTTTGGCTATCTTGTTAACAATTTTTTTTTTAAATTCCGAGACTTTAATAATATTACATCCTACCTTATAAAAGTTTTAATTTTACTTTTCACATGTAGGTATTTGATGAATTCACATGATAATAACTTATGGTATGAGTTAGATGTTCAATTTCACTTTTTCCTTGTAAATTTTTAATTGTTCTCTGTCAATTGAAATTGTCCTTTCTTACCGGTGCCTTAGCAACGACTGTAATCCCAGCAGCTCAGGAGGTGAGACAGTAGGATCTGGATTTCAAAACCAGCCTGAGCAAAAGCAAGAAGCTGAATCACATCAGTTACACATCCATTGATTTACATATTGCCATACTAGTGTCTGTTGTATTCTGCTGCCTTACCTATCCTCTACTATCCCCCCTCCCCTCCCCTCCCCTCTTCTCTCTCTACCCCCTCTACTGTCATTCATTTCTCCCCCTTGTATTATTTTCCCCTTTCCCCTCACTTCCTCTTGTATGAAATTTTGTATAACCCTGAGGGTCTCCTTCCATTTCCATGCAATTTCCCTTCTCTCTCCCTTTCCCTCCCACCTCTCATCCCAGTTTAATGTTAATCTTCTTCTCATGCTCTTTGTCCCTACTCTGTTCTTAGTTACTCTCCTTATATCAAAGAAGACATTTGGCATTTGTTTTTTAGGGATTGGCTAGCTTCACTTAGCATAATCTGCTCTAATGCCATCTGCAATTTGTATACGGGGTAAAAATGGGAGTTCATAACCCACTTGAATCAAAGTGTGAAATATGATATATCAAGAACTATGTAATGTTTTGAACAACCAACAATAAAAAAAATTTAAAAAAAAAAGCGAGAAGCTGAGCAATTCAGTGAGACCCTGTTTCTTAATTAAAGACAAAAGATAAGGTTGGGGATGTGGCTCAGTGGTGGAGTGCCCCTGGGTTCAATCTCTGATATCCCCCACCCCCGCAAAGAACTATCCTTTGTCCACTGCTTCCTAGTACCTTCCCCCGCAAAAAATGTCCTTTGTCCACTGCTTCCTAGTATCTTCTCTATCACATACCAAGCATGTGTTAACAAATTTTGTATTTCTTAGTTGCTCTCATTATATCAAAGAAGACATTTGGTATTTGTAACTAAGAACAGAGCAGGGAGGAAGAGCAGGAAGAAAAGATTAACATTAAACAGATACATGAGGTGGGAGGGAAAGGGAGAGAAAAGGGAAATTGCATGGTAATGGAGGGAGACCCGCATTGTTATACAAAATTACATATAAGAGGTTGTGAGGGGAATGGGAAAATAAACAAGGAGAGAAATGAATTACAGTAGATGGGGTAGAGAGAGAAGATGGGAGGGGAGGGGAGGGGGGATAGTAGAGGATAGGAAAGGTAGCAGAATACAATAGTTACTAATAGGGCATTATGTAAAAATGTGGATGTGTAACCGATGTGATTCTGCAATCTGTATTTGGGGTAAAATTGGGAGTTCATAACTAACTTGAATCTAATGTATGAAATATGATATGTCAAGAGCTTTGTAATGTTTTGAACAACCAATAAAAAAATTGTATTTCTGAGCTCTATTTTCTGTGGTGGTTTTTATGTGTACCTTTAGTCATAAACACATTAATTTAGTTATTATGCAAATAATATAGCCTAGATGTTTGTTAAGGAATATCTTTGTATCTTGTAATTTATCAAGAGTTTCTGTAAATTTTATTGGGCATTTATCCTTTTTAACAATTTAAAATTAGCTTTTGACTTTCCAAAAAATATCCTAAATTTTATCAGGATTGCATTGTATTTATCGGGATTGGATAGTATATATTTGAGAAGAATTAACAACCTTACAATACTGAGCTTTCCCAAATCATATTAATGATTTGTTTACTAATGTGTTTCTTCAAAAAGTCTCTCCATGGGGATTATTAAATCATAGAGATCTAGAATACAACTTTATACATTTATCTCTTAATTTTCATCATCACTTAATTTTCATTATTTTCTGGTACTTTATATGATATTATTAGTTTTATTATTAATCTTTGTTTTTGCATAAAGAATTCAGTTGATATATTCATATGTATTTGGAATTCAGAAATTTAGTTTAATTTTAACTTGAATAACTTACCTGGATATTGTTTTGGACTTTACAATTTGAAAATTAATGAAGTTCATATCTTTCTAAAATATAATCTTCTGGGCACATTAGCATTGCACATTCTCTACTCTATTTCATTGATTGATACACCTCCCCTGCCCTGTACCTTGCAGCAATGATTACTATAGCTATAAGTCTTGAAATCAGGCAGATTGAGTTCTCTCATGTCAGTGTTTCTTAAATTATTTCAGCTATTATAGTTCTATGTATATATTTAATGATATATTTATATATATATGCATATATTTCAAGAAATCTTTTATATATTTACAAAAATCATCTGTGTTAGTAATGGTGTTTATTAAAAATTAATCAGTTTGGGAAGAATTATCATCTTTATTATATTGAGACTTCTGATCTATGGCTGTGCTATATTTCTACATATTTATATTTCTGATCTTGGCTTACAAGCCCTGAGAATATTTTTCACATATATATGTAAAGATATATATGTGTAAATGTAATATTTTACATTTTGTTGTAAATGAATTACAATCAATATTTAGTGACCACATATTCATCTTTGTATATAGAGACAGATTTTCCTGTTATGCATGAAAATATATATTAAGACTTGCTAAATCATATATTAGCTACAAATTTTTATTTTTTTCTTTTACAAACCCCTTGGGATTTTCAATTTAAACCATTATTTAGTTTTAAAATAGGGTCAAATTGATTTTTTTTCCTTTCCATTCTATATGTTTTTTATTTCTTATATTTCCTTTATTGCATGGACTATAACTTCAGAAATATACTGAGTTTTACTGGTGAAATCCTTGTTTACTGATTTTTGGTGGAAATAATTCATTTCATTTCATTACTTCAAATACAATGTTGGTTATAGGTTTTGTGTAAGTCTGTTTTATAATTTTAAGGAAGTCCCTTCTATTCCTATTTTTTCTCAAACTTTTTTTATCATATGAATAATATTTTTTCAAATAAATTTCATATTCACTTCTATGATCATATGATTTCTTCTTTACATGTTAATAGGGTGGGCTGGATTATTGAAGCAATCTTGCATTCCTGGAATGAATTCTACTTGGTAATGGTGTATAATTATGCTATCAATAGTGCATAATTTATATATTGTTGAATTTTGCTTGCTAATATTTTGTTAAAGATTTATATCTATATTTATGAGGAATATCAATATGCAGCTTGCTTTATTTTGTATTGCCTTGGCTGATTTTATGTTAGGGTAATTCTAATCTCACTGCATTGGGAAATGTTCCATCCTTTCTATTTCAGGAAGTGATTGTATAGAATTGGTGCTAATTCTTACTTTAACATTTGGAATCTATGAATGTTTTCTTACAAAGCAGAAAAAAACAGAGATGAAAGAGAGGGAGGGATGGGGAAAATAGTGAGATTTAAGGAAAGGTTCTTCCAAGTCTTAGAGTGTCTAATGTGCTATAAATATGGAAAATATTAAAATTGGAAAATTATTATTTTGCAAGCATGATGTTGTTGATGGATGTTCAATATGAGGAAAAACTGTAATAGGGTGCAAATATTTATTTGTTTTTCCTATCACTTAGTAGTTGAAAGGAAAGAAAACATTACAGAGTATAGAAATAGGAAAAAAAATCATGATTGGACTATCAAAATTTACACAACCAATAAAGGGTAGGTGGATCTTATGTGGCTTCAAAAACAATATTCTTAGAAGAATACAATACCTATTTTTCAACATTCCATCCAAGAATATAGCCCGAATGTAATTGTTAAGAAACATGATATGAATATTAAATTGGAAATATTCTATTAAGAAAGAGGGAAATTCATTCTTCAAATATATTTTAAAAGTGAAAGAAGAGTTGTAGAATTTCCAGATTAAAGGTTTTAAAAGAGAAAATTGCAACACATCTAGTTACACATATCTTAATTGGCTTTAATTGTGATTCTAGAAAGGATGGCAGTAGGTTGAAAAAACTCCACCCACCCATAGACAAGTTTTGTTTAGGGCCAGAAAATAAAAGGAAAAAAAGGAAGTGATGTGCAGAAAATAGAAATAAGGTAAGAAAGTGTGATGACTACAACTTACATTGTCTTACTTAAACATGGTTTGAACAGTTGGCTGGCTGCTTATAATTGTCAGAATCTCAGCTACTTGTTACAAGAGTATGCTACAGTTGTTTGTACATCATGTAAGGTTATAGCTACTGTGCATACAGAACCTTTTAATTTATATCTATAATATATATGAAGGCAGTTTAGGCTAAACTTAACACAGATCTAGAAGACACGACAACTAAATGTTATACCTGACCCTAGGTTGGACACTCTCCCAGAGAAAGAGTGCTGCAAAGGACATTACTGAAGTGACAAATTGGAAATTTTAGTTTAAACTTATATGAATGCTAAAGTTATTGAAGTTGGTTCAAGACATAGGTAGACTAACTCCACTGTATATGAAATATACACTGAAATAATTAATAAAGAGTCATGATATATTTACATTAATTCAAATGGCTCAGCTATCTCTTCCTCCCCCCTCTCATTTTGCTTACTAATATTTTGTTAAAGATTTACATCTATATTTATGAGGAATATTAATATGCAGCTTGCTTTATTTTGTATTGTCTTTGCTTATTTTATGTCAGGGTAATTCCAAGAAAGAGAGAGAGAGAGAGAGAGAGAGAGAGAGAGAGAGAGAGAGAGAGAGAAAGTGCGCATGATAAAACAGATGAAGTAAACATTAATAATTAACAAATCTGAGTAAAGTCTATACAATTGTTTTTGTATTCTTCCTTCAATCTTTTTTGTATATTTAAAGTTATTCCCAAATAAGAAGTTTTAAAGATTAACTAGTCATCAAGTTTCCTGAGCTAATAAAAGTGAGCTCTTGAAGGACCGCTGATGACTTTCAAAACAGGATAATAACATTATGTATCTCAGGATGATGTTGCAAGGAAGGATTAAAAATATCAACATTTGCAGGATTCCTGTAACAGCGCCTGGAGAGTAGGGAACACTCATTAAATGCTGCTTTCTAGTGTGTGTTGCTGTGGTGGTGGAAATTCCTATTATCATTACTGTTACCAAGCTCAGAGGTCAAAGGGACTCCATGACAGAGTTCACACTAAACACCAGCTACCTTGATTTCCACATCTGATTTTTTTTCATCTGCATTGTATCTCTTCTTTTGAGGTTAGTCTATATTGTGACTGTCAGACCATAATTCTGCCATAATTTGAGGTTGGTCTATATTGTGACTGTCAGACCAAAATATTTAGCCTTAGCTTTCCAGTCGTTTGCAGTGATAGAAAATGCTAAGTAGGTATATACTGAATGTCAAGTTCTCCCTTGTTTTTCAGATAGGTCAGCTCTAGACTCTGACATCAAAAGGATTGTCAGAGAGTTCAGTAGTGAAACTTTCTAACATCACTTAGGGAATTTGAAAAGGCTTGAGTTTCATAGCATAGTGTGCATGTCTTGTGGCAATTTAATCTCAAATTGTCACAGTTATTGTTATCTATTTGTAGTTTATAAATGTGTTCATGAACATTTTAAACGCCTGGTTCATCGTATAAATCGCCTTCATTTTACTGATGAAATACATGAAGTTCAACAAGTTTGTCTGACTTTCTCAATATCATGTTGCTAAATTATAGTGGTGCTTCTTAGAAGAAATTATTATTATTAACACATTGCTTAGCACTCGGCTCTCCCCTTAATTTTCATTCAATAAATGTTCTAAGAAACCTGAGGTTGAATTTGGACCCAGATTCTGCCTCTAGACCCAAGCATTTTCACTGTAATGTTGAGTAACTGGCTTCAAAAATAGTTTATTACTTTAACCATTATAGTCTGATTGCTAAAATTTAAATCAGTATCTACAGATCCCTGTGGAATACATGTTTTATATTGGCTTCTAGGTAAGACCCTATCGTGCACAAACACTCTGAAAAGTTTTAACTTAGAGGCTCATCAATTAGACTTCATGCTGAAGACATAGGAGATTAAAATAAAAAAAAAATCAATTCTAGATATAAAGTGTTGAATAGAGATTTTTTTTTAAATTTTGTTGCTTATGGGGAAATAATCACTTGTCTCTATCTAAAGCTGATCTCCTCTCCTTTATTTGATTGATTGTTGAATCTATTGATGAGTGAGCTGTTCAGCCAGAATCCCAGCAGCAAGGTCAGTGGATTGTGATTCCTGAGCCCTAAGGCTGGGGTCTTTGTGGAGGAGCCTCCTCCCTGCATGAGCATTTTGAGTATGCAGAACACATCGGCTCAGCCTGAAGCCGGCAGTTGGCAGTTAGTGCGCGCACCACACACACACACACACACACACACACAGGCGCTTTCCCTTCAAGTGAGGATTAGCAACTGCAGTCCCAGCCTCTTAGGCTGAGGTACCAGCAGCCACATCCTGATTTGTTGGTGGAGCGCGGGAGTCCAGTTTCAGAGACACTGGGTAAGACGCAGCTGTCACAGCTAGTGGCAGACAGCCACTTCTTTCCAGCTGCTTCCCCAGCCCTGGCAAGAGGGCACCCTCTTCCAAAAGCCAGTCTGCCAGGGAGGAGGTTATTCCGTGCTCAAGGTAAGACTGCTTTCTACTTCCTTTCTTTCTTTACGTGCCAGCTACCTCGCCATCCACTTTCAGGTAGGCTCTTGAAATTTCTTATCAGTATACTGTAATCACAGCATTTACTTTGACTGAGAAAGTCATTTTACTAAAGAAGACAGAATAGTTAAGTGCTTGATAGTTCAGCAGTGATTTTTCTGATTAAAGTTTTTGTGCAGACGGTGACTCCACTTCTCTCTCCCCACCCTTACAAATAGTCTGCAAATATGAGCCTCAGCCTCATTTTGTGATTCATTGGCAACTTCATATTTAGCATAAGTGTGTGATTCTAACCTTTGAGTTAGATGACAATTGTTATGCAACTCTGCACGTGTAATTTAAAGACCTTTAAATATTCTCTCCTTCTGCTGGGAAAAACATACATCAGTCTTCTAAAATAAAAGCCAACTGGTGGGAGCTATGGATTCAAACTCTTCAGCATTTAACATTCAGTGGTATAGGCAGGAGTGAAAGTTGCTGAATCACAGAAGTTTAATATTCATGCAAATTGCTGTATTTGTCAGAGAAAGCCAGGAATCAAATATCTTTTCATCTATTTGAGCAGTTATATAGATCTCAATGATGTGGATTTGAAGAAGGGATGTTTGGGGTTGATATAAGTAGTCTGTTGTGGTAAGGTGAGAAAACTGATTATTTGACATGATAAAGACTTAAATGGAGGATATTTTTTTCTGCCAAAATGAACTAGATCTAAGGTCCTATTTTGAGATCTTTTAGTTTCTTTCTCCAAACAAAACTGTAGTTTGTTGGTCCGAGTTTCTTTGCCTTACTGATATTAATCTTATTAGTGTTATTGCCCCTAACACTCCTTGACTGTACATGTTTTCTAAGAAAAACTTCTAAGAAAAATTGATAGAAAAAATTAGAACTTTTAACATTCCTCCTCCTTAATATTATTTTAATTATTTCATGTATATCATCTCACAAAAATTTGTGAGACACTAATTACCATGATTTAACTAATCAAATTGAAGTGATCATAAAGAAAATGTTTTCAAGACATCAGTCCTGTATGCAAGTCTGAACTGTGGCAACTCCAAGTTATCACTGAGCCCAGGAGAGAGGCTGTAAATGGAGTTTGTGGTAAACAGACAATTAATCAGAGACAAAGTTTTTTTTTTTTGTGACTCATTTTATAAGCATCACTTTGTACGTTATGAAGTTACTGTCTCTTTTCATTACTCTTGTGAGAAATGCCTCCAAATCATGATAAGAATTCTCTCTATGAGGATGCTTGAGTTCTCATGTGGGATCCCAGCACACAACTTCAGTAGATCTAACTTTCTGCCTGAAAGTTGTGGCACCACTTGAGGTCAGGTACCTCCTCTGCTAACTCTAGGGGCCCACCCTTGGAGCCCAAGGGGCTTTGTGAACCTGCCCCCCAGTGTGGTGTGGAGGAGGGAAGGGTTTCCATCTTCACTTGTCAGTTATGTTCAATGCAGCAGATCCTTCAGCATCACTCAATGGAGACCCTCAGTCTATAACAAGAGTTTAACATTTGTTAAATGGTAAATGGAGGTACTGCTGTTGGCTCCCAAAATATCTGCAGTTTCTACACTGGATATTCATAAGGTAATTTGACTCAGTAGATCCTATAGTCCTCTACATAATAACAAATACACCAAGGGAGCACAACTTTATGTTTTCTTACTTCATGTTTTGATTCATACCTAACCTTAAATAAACCTGCTCACATAGCTTTCCCATGGTAATTGATGGTATGGTATTGACGCTGCTCCTAGAAAAATCAGGAGATCAGAAGTGGCAAGGGAGATATGGCACACATAAGTTTGTTGTTGTTGTTGTTGTTGTTGTTGTTGTTGTTGTTGTTGGATGGGCTAAATTTGAAATGGAAACTTGGAAAGAGAGAAGATACCCTCTTTTTGGTTTTCTTTTGCCAAATATGGCCAACTCAGTCATCCAAAGATGTGATTTTTAACCAGGCCCTCTGTGGAGGTGAAATGTAATGTACTTCAGTTGTTGAGTTAGCTTTTGTGTCAGCTATCTCACAATCCATTTACAGGTAGGCTCTTGCAATTTCTTACAAGGTCTCAGTCACTCACCCTTCTCTCTAATGTAGATTTGTGAGGCCAGTTGCTTGCACATTATGGATCACCATTCTGAACTGTCTTTGCTGAGAGGGAATCAATTTCATTTTGTTTGGTTCCAGAGGTGATGACTCCTCTGTCACTGTAATGGCTCCTAGTCACCAGCCTTCTTAGTTTTTAAACACATTTTTCCTCCTACAACTGATAGCCTTTCCTAGTTAGCTTGGTGAATTGGTGTTTTGGGATTCCTTATTTTTTTTTAATAAAGGAAATAAATGAATACTATGGATTAAGTATAGAGTTGGGTTATCAGCAATATTCAGTGTTGTTAGGTTGCATACATTTCAATTCTCACCAGTGAGTGGGTTAGAGCCAATGGTGTGAGCCACAGATCTACATATGCATGATGACTTTATAGAACTATGATGAACAACCAAAAGGAAGGAAAAATAATATAAAATAATCTATAAACTTTCATAAAATTCAAACAGGTGCTGAACACCAAGTAAACCATGTAGTTATGCTCACAAGCTGATTTTCCTCAAATTGCCTTGGATTATACACTAATTCTAACAATGGCAGATTGTATACACCTTTCACTGGATGCACTGAATGATAGCTGTAAATTAAAATGAAGAGAAGAAAATACTCTACAGTTTCAATATTGAAGAGAGTCAGAATTCCAGATGGTAAGGCTTTTTATAGCAATACATTGGATAGTGTTGTAAGCTTCTATGGCTACTGCCCTATTATCTCTTCTAAAATCCAGTTTGGTGAAGGGACTGACTGCTAAGAACCATCTTGCCAACCAAGGAACGTGAACTTCCACCTCATGTTAAAGTTTCCATCTTTGCTTGCATATTTCCCTGGTATTTAAATTCCAAATTCAGTTGAAATACATAATATGACTTATTATTGTTTTAATTTTAGATTATAGCTTTTATTGTGTCTCTGATTCTGTTTTTTTCCCTTGGGTATCTGTCATATGTTGTGAATGCATTTGGGAAAAAAATGTGCAACTGTTTGGATTTGGACACAGAATGGTTATTAGACAGGTTTCCATCTGGTTTTTGAAATGTATCTAGTCTAAAGCCAACTTTTCTAATTATTCTGATTCTGTAAGGACATTTCTGATAAGAACAGGGAGAGTCTTAGCTCTAGCTCAGATGTTGCTTTATTCAGACTTCAGGTTTTCTCTGAAAGCATCATTTTTCTCTTTTCTATGCTCTCTAGTAGAAATATTACTGCCTCTAAATTCTGGGGCCACAGAGGCACCTTGCACAGACTTAGGTATAGAAAGTGAGCCACCTAGTGGTAAAGAACACTAATTTTGATACTGTTAGTTCACCTTCCAAGTTGATGGGTGAGAAGGAAATTGTTAATTTTCTGTTATGTTTTAAAGAGGTATTTGATTTTTATGGAAGTAGCATTTAGCAATTTTTTTTCTGATTTTAAAATAAATTTTTGATCTAACTACAAATTTCATCACTTTATGCTTCATTTTCTAACTTGCTATGAACTTTTTCACCTCTCACCTGTTCCTTGTATGCATGTTTTAAAACTTTTTGTGTTGTTTTCCATGATACATACATTATATACACTTGTGAATATTAAATATCAACATACCACTATAAAATAATTCATGTTTCCCCACAGTACGTATACTGTATTTTGGATAGGTTGTATTCATACACGCAATTTAATATATCTGCTTGCTAGTACCTTCAGAA
Source organism: Marmota marmota marmota (assembly GCF_001458135.2). Lineage (NCBI taxonomy): Eukaryota > Metazoa > Chordata > Mammalia > Rodentia > Sciuridae > Marmota > Marmota marmota. The sequence continues at coordinate 7,230,850 of NW_026000174.1, forward strand.
ACATTTGTCTATGAATATAAAAATATATATAAACACATATGTGTATATAAACATATGAAGGAAATGAAACAAAATAAATCTACACACCTACACATGCACACACATATTATGCTTTTATTCTAAATGAAAATAGAGATATTAGGTATTCTTTCCTATTGTTTTTAATACTATAATCTAGCTAATATAATAAAAGTGTTGCAATAGCATTTGTTTTAGTTTACTTATTTTTTTTCAAGTGACCTGTATTTTTATTATGTGGACCAGCACTAGCAATAGTATTAGGGGCATATCTCTTGACCTAAATTTACTCCTTGGATGTAAAGGTGTGGAGGTCATGCCCTTGGGAAGCAGAAGTCTCTAAATGCATGTGGCAAGTATGAGGTACTAATCAAATGAAGGATGCAGTTATTTCAGGTGGTTATTGCTCATTTAGAATAAGTAGGTGCACATGAGAGGAAGATAACATTGAAGGAGGATTGTTGTTTGTTTGTTTTCCATTTTACTTGAATCAAAAGGAAAACAAAGTTGTGAAGTCAAATAGTAGGTAATTTGGTTAATTCCTTAATTCACTATTTGATAATGGTACTATTAGGGAACATATTGGCTGGGACTCTGTGAGGTGATTTGCTCTTTAGGTGTGGAATTAGTTCTCTCTTTGGGTGGCTCCATCTCATCTACACTGTTCTTCAACTGTAGTCATTTATTTGGGTAATCTGCTTGTGTAAACTAATAATTCACTTCGCACATGTATTTAATGAAAGGATGTCATTGGATATAACTTTTCAAATAAGTCTTCTATAGTTTAAAGTATCAATACAAATAGAAATTAGCAATTCCTGATTTAATCTCTGGAAGCTATCAGTTAATGTTTCATTTGGAGACCTAAATGGTGCAGAGAAACTCAATTGCCTTGTTCCATTTGATGTTCTTAGAATAGAATCAGATACACTAAAACATTTCTACTCATCATGTAACAGCTCCCATATAATTGGGAGGAAATAAAAAGAAAAGATTAAAATAGTAAAAATTTTGAATATTTGAACATTTCAAAAATTACTACTAAATGTTAGATGTTCCTTAAAATGTCTATAAATTTTCAATTGAGATTTTACCTATGTATGTGGTGATTGGGAATATGATCTTAACTTAGAATATAGTTTGATTTTTCACAAGCCAGTGTCCCTTTCTTTGCAAAGTCTCAAAGCTAGAATTTGCTGTGTTTACTATATGAACATACGCCTGTAACCATTTTAATGTATTCCAAGTTGATGGCCAGTAAAACAACACAATTATTCACTCATTGAAAGAAAATAAGTGAGTAAAAGGAATAAAGCATCGTTTTCCACAAGCTCAGATCATGAAACTTTGCAAATCTCTAACACACACCTCTTCTCACTTGTTTTCTATTTCTCCAACAATCTCATGTACTTATATAATATTTAACCTCCGGTTTTCCATTTAAGGCTGTAAAAATCCTTAGTCAACATTCACTCTCTGAATTGTGCTACATTTTGTTAATTATTTCCTACAATGTCCTTTAAATGCATGTAAATCAGACTTTTGATGAACCAGAATATTTTAGTTTCTCTGCATAAATCACACCAGGTTTAAAAAAAAATCAACCTGTTTAAAGAGCGGGGATATTTTTGGACCTTCCTTGTTTGTCTCAGAGACTGAGGACATTTCAGCTCTTCTGCTTTAAGCATATGCCTTCAGGGACAGCCTGCACTCTTCTCAGAAAAACAGATTTTTCTGCTTATTCCTAGCTTTGAAGAAAACTTAGTATCTATTCACTGTACGTCAATAGAAGCTGTGAAAGGGCAGTTGTAGCAATATAAACACTCCTGTTATCTAGGCTAATTTTCAAAGGTGATATTCACTAATCAATATGTTTATATATTTAATTTTATAATGTTTATGATTTTCATTATTATTTAATTAAAAGCAGTAATTTTTTTAAAAATCTCACTTCTATCTATGCCATAATTTAAGCATTTCAAAGTGACTATAAATGATCTTATACACTCAAGTTATAGGATAGTACTTAATCATTCTAAATAATATGTGACTTTTAGAACCACTTCAAAGATTTTTTTTTCTTTTCATTGAGATGAAACCTTTCATCCTGTAGTTACAAGTGGTCCTTTTTGTTTTTTCTTTCTTTCTTTCCTTTCTTTTCTTTCCTTCCTTCCTTCCTTCCTTCCTTCCTTCCTTCCTTCCTTCCTTCCTTCCTTCCTTCCTTTCTTTCTTTCTTTCTTTCTTTCTTTCTTTCTTTCTTTCTTTCTTTCTTTCTTTCATTTGTAATGCTGATTGAACCCAGGGGCATTTAACCACTGAGACAAATCCCCAGTACCCTCATTTTTTAAAAAAAAAAATTTGAAACAGGATCTCCTTAAGTTCATTAAATCTTCTCTAAGTTGCTGAGGCTGGCCTCAAATTTGAAATCCTCCTGCCTCAGCCTCCTGAGTCACTGGGAATACAGGCATGAGCCACCATGCCCAGCACAAGCAGTTTTTTTTGCAATGTCTTCTTAAATACACTACAACAATGGCTTTATCATGTCCTTAAGGATTTCTCTAATTTTAGATTGATGGTTTTCAGTGCATTATTGAATGGTTCTGTATAGTCACTATGTATTTATTTATTTATTTAATTTTCTTCCAGTATTAGTAATTCCTCAGAATTATCTTCCAGTATCAGAATTCCTCACTGCTCTCAAATGTAACAACACTGAAAAGAAAATATTTATAGTACAAAAAGAAAAATAATATACATATCTGGCTGCCTCATATTCTAGAGGTTTTATTGTACAGTAACTGGATATAAAACATTTCCTTGGCAAATCTAAATACGAATCTTGATTTGATGAGATTTTGTGTTAACAGCTTTTCTGGCAGGCTCAAGCAGGTCTGCCAAATGGTAAATTGGATCTTATTCTGTTCCAAGGAATCTAAGTGAGATAGGATAACCTAGGGTATATAATGTCTCCAGCTCAAGACTTGAGGAATGAAGAAACAAAATAAAACAAAACAACAACAACAACAACAAAAAAAAAAACACTCAAAAAACAGGAAATACCATACCATGTTTGCATCAGTTGACTTCCATGTTTGCATATTAACATGCCAGGGGCAGGACATGGGAAATTCACTGTCTTTCTGATGGCACTGACTACCTTGACCACATCATCCAGGTTCCCTTGGGCTTGCCATGGGTGGCACATTTGTCGTAAAGAATGACTTATGTTTCTTAAGTCTCCTGGTCTCCCCTTACTTTTGGTTTCTTTTCAGCAAATTTAGTTCATCCTCTAAACACAGCTTTAAATAAAAAAGAATAGCTCCTGAGAAGATCATTAAAGGACACCAAAGACTGCCCCCCTCCAATGATACACAAACTACTATTTGCCTTTAAAAAAATATGGGGAATAAAAGAAAAGATAGAAAATTAACGAATTATTGCAATTTGTCTTTACTAACATTTCTAGCCAAAACCAATTTCAATATTTTAAATCCATTATCTGTATCCCTCCTAATAACCTAGAGGCAAAAATAATAATGATAACACTTAATAATAACCTTCCCATGATTATAGCCATCAGTGTTTACAATAAATTTTTATAGATATTTTGTGTGTTGCCTCCTCTGTAAATTTCTTGAGATTAAGGGCTCTTTTACATGGATCAGTATTATCAAACCATCACAAAAATAAAACTTTACTGCCAAACTGTTTAAAAATAACGGATATTCAATAGCTTCCCTTGAAGGTTAGTCTGATTTAGGGTTTTGGGGACAGTGCACAAAAATTAGTGTTTTTAGCTAGTGATTTCTATAATTACAACAGATTGGCAAACACTGAGTGCCTTCTACTATGCTTTGTGCAGATTAGGTACTTGGATTTTTGAATTAAATAAATTTCAGCTTATTATACTGTATCTACTGAGGCCTTTTTAAACCTTGAATCTGTAATGTGACCCAATTAGTTTAGCTACTCAGCCCTGTGTCATTAATGGATTTAATGAATAAGTCTTCTGTGTACTCTGTATGTGCACCTATGACTTTGAGTAGAATGGAGTCCAACAGCCTGTTACAAAGTCTCCCTCTACTTTCACAAAGATGTAATGATTCCCATTACTTGTCATCAGTGATTAAACAGCAAATCCTTCTAACTGTGCACCCTTTATTCTACCTGCTTTAATCCAAAAAGTACGGGTCCACCTCATTTGAGACTTTATCAAATCTTTTTTGAAATTGTTGCCTCTTATAATGAATCTTTAATAAAGAAAGAAGTCCAATATGAAAGTAAATTACATTGTTGGGATGACTTCTTATAAGTCCAGGCTTCTAATAATCACTACTTGTTTTTAAAAATCTACACAAACTAGGCATGAAGGCATATATTTATATATAATTCAGGAGACTGAGGCAGCATTACATAGTCAAGGCTAGCCTAAACAATTCACTGAGAACCTGTCTCAAAGTAAAAAATGAAAGGACTTGGGATGCTAAGTGGGAAAGCACCCCTGGATTCAATCTGAAGTACGAATATAATGATCATCATCATCATCATTGCCCATCTATACAAACTCCATGCATGTTAATTATTTTTTTAATAATTACCAAGTACAATTTTATTGTCATCCTTGACTAAAATATATAGTTAGCTCAGGTGTGCATTCTGTAACCAACTCCTACCTCTTGTTAATTTCAATATGGCTGGCCTATATTTGTGTTGCCATTTACCAGATAAGTCAATTTTATATTTTTTTCCTTAGAAGCAAACCTTTGTAATTTGGCTTCCCTGTTTTTATTAAAAATTATATCATTGGCTCAAGGCAGTGGACCCACTTCTCCATATACTGTTTTTTATTTTAGGCAATACTAAATTAGCTTTATAAAAGTATTTTTAGAACTTAAAGAAATATCAACTCAACCTTGGATTTAGCCTCGATGGAAAAAAAAATATAGAGAGGTAAATTTACCTGTTTAAAAATTTTTATTCCAAAATCTGCATAAAATACAATTAAATCAGATTTATGCCATCTATTTTAAGACCATCAGACATTTGACCCAACATTCAGTTAAGAAAACACAATAAATAGTTTTAGGAAGCCTTGATATGAATAGTGCATTTGATAAATATAATAGTATTTTATGCAATTTTCAGGACAGTCTATCACTGCTAGAATAGTAAGTTCAAAACTTGACTGCCTCTGATATTTTGAATTGTAGAAAGCATCTCAGAAGACATCATGAGGCATAATCAGAATTGGTCTGGAAAAGAAAAACAGAAGAACAAGCATTGAAAAGTGAAATTATCATTTACAAAAGAATAAAAATCAAGGCAGGTTTCCAATAGGTAGAAATATTGTTTTTGCCAGATTTTTTAATGTAAAGTCATCTGAGTGAGAGATGGCTTGTACTTCAATTTATTTTTTCAAAAGTAAACCAGAAACACTAAAGATATACATTATAGGATTCTAGAAAGATAAAGACAACATATAGCAAATGAATATTATAGTCAATACTAGTATATTGGGTTGTTTCTAAAAAGTATTATATTATTGAATTTCTCCCGGTAGCTGTCCCCTGGGGATAAGTGAGGAGATCTTTTTAAGTTGATGAATATTTGATTTACTTTCAATTGTATTTGCAGTTTGCTGTAGGGAGAGGAAACCCAGAATGTGAGCTAGGGAAATATCAAGGGAGTTTGAGAAACTATTACATAAACTCAGAAATTGAATATTATACGAATGTGTAAAAACAAATCTGTCTCTTAGCATCAGTGTTCTCTAGTTAGACGATGCAATTTACAACAACATAGTAAAACTAGCAATTCACAAAAGTATTTTTCACAAGCTGTGGACAAGTGTATGTTAAATTTGGTTTCCATTAGATACGCCTTCAGAAGATATTGAAAGACCATCAATATCTTGATTTTGGTGGCCTAAAACACATTTGTTTCTCCAAATTTCTCTAAGACAGCCTCAATTAGATACCTTAACTTAAGGAAAATATAGAACTATCTTTCACTGTCTTTTCTTTTAATATCTCTGGGTTGTGCATAATTTAAGTCCCTCGCTTGGCTAAACTTTTCTAGAAAACAACATTGCATAAAATGGATGAGAGTTTTTAAAAACCTAAAGCTTGGACAATGAGGCTGTGGTTGTAATTCAAGAGCTGAGTACTTGAATGGTCTCTTTGCAGGGATACAGGGAGTTGAAATCAGGATCAGAATTCAGATAGATTATGAATGGTCAGAATAAAGCATTCCCACAGCATTCTGCCACAAGATGTGAAGTGTTCAGTTAATATGACATGTGAAAGACAGCCTCAGAGACAGGCAGTGAAAAAAGAGAGAATCTATAAGCAACTCATATAACTCATGTGATTGTCTTGCACAATCTTAATATTCAAATTACTACTTTAAAAAAAACCCTTGCTATGACTCAGTTTCCATTTTTTTTCTTTTTAGTTCACTGCCTCATTCCCCTTTGTCTTTCACCATGGTTGCTATGTGAATTCCTAAGCAGACAAATGTAGCCTTTGGACAGAAAGCAGCCTGGTGTGTGGATGTGTGTGTTGGGTTCTAAGTTTTGGTAGTGTGTTGCGTATATCAGATTTATTCTTAACTGGGTACTTTATGTGGCAGATTCTGTGCTTGGTACTTCATAAGCATTATGTATTTTCATCTTCAAATAAATCCAATGAGATCATATTTATGTTTTATATGTTGTTGTTGTTCCTTTCAGAGATGAGGAAATTAAGGCCCTAGGAGTTTTTAAAAAAAAGTCCCCAAAATCCTAACTAAAAGATCACAGCTTAAATGATAATTGATACAGGATCAGAATGTAAATATTTCTGAGCTCCTTGATATATCTCTAGCACAGTATTTTCTAGTTACTGAACTATAAAGCTTGTACTGTAGCAAGTGCTCCTGAGTGAAATGTGTATGTCTAAACTACTCTTAAGACTTTTTTCCAAGGGTCGGTAAGAAGAATTAGTGTAGTGGATGATATTTGAATTAGACTGTCTGGCTCATTATCATGTTTATATGCCTCAACTGGGTAATATTAAATAAGTACTTATTTACTGTTTTTTAAAGATAATTCTTCATTCTCTAGATCATTACACACTAACATGTGCATGGCATCTCTACGTGGGATGCTAGCATTATACAGAAGGCTACAACATGGTTTCTGAGCTCAGAAGTTTGGACAACTGGCAAAACTTTTGTAAAAAGTATGTGGTTGGTTCAAAGCCGAAAAACAAGACACTAACATCATAAGTACCCAATTTTTGGAAGAAAGTTTCACAATTGTTGCAACTATTGACCTCAATTTTGGAGGAGAAATCCACAGGATAAAAGGAATTGATCCTGGGACTAGACCATTTTTAGACACATGAGATACAAGAACCAATTCTTCTGCCCTCCTCTCACTTTATTTTAATTAGGTAAAAGATGAATACAAGAAAAATACGTAGAAGGACAAAGAAAGTATATTGCAAAATGTAAGCTATACCCATGTGTGTAAAGTATTTAATCCCATACTAAGAAGTCCTATTGAATTTTTAAGCCAAGAAGGGACATGATGCCCAAAGATATATCACATCAAAAATGGACCATAACAGTATTAATTACAAAGATGGCAAAATGACAGTCTTCCAAAAATATATTATTGATTTACAATTAAAAATAATTAGTTTTTTCCCCATTGGTAAGAGAAAAATTCTATTATTCTTTCTATGGCCAAAGTTTTGATTCTCTGCATATGCTCATAGGGAGTCCCTATAGGAAAAGGAACATTAAGAGAAGAATAATTTTGAAACTGACAAAGAATCAGACTCCTGTGAGGAGGTGTTGCAAAATTCATCATAATGGTTACTCAGAGCCAGTCTGTGCAAGTGATAAATTATTCTATGCTTTTGCAAGAGCAAGTTATACTAATAACATTCCAACTTTCTTCAAATTCTAAAAATTGGTTCTGTAAATAGTGATATGCACTGCTTTCTATGGCTTTTCTGTTCTATTTGGCATGCTTTTTAAAAGCATTATAATTTAAATTAAAATCAAGTAATACCAGAAAGTGTAACATATTTTGGAATATCTATGTGACTCGAAGTTGAAAAAGTAGTAGAAGTAAATTTTAAAAAATTCACTTTTTATATTTCCATGTTGGCCCAAATTTCTTATTCCTCAGAAATTTGATAATGTCTAAGTTCACACATATTTATTAGGTTATCAAAGTGACTAAATACCTTGCTTTTATATGAAAATAAGAAAGAATGAATATGAATATATGAAGAAATATGTGGACGTTTTCACACCTACAATTTCTTCCTCTCTCTTTCTTTCTCTGTCTCATTCTTTGTCCTTTAATCTTCCTTCTTTTATCACTCTATCTATCTTTTCTTTAAAAAAGTAACAAGTTCTAATTGAGTAGAAAAACTTACATTCAGAATTTGATCTAACTATGAATTCTGGCTACTTCATTTACTTGGTATATGACTTTGAAAAATCACTAAAGTTTCCTGATTTTTCTATTTTCTACCTATGATATAAATAATATTTATCTCATGAGTTTGCACTAAAGAAGAGCGAAATAGTATGTTAATACAATCAGTTATCTAACTGAAAATATAAAAAAATACTCAAGCATTAATTCATACTGAGTCCTGCCTATGGTTTGCTTAAATATCCAATGATTGCTATAACTATTTATAATTTATGTCATTTTAGCAATTCTGAATTAGTTTGTCATGGATTTGGTCATTAAAATGTACTGATGAATTGGGAATATGCTCAGGTTTATATAAAGTTAATTTCATCAAAATGATTAGAATATTTTCCTGTTCTCTCAAACTGTGAATTCCTTGCAAGACTTATATTTTCTTATTGATCTATACATTCTGAGGGTGTGGTACAACAACCAGACAAATAATAAGTACAGAATAATTTTAAATGAATTAAAAAAATGGTATACACTAGAAGGGACTCTTAAGCCTCATTAAATAATGAGGCATCTAAGATGTTCAATATAATGACTGAACATCAAAATAGATAATTTATTTTTAAAGTATGTTTTATTACCATTTCAAGAGGCAGGTTAATTGCATCGTCTTTCCCAACAATATTTTATGAGAAATTCAATGGAATTCATAAAGAAACGCTTTCTTAATTATTGGAAAACTATTTGTATTATTTTCAGACCTAAAGACAGATATTTAGTCTTCTGTAGCTCAGATTACATAAAATTTAGCCATTTATAGAGATCTGAGACTGACTTTCTGATTTGTGGTATAATGAGAAATCAAGATATGATGAAATAGATTGAACATGACTCATTTCCAGATAATTTTAAGTTGAAAGTTAATCCTAAAAGTTCCAAAAATGTCTCTAGACAGTGACATGGTGAATGGATTCCTACATGAATGTTTTAAAGCTATGTCCAAATTACTTAGTGAAGTAACCAGAGTTATCCACATATAGAAACTAATTTGTCTTAACCTCCCCTCCACATGTCAATTTAATAAGTTGAATAAGAATTTTTAAATCACTAACTGCAAGTAAGTTCAGCATCATCATCCTGTTTTTATTTGCTACATGTTCTTTCTTGAAATCATTTACTTCTTTTATCTGTGCTTCTGATTTTTATTGGCAAAGTGAGATAGCTGGAATATATGGATTTTTATAACTCTTCCCAGTTCTTCTGTTTTAACATCCTTAAAATCTCACTTCTTTGGGAAGTGTATTTTCATTGTTGGAATTTTTATTAGCACTTGAAATGTTTTGCAAAATTTATCTCTTTCATTTTAATGCATCCTAATCAGTATGTCTAAGCAGGAGCCATTGGTAGCTCACTTAACATATATATTTAATTTCTTAATGAACAGTTCCTGATCCTTTCCCACTTTAGTGCCCTAGTTATATTGTGAGCTACATAGGCTATAGAAGAATGCCTGAAGTTGATGGTGAATTATCTTGAAAGATAAGGTAAGCTCTTGTAGAATACTGATGTTAGAAAAAACCCTTTACAGGAAATTCAGTTCAGCAGCTATCAATTTTCAGGTGGTCAGATATACACAGTGGACCTTTATCAAATAAAAATTGCTAGATCCCCATGCACAAATTTGCTGATTTAGCAGGTCTAAGTGGAGCCCACTAATTTACATTTTTAACAAGTTCTGGAATGATAATGATGAGTCTGGTGGTCTGGGGACCACATTTTAAAAGCCACTTTTCCATGTCACCTCCCTTAGTAGGGAGGTGTGATGTCCATGCTCAAATAGCAGGTTAGTACCAAACAGACTTCAAAAGACTTTTCTGACACAAAATCTAGTCCAGTGTTCTCTTCCACCAAATCAGTTCTACTAAATATGTGCTCTGTGGAACATGACTTGGCCAAAAAATACACATTCAAATAAAAAACAATTAGTGAATAAGTATCACTGACCAATTCCATTTGATCAGAACATCCATTACTTCATTTCTAAATATTATAATTAAAGAAGCTTCTACCAGGTATTTAATTGCTAACTTATACAAATATTTCCTTAGGTAATTTTCTTTTTTACTTTGTAGTTTTATAATCTATCCCACTGATATCATTCCAAATTGATTTTAATTACTTTTTCTCCTACCAGCACTTCTCTTAGGTTAAAGCTATACTCATGAGCTGCTGAAGCTAATCAGTTTCTAACTGAGAATATTCAATTCTCAACATTATTGTATGTAAGCATGTATTTGCCTCAAGGGTCCCGAAGTCTGGTTAATGCATGAAATCTTTGTCCACAGGTGGGCTTCCCTTGGCAGGAGAAAAGTCCGACTGGGAATTAGTTTTTGAGTTTTTCAGATATTTTGTATCTGATATAGGAGCCCTTAATATCTTTAGTTTAAAAAAAGGTACTACATGAATATCAGTCTAAAGACTAAAATTTATTAGAGTGTCATGCCAAAGAGGAGGTGATTTGAAACAGAGAAGGAGCTATGAGAGGACAAGTATTTTCCTATTTGTGTTGCAGTAAATTGACCCTTACTCTTTGCTAAAAGAGAGAGAGAGAAAAAAAAGTTACGAATGACTCAGGAAAGCTGCAACAACTCTGTTAGAATATATAAATTCCTAGGGGAGGAGGCAATTATCTCTATATTTTCCTGAGAAGACAAAAAGAAAGCATCCAGAATTTAGTCAACTGAAGGAGAAATCTTCCTGACTCCTGTAAATCCTGGGTTAGATAGTAGAAAAACATAACTTTTTCAGGCAGATAGATAATGAATGATGCTTTTCCAAGCTATCTTGGAATGGTCTGGGCAAAATTATGTACTTACACAGAATTTCATTGTTTTTATTGTTAAAAAAAAAAGATGTGAGTATTTTTTTTTTTTGTAGAGTTATAGAAAGTATGATTCTTCTGAACACAAGGGCATTTGGATCTTAGAATCTTTGAAACCCCCAAAACAGGTCAAAGCAAGAACACAGGAGATTAATCCACTTTATCCTTGAACTTTGTCCACAGAGTTTATCACATTCACCCATATGGATAGGCATATGCTAAAATGCCAATAAAGTTTTGCTTTATACTACAAAAGTTACAACTAAACTTATAAAAAGATTCCCCAAATTAACAAAAGCTGAATATGCCACATATTTTAGGAAAATAATCTGTTATCTCATAACCCCAGGTCACTTAAACATCAAAATTAAAGTTGTCCCATCTGTTAAACAAAATATCTGGTATATTTAATATGTTGAGGAATATCAATATCTGTTAATATATTTATGCTTCCTTTACCATGTAAAGGGAAATGTGGACTATTCTATTATAATTTGGTGTCTTTATTAGTTTACTTAACTTTCAAAAAGTTAATTTTCTAAAACTCATGGTTTAAGAAACATATCCCTTAATGAATTTTTAAAACAATTCTCTTTTTTCTTTTCTTTTTTTTCTCTAATTTTAACTGTACTGAATGGCAAATAAGAAGAGGTAGCTTTGATTATTTTATTTTCCCAAAGGATTGCTTGCAAAATACTCACCCTCTTCATGAAGGCTGTATTCTGGGCCTGGTGGGCAGGTGCTTCAAGACATCTGTCTGGTGTCTGAGGCTTGCTGACGTGCCAGCTGGACTCCAGAACATGTGCACCCTTGTTGGCAACTTGGCCTCATTACATACTTATGCATTTCCTCTAAAGTGCTCCAAGACTAACTCAGAAATATATTACATGCCCATTTATTTTTAAACTGATTGATGTCTAAACATCTTAAGATAATTTAAAAATAATGTCATACTGTGCGAAAAATGATTATTAAGAAGTCTTTTGGGAACTTTTAGAATACAGAACTGATCTGGCCATGAACTCAAAGTGAAATTTCTGTAATGTAAGGTGGATTATGTGGCCCTCTACTTAAAATCCTTCAGGGATCCACGGCTATTTGGGCCTTGCCCATTCCTCTATGACCTTGGTTCTTTTGCTGGCCAGGTTCACATACAGCCACTTTCTCAAGAACAACTGTGCTCCAACCATAGGGAGTTGCTCACATTTTCTACTAAGTCCATATCTCTTGCCTCTGAACACATGGTTCAGCCTGTTCAGACTTGCTCAAGCATCCTTACCTCTTGCATATTTACCTGGAATATGTAAACTTTTCTCTCCTTACTTCTTTTATATAATATTGCACCATTGTTGTCTTTTATCTTTAATCCTTTTCCAGTAGTATGCAAACTCTGTGTCTCATTCATCTCCATGTACCCAGAACCTGTCACAGCACCTTGCACTTAGGAAGAGCTAAATAAATGTTCAAAGAAGGAAGGACTCCATTCATTCAGCCCAGATAACATTTATCTTTCAAAGCCAATCATAACTGCTAATGTTTCATTTTTTGAGACTACTCCTCTTCTTCCCTGACATCATTATTACAAACCCTATGTCACATCTAATATTAAGAAGAAACTATTGAAAAAATAGCTAAATTGCTTTGCCATTAGTTGTAATATTACTGAATAAGCATGACCAAGACATGCAGGCACCAGCAACATTCTTCTTCTAAGGAATGTTTTCTGTTATTTCAGAAAAAAATTCAATAAAATTGGCACTGGAGAAAATCAGAATACTGCATATAAGTATAGTATGGTTTCACTTTAAGTTCTATATGCATATGAGGAGAAGAAACACTAATTTTAGCAAGTAGGCCTTCTGGAGGTCATGACACAGCCCAGATGCTACTACTTCATGGGGTTGAAAATTATCACTTCTCTGTACTGAAGTTTGATGTTAGTTAGTAAATCAGTACAAAACCTAACTCTGAAGGATTCTATGCAAAGTAAATGAAAGAGCACATGTGAGTAAACATCAAGCAGTGCTGGAATGTATTAAATACTTTATAAGTACATCCATTGATTTTCGTGCCAATTACTCCCATTTTATTTCACAGAATTAAAATTTTAGCCTTAAAAATACGATGGATTTCATGTGTACTTCAATATTGACTCTGAGTTCATATGTACTTGATGCTGGATAAATGAATTTATCCAAGAAGTATTTCAGGCACATTGATATTGACCACTAAGCAGCATGTTTAATATGAATTATTTTTATGGGTACACACATACTCAGTACTCACAATATTGAAGTTGACATTTTCTTAGAGTAGATTTTAATCCAAGGTGACTGCTTGCTTATTAAATATGCTTTCTTAAATGAAAGGGTATAGATAATGGAGAAAAACATATTATTGTAAAATAACATTCCTCCTTCTGAAAAAATCCAGTTTATGTCCCTGCTTGTGCAGGATTTTGCAAATTTCATGCATTTATATAGAAAGTTATTTTTTTTCCAAAAATAATAAAACCATCCTTCTGAAATAGGCAAGATATGTCTTGGTTTATTTATTTTGAAGTTACCTTCTAAGCATTTTATTTAAATGACAGATATAATAATCCAATATAATTACAACTTATATAAAGCATTTACTTATTGTAGTGTAAACATCAATTTTATACCTTTAAATGTTCTCAATCATTATAAGCCTCCTTCTAAATGGTCTTAAACTACTTTTGTGTAACTATTTTCCTGCTTAGATGTAAGTTCTATCTGACCTTCTCTCATTGACCTATTGATCTATAAGACTAGGTTGACTATGGGCTTCAAAGTGCATTGATTCTGATACAGCTCTGCTCACTTGCATGATCATCTGCTTAATGCTTCTTTTTATCAATAGTTTATAAAATTGATATCAGGAACCATCCAGTCTTCTTTGTCACTGTCTTCTGTGTCAACTTGTCTACAAGGTTTGCCTAAAATTACCTGAAGTTTAATAGGAATCCATTCATACATCTCAGGCTCATTTGGAAGACAGAGAGAATAATTTTAACCTGCATCTTTTAACAGATGGAACTGATGGGAGGCTGACCAAAAATAGAGTCTGATATCTGTCACTTAGATGGTTCTCCTAACATCTGAAGCACAGGGGGAAAACCTTAACAAAAAAGTGATAGGGCTGGCAGACTCAAATCCTTAAGGGACATTTGGACCAGTGTATGGTAGGGTTGGAGCCAATAACCTTGGCTAAAGAGAACAAGGGCAGAGAACTTTAGGATTGTTCTCTTCTTAACAATTCTAAGTTTTCTACCCTGAGATTTTGCAGCAATTTCTGCACTTTTAGTATTAAAATGTAAAGAACTTATTATTGTTGTTTCTTATTACGAAGAACCAAAGAATATAATTTTGGTAGAGTAGTATAAGCAATTAGTTTTAGAACGTGTGAGACTCTACCATACAGGCTATCATAAATGTTTGAAAGGAATTTGAGTGACTGAAAATTCCATGACATGGATAAGATTCAGGAAGTGCTATTTTATGCTCTATTACTTTATTTTTATTTCCTGCAGAGTATGGCTTAGGATGTACAAATTAGACAAAAAAACAAAGAAATGTAGAAAAAATGTAATTATAATATCATAAAATATCTCTTTTGTAAAATCAGATGAGATCAGCCAGCGTGCCCTTGTTATTTGGAAGTGCACAAGTACTGACATCTGAGCCTCCTTTATCCACAGAGCAACTGCAGTTAGTTTTTCTCTTTCGGTTTTAGTATTGCTTTGCATTTCAAATAACCTCACTTACAAGAGGAAAACTCATTTATGATTAAAATTGCAGCTTTCAACATGCAGGAATGACTGGGCTTCAGTGATCACATAAGGAGAAATTCACAACTGATTTGAGTGTTCTGTCAATTGTTTCAAGTCAACCTTCTTTCAGCTCTTGAACTTTTTCTTGTACTATCAGATTTAAAGAGAATGCTTCCTAAGTTATTCATTGCAACATAGATGCTGTGTTTGTTAGGTACTCCTACAGTTCAGATAAATTTCACAAGCTTTCCCATTCAGATAAGTGGATTCTGGTGATCTTTAGGGTGAACTCCATGAAATAGCAGATGTGAGAATACTCTTTTAAGTTTTTTTCTCAAATATTTCTGAAAAGAGAGAAGGTTATAAAAACCAAATATGCCATGTTTCTAGTCAATAATTGTTGCATAAGTTGACTCCCTTGAAACAGTTCACTCTGACATTCTTTGGTTTATATTGTTTTTGTTTCCATGATCATCTATGGTCCTTGTTTCTTTTACAGAGCTGAAGAAAAGAATTTTTTTTTTTTTAGCTGAGCTGGTCTATATTTTTGCCCCAGCCTCCTCTATCTAGTTTTTGAGAGAGAAAACACTAGTGACAACAGAATATTTGTGATAGTGGGGGGCTGGGCAATCTGCTCATCCCTGCTGCATAGTCTCATTTGCATTGTTTCATCCCACAGCTTTATCCTGTCTCAGTAAAATGTCCTTTCTTCCAGTGGTTTGAATATAACAGTATTTTTCTTGACTTTGAAATCCTCACATGTGGCTAACACAGAACCTTTGAATCCTCTTATACAGGCAAGAAGGGGACAATCTGCTCAGAGCTGAGTATCAAGCCATGGTGCCAAAAGTCAAGGATTCATTATGCTCTACAATCCGCAGGTCAATGGAGGAAACCAATTTCCATTTTTAAATTTCTAGATGGGAAAATTATGTTTTGATCATTTGAGGCAAGACTCTTATATCATGGCACATGCTGGATTTGTTCAAAACTTAGTGTGGAGCAGACTCCAGATTGGTGCATAAGATAATGCTTCATTCAAAACCACCCTATAAATTTGTTTGGTTTTATTTTTAATTTATTGCTATGGATGGAGTTTGTCTTACATATACCACGTGCTCCAATCACCCAGTGATAATTCAGACCCTAAAAACACTGTCCTCTGAATACTTTCCTATATCAAAGCCTTTGTTTCTACCTGTTCTTTGGCTTGGGGGCTGCCAAACGCTTGTAACTTCTATCCTGACCCCAATCACCTACAAACACACAAATACACACACACATACACACCTTTTCTGTAAGCTAAGACTACTGTGATTCAAGTCAATGGCCAGCTTCTCCATTTAGTCTCTTATTCTTGGAGAGTTGTGAGGATTAAATGCCATATTTTAGGATTTGGTCCATAATGGGTATTTATTAACTTATTTATTCTTACTGATTTTTGTATCATATTTAAAATTGTAAACATTCAATAAATATCCTAAATAAGTGAAAATCAATTGGGTGTTGTAGCACATGCCTGTAATCCCAGAAACTCAGGAGATGGAGGCAGGAAGATCTCAAGTTCAAGGCAAGCCTCAGAAATTTAGTGAGGCTGTGAGAAACTTATAGAGATACTGTGTCAAAGCAAAGAAAATATATAAAGGACCAACAATGTGATTCAGTGGTTAAAACATGCCTGAGCACCCCTGGGTTAACTTACCAGTACCAAAAAATAAAATAAAATGACCCAAATGTGTATGGTAGTGATACACAACTCTAATTTTTGATAAGCATCTTTATAGTATGAATATTAGTGATAAGATTAACTTGAAATTGATGTTTTTAGCAGAGATATATTTGAGTTTGTATGAAAATGGCATTTAGCATTGCACTTCTACCTACTCAATAAAATCCTTAAAACAAAAATTATGAGCAACTAAAATGCAGGAACATTTCCTTATTTACTTTTGAAATTTGAAACCCTAGAATGGACCAATGGGTGGCTAAAGGCTTTCCTTTGGTAAATGAGCCATGTTACAATATAATTCTATTGTACTGGGTTATATCTAAAAAAACAAAACAAAACAAAAAATACAACAAAAACACTTTAACTAGACTGAGTCTTCCGAATGACCTTCTATTATTGTATGCTCATAGCCTATAGTGTTTTAGATACAGGTTGCTTTGGACATTATCATTCCAGGATAGCAGATCCAGTACCAACTTGGAACTCTAAAACTCAAACTTAACAATAGAGGTAGCTTACTATGTTAACTGGCTTCCTTTTAAATCAAATCTTTTATTTAATTTTGACTATTAATTTTTAAGTCTTTGCAGATTACCTTACAGTTTTACTTATTAGATAAGCAAACTGGTTTGTAGTAGAACATGCACAGGAAGTTGGAGCTGATCTTAATTAGGCATAAAACCATAAAAAGTCTGCTATGTTTCAGAAACTAGGCTGGGTGTCTTTTTTCTGTAACATTTTAAAATAATTTTTAAGTTTTTCCATCAATCCTTTGAGGTATCTATTATTTCTCCCTTTCAAGATTCCTCTGTTTTTTTTCCCCATTGTTTTAGGAGCAGAATAAAT
Source organism: Marmota marmota marmota (assembly GCF_001458135.2). Classification (NCBI taxonomy): domain Eukaryota; kingdom Metazoa; phylum Chordata; class Mammalia; order Rodentia; family Sciuridae; genus Marmota; species Marmota marmota. The sequence goes on from NW_026000174.1 coordinate 7,248,545, forward strand.
CTCTCTCAAAAGAGAAAGAGGATAAGAAGGAGATGTATGGCTTACTAAATGATGGGATGGTAGAAATACTTGGTCAAATGAATGACCTGACCAAATTATAACTACTTTACAATAGTGCTGGTCATTTTTTCAGAACAGAAGCAAAGGAAATGAAGGTAAAATTGTTTTCCACTCTTGCCCCCTTATAGTATGAATCCATTCACATTACACATTATTTATTTTGTAAAGCCAAACATGGCTCTTGAATCTGAAATTATAACAATATAGAGAATAATGAAAATCTACTATAGAAAACAACATACCCTCTTTTTATTGAGAAAGAAGTGGTTGCTTTGTGTTTCAAGCTCTTGCAAATCACTTGCAAATCTTTTCACAATAGAGATAATTAAAACTACCCTCGCCTTAATTTCAAACATAGTCATTCTCTGGATATTCAACTCAAATGTAGACATATCCTGGATTCCAACTTGCCTGCAGTCATATTTTAACAGAATCATGAAAAAACCCTTTATGCATCTTTGAAAGTTTCAATACTTTTGTTTTAATTGCTTACATTCATCCATAAGAAACAGCAACTGGACTCTATTTTAGTTACAGGATCACTGAAGCTCTCAGATTCAGTAACAGGATAGTTTGGTCTAACTGAATTCAAGGGTGGGTTCTAGCTATAGATATTATCATTGATTCTCTCCAATTCTTTGATCTTTTCTCCCTTTGCAGATTCTCTTTTTGTACCCTTCTTCTACACCTTCCCTCTCCCTTTCCCTTCCTCCCACTCTTTCTCTTTCTCTTCATTACAACCTTAATCAGAGTTTTTCCTTTGCTCTTCACTTTCTAAGACTTGGATTAGTCTTATTACTCTGGAACTCCCCTTCTCTGGACTTTAGTTTTTGCAGGTTAATTTCCATGGTTTTTGACTACCATATAACCATGAAGCTAGGCTAAGTATCTTTTTCTTTTCTTTTCTTCTTCTTTTTTTTTTTTTTTTGGTACTGGGGATTAAACACAGGGGTGCTCACCCCCTGGGTTTGAGCCACATCCCCAGCCTTTTTTAGATATTTTTTTTAGAGGTAGGGCCTCATTAAGTTGCTAAGGCTGGATTTGAACTCAAGATCAGCCTCAGCCTCCCAAGTTTCTGGGATTACAGGCATTTGTCACCACACCTGGCTAGGCTAACTGTATTTATCCACTTGGGAAATCAGTGCTAAAGTCATAGGAGTGAAGTGGTCTAGTACATGGGTTTGAAATCAGAGGGACTTGACTTCAAATTCTGGCTTCTGTTCTTCTGTCTGTGGGATACCATCAATCTTCTGTCATGTCTCTGATCCATTTTTCTGCATCTCAGCACACAAGGGCAGCTTCAGGGATGGAATATTGTGGCTTTCTATAAGGGCAATGAGTGTACAGAAGTAAGATCTCTGCTTGGAATGGAGAGGAGATGTAGTTTGATTCAGTGGAGCCATTAGTTTAGTCTTTTTTCTTTTTTTTGCATGTATTCTTCCTAGATTTTTGACACAGAATATGACCTTGACAGAGTGAGTTATTTTCTAGAACTTTCCCATTGCTGAACTAGCATAGAGTAGCCTACTTTTTATCCATATCTCTTTTGAGAATTGGGTAATTAATGTTTGTAAATTAGCTAATTAGCATTACAAGATTTTCTCCTCAAAGGCTCTATAAAATACTAAGTAGTTTCTGAGGGAAAACACATCAGCCACACTTGGTAAGGAAACAAGTACAAGAGACCTCCCCCAAGAACCTGAACTTGTACAGGGGTAGAAAAGTTCTTTTCTAAGCAACACACAGCACAAGGAACACTGGTGTGGCTAGGAGTTAGGTTAATGAAAAACATCTTTGTCCTTCTCTAGGACAAACACAGCCAGTTTTCTTTTCTTTCTTTCTTTCTTTTTTTTTTCCTAACTGAAAATGTGTTCTCCATGACTGTTTTTGCCTTGGTGTTAGAAAGAGGCCTTCCAATCAACAAACACTAATAGAAACAGGAAGGGCTTCGATTATGAGTCTCTGAGAATAGCACTGAGGTGTGCGCTTTGAGCATTGCCGTTTATTTTCAAGATAACCATGTGGACGTGCTGAGAGCAATAGTTTGCTCCTCCTGCCAGGAGTACAGAATATATGTGGATGTGGAGGGCAGATAGGTCAATTAAAACACACAGTATTAAAGCACAAAGACCCAATCACTCTAAATGATTGGTTTCTCATTAAGGTCATCACTGAATGGATGTCTCACTTTGTAGCTGAAAACCGACTTTTTACCTTAACAAATTGAACATTGATACCTTTGCTTGGAAAACAAGGCCAACAATGCCTACCTCTTGATTTGTTGCAAGAATTCAGTGAGTGAAGGTACAGATTGTCTGGCACAGAGACAGAACTCACAGCAAGTGTGAGTTCACATTGTGCTCCTTCTTGTAGCACTATGAGATAGACATGGGGCAGCCCTGGGAGACTGCTTATGGAGGAAAGGGCTAATATACCACATGGTTAAATTCAAAGGTGAGAATAGTAATCTCAAATCTACACAATACTGCATTAGACTCTGTTTCTAGAAAATAAATTACTGTACTTTGTTAATTTTTTTTTAGTAGAATGATTTTTGAGTTTGCAAACTAAAAGTTTCAGAATCTCCTTATACAACATACCTTTTGAGAATAAGGTTTATCCATAGATCAATTTAAAAAAAAAAATTTAAAATATTTGCACTAGTCCATTATGGTTATACCTAGAACTGGGGTTCATTTTGACATATTCCCACAAATATGTAATGTAATTTGCTCCATTTCTACCCCCAGTACTTCCAACTTCAATCTTCTTCTTTCTCCCTCTGCTCCTCTTCTCTGATCTTTTTATTTATTTATTTATTTATTTATTTATAATTGGTGCTTTATATATACATATATAGTTCACTGTGATATATTCATACATGTACATAGCATAATTTGATCAATTTCATTCTTTGGTTCCTTGCTTTTCCCATCCCTCTTCCTTCCCCACAAAATAGACCTCACATATCTAATCCCAACTATACCATGTCCAGGCCCCTGCCAGATATGCAGTGTGGTTTTGGTTACTGGATGGCATGGGAAGGGGCAGGTCAAATCCAGGTATCAGTGAAACAGGCAGTTGAAAACTCACTTCAGGGAAGGCAGTAAGGTAGTGAGGCTTCAAGAGAGGTTATGATGCCCTTGAGCTTAATCTTTAAGCTCCCAGAGAACATTCCTTTGCCCTATTGGAATTCACTTTCACAAAATCAACAATTTATTAACAATTTCAATTTGGCAACTGCAGAACATTAAACCCCAAGTGAGACCTTCCTGAGGGTGGCTCCCTGTACAAAGACTGTCATTGCACACCCAGGAGACCAACCCTGCCAATGCACTACTCAGGCAAAATAATAATAGGTATTGCTGAAAATGAGGTTTATCCATAGATTTCAGTGGCCCTCAGGAGGTGCTAAGCAAAGAGATGGTGTGGAGTGCATCAGAGATAATAATAAATTCTGATCTCAAATTTATAAATGTAAATATTCTAAAGCAGACATTGTTTCACTCAAGACTGCAAAGGGAAGGCTGAGGGGAGGAGGCAGCTCCTAGGTAAGTGCTGGTTTGAGGCAGCTACTTATATCAATTGTCTTTTGCCTTAATGTATATCAAGAATGAAAAGAGACTTATAAGAACAGAGCAGGGAAGAAGAGCCGGAGGAAAAGATTAACATTAAACAGAGACATGAGGTGGGAGGAAAAGGGAGAGAAAAGGAAAATTGCATGGAAATGGAAGGAGACCCTCATTGTTATACAAAATTACATATAAGAGGTTATGGGGGGAATGGGAAAAAAAAACAAAACAAGGAGACAAATGAATTACAGTAGATGGGGTAGAGAGAGAAGATGGGAGGGGAGGGGAGGGGGGATAGTAGAGGATAGGAAAGGTAGTAGAATACAACAGTTACTAATATGGCATTATGTAAAAATGTGGATGTGTAACCGATGTGATTCTGCAATCTGTATTTGGGGTAAAAATGGGAGTTTATAACCCACTTGAATCTAATGTATGAAATATGATTTGTCAAGAGTTTTGTAATGTTTTGAACAACCAATAAAAAAAAAGAAAGTAAAACGTCAGCCAGTCAAGAAGGAAAAAAAAAAAAAAAAAAAC
>NW_026000174.1:7252739-7264187 GCF_001458135.2 Marmota marmota marmota
AAAAAAAAAAAAAAAAAAGAATTGGGAGCGACTATTTGGATCAGCCACAAGTAAGTCCTACCTTTTTTTCTAACTATTGGACCATGGGCAAGCTGTGTGTGCATTTCTGAGATTTAATTTCCTTGTTTATAGAAACAAGGGAATGGAAATGGAAAGGATATCTATGACAGAGTTCTTTTGCAAGTAGGTGGGTAAAATATATGAAAAAATGCCTTATCACTTTTGCAAGCTAAGTGTCTTTCCTTTTATTTATTTATTTACTGCCTTCTGCTTAGGGTATATCTCAGCTGTAGGATACAGTTTTGTTACTTAGGAAATCACTGTCAGGAAAATTCAGATAAGTAAAGATCAAAGGACATACCCCTTAAATTAGTCTCAAAAAAAACCCTGTTGCAACATACTTGACAAAATCAATTGGTGTTTCAATGGTACCCTCCAGATGAACATATGGTAAACCTGAAAATTCATTCTCCAGTACAAGCCAAGCAAACGTATTTAGAGGAATATTGTTTGCTCAGGGCAGAAGTTCTGGAGGAGCTAACTTGCTGGCATCTTTGCTTTTAGGGGATCTTCAAAAATTAGGGGTAATAGAAAAGTGCTGGAGATCAGGTATCTATTTGGAGAATTGCTGCTGTCTTGTCATTGAAATTGATTTTAACTTTGAGAAAGTTACTTTAGACATCTGAACTTCAATGTTTCATCTCGGAATAAATACTACTCAGGGATTGACATGGTAGAGGGAAGTGAAGCAATGTTTAAATATGATAAAATTAACCATTTTGTTTTCAGAGCACAGGAAACACGAGAAAGCTGCTACCTGGAGGAGTGGGGTGAACCTGATGATCTACTATCTAAGTGTGGAGAAATAATTTTGTCATTGCAATGAATGTCTCATTATAATGAATTTCATTAATCTCTGTATATCTGAGTTAATTTTTAGAGAAAAAAAAATATACATAGACAAACAAGCGCATATTTCTTCCAGATTTCAAAATGCCTTCTTAAACTTTCTGGGATTAAGATGGGTTTTGATTTATGAAATCTTTCTGATTGCATTTTGAGTGCTGTGTTAATTCTGAGGATATGATAAATCCTTTATTCTATACTAAAAAAAATTTCTGTATTTTGACATGAGATTTTTGTCATTGGAATACATAATTTGTCTTCATTAAATATAAAGCAAATGCACAGACTGTGAAAATTAACCATCTTAAAAACTGCATATAAAACTGTATGTTGTCAACATAAATTAATTTTATAATTTTTAACCAATTGGATTATTCAGATAACTGGTTCATTCATTAGGATTAGTAACTGTTTACTGATACTTTTTTATTAGATTAAAATCCAGAAACTGAATGATATTTTTGTATTTTTTCTGTGTGATTTTTATTATTTGATGCCAGAAATTCTGATTTGACAAATATATTTTTCAGATAATCAGTTCTCAACTAAGACATAGCATTTAATTTTTAAAACATACTTTTGAAAATAAAATGTTATTCAGAGATAAAATTCTTCCTTCTTTCCTTCCTTCCTTCCTTCCTTCCTTCCTTCCTTCCTTCCTTCCTTCCTTCTTTCCTTTCTTTCTTCCTCCCTTCCTGCTTTCTTTTCTTTCACCAGGGATTGAACCAGGGGCACTTAACCACAGACTCAACTGAAAATTCTTGTACCAATTTTATTTTTTTAAAAGATGCTTTTACATAAGCAAATGTGTTATGAGAGGGAGAGAGGGAGAAAGAGAGAGAGAGTCAGAAATTCACAAGACTCATTTTAAAATTAATTCCAGAAATGTTAATACTTAACAGTTTCTTTAGGATAATTTCCAGAAGCTTTCAGATCTTTTTAAAATCCGTAATATTAAAAAGAGAAATAAAAATTCCATATAACACATGAAATGATAAAACTAAATTAATTCAAGTTGCATTTTCATGCCTTTCTAATTATTGAGATAGCATTTTTTATTTTGAAACAACTATTTAACAAAGAAATAAATCCAAGATCCCTACATAAAAAAAGAGAAAAAAAGAAATCCAAGATCTTTAGAGATCTTGGATTTCTTTCTCTCTCTCTCTCTCTTTTTAATTTATGGTATATACTGAATAATAATGAATTTAACCACCTGGCAGAAATTTTATGAAGATAAATAAGAGATGAGCTGGAAATCTGTAAAATGTTCACATTTTAACACATTCTAATGCACTTTAAGTGTATTACAACTATTGATGATGCTGTTTCCTAAAAATTTGAAGAAAATATAAATCAATTGCTTCATTATTAATATTAATATTGTGGATAATATTAAAACAAATAAATTCTACCTTCTGGTGAAAAACTTTTTGGAGATTATGGAAAATTAACTTTGAAAAAATAAAATATGTGTATTTACAAAAAATGTATCAACTAAGAACTAAAATAGTGATAAGGAAGTGTGTCGAAGTATAATAATAATAATGTTGCAGTCATTCACAATTCTCCTCCTCTTTCCTTTCTGTGGGAAAATTGTTGCTAACACTTTGATATAGGTAAAGCTTTTCTGAGAGATAGTAAGCTTAAAGATCTAAAACAAGCCCAGAACTGTGGTATTTCTTTTCTTAGAAAGGAATAATAACTTGATTGTTTATGTTATGCCCTGGAATGAAATTTACTCTCCCATAAATAAGTATGGGAAAACAATGCCTCTCTTTCATACTTTCTACAAATGATGCCCCAAATTCTCAACCTAAGATACTGTAGAGAGTACCTTTGCTAGAAGGCAGCATTGTTTAGTGGAAAGGACTGAAGAAGAAAATATCAGATGCACAATGTTTCGTGTGCTAGCATTGGAGAACACTAAAGTTAAAAAAAAAAAAAAAGTAATACTGGCCAAATGTGTATTTAGAAGTACATTCATATAGATACATTATAAATGTGTATATTTAGATTATATACATATGCATATATGTATATGAAAACATTAAATTTAAAGTTAGTAAACCATTGTTATCATCATGTGTGTCTTCGTAGACTATTTTAACAAAAACTTTATATTACAACTACACAATCATGTCACAAATGTGATTTTGTTTTGATTACTTGAGACTGACAAAATAAATCTGTTGTAATTCTACCATTTGATACACCTTCCATTCATTTTAAAGTTGACTATAAACATGTTGTTGACCATCATGATTAACTTAAAGTCATACCCAGCAGTATTAATTATTCTACTTATTGAATTCAGTCATGAAGATTTCTACTTAAAGCAAAAATATTTGTTCTTAAAATACATGTTTAAAAGGACTTTCAGTTTGGAACAACAAAATTAGATCTATTTCATTTATTTATTATAGACCTTAACATTACGTTTTTAAAAATAAAATATCAAAATTTCAGGTAAGTTTGAGTAAAAAATGTGCTTAAACTTTTAGTTATCAATATAATATACTAAATTTTGTTTGTAATCTCATGTCCTTATGATAGCCTTTAGTACCTTTCCCTTCTCCACTTATGTTGAATAATAATATTGTTAAATTGTTCTGCTAAAAGCGTTGCCACTATTGTGTATGTAACCTTAATGTTATTCCAGGGGTCATATAACTTCTGGAATTTCATCCTCTCCCAGTTGTTTTTCCCTTTAGCAATCGTGAGGATCAGAATAGACAAGAATATTGATGGGAAAAGTCCTTTATTGAACCTGATAGTGATTCTGATATACTAATTTAATATATTATATTATAAGCAATGGTGCCTCAATGGTCAGCACAAGCAAGAGCAAGGCAATACCAAAATCAAAACAAGAAAAGGAAGTAGCATTTCAAGAATAAAATATCAGTAATATCTGAATATAAAATATGTTACAAGAGCTTATGCTAGCACCTCATTTAATAAAAAATTTTGTTGCAATGTACTGAACTAGTGTGGAAGAAACAAAGTTGCATCTGTTAAAGTCTGTATCTTTAAAGAGATTTCAATTTATCAGTTACTCCATCACTTGAGACACTTTGTTCCCTCAGGAGTCCAAAAGAAAAAGAAAGATTTTCACTGACTTTCTAAAAGAAACATTGATACCTCTATCCTATATTTATTTTTATTGATAGATCCCTATATCCTATTTTCATCTTTCCTTTTCCAGAGCTTCAATGAATAGCATGTAGATCATAAATTATTATATTTCAGAGTTGGACTTTAGCCCTATTTGCATTTTTATATTTTTTGAATATTCCTAAATATTAATAAAAGTAAACAACCACCCAACTAAAATTAAATTGTAAGTAGTGGTTGGAGTTAATACTTACTATCATTTTGTGCTTAATCTTAACCCAGTTTCTTTAATGTCTGAAGGTGGTTTTCGAGTTGTTGGAGGGCAGCCCACTGTTTTTATCCAATAGAATTTTCATAGGGTAGCAACTGATTTTACATAATTAGTTAATTTGATTCAGAAATAGCATGCTTTATATTTTAATCAAGAAGTTAGAACCGCTGGATGCCAGTGGTTACCATCTAGATAATTCAGTAAGACTTTGGATGGCAGTATGTATGATATTCCATCCTCTTTGGGGAGGACAATGTCCTCTAATTCACATATGTATTAGTCAGGTTCTCTAGAGGTACAGAATGAACAGGAAGTATAATTATTAAAATGGGATTTATTAGGTTGGCTTACATGACCAGAAGCTGGATAGTCCACAATGGCCAACTGCAGGCTGGAGAGCTGTTAAGAACCAGTGAGTAGCTGTGCAGTCCAAGAGGCTGAAGCCCAGGGACAAGAGGGATCAAAGATGCTACCCTAGTCTGGGACCAAAGGCTTCTGGAGAATCACTGGCAGAGTCCACTTTGGAAGTGTGAAAAAGCGAGAGTCTGATATCCTTAGGCAACTGGAGCAGCACTAAAGAACCCATTCAAGAAGAATACAGCTTGGATCTGCTGCTGCTTCCTTGTTCTCCAACTTTTATTCTACCCAAGCCATCCTCCTATTCGATGGTGCCCATGCTTAGGGAGGGTCTCCATTTCAGTTGGCTATCCCACAAGCCATCATTCCTTCCACACACCCTCACTGACACACCCATAAGCCTCTTAATCATATCTTAATCCCATCAAGTTGACAATTCAAATTAACCATTACAACATGTAAACGTTTAGGTCAAACACCTACTATGTGCTACACATGGGATCCAGCAATAGGACAGGCCTAATTTATGCCTTCATTGGTCTCTCTCTGCAGATGCATTTGAGAGGAATATATCTCCAGGAATTGGCTGATTCTCAGAGAGGCAGTCCTTCTGGAGTCTGCTAGGCCCCTTTATGAATTTCTCTTTCTTAGATCTCTAATTCTATTGAGGTATTGCTTTGTCCTCCAAGAGAGGGAGTGAACTTACCTCCAGAGAGGGAGTTCAGCTCCTCATTTCCATTATAGTTTCTATGTGTAACATAATGACTACATGCATATTCTGAAGCAAATATGCCTATGTCCATATCATGTTTTAACATCTTACGAATAGAAAACCTTGGGCAGGTTACTCAATTTTTTCTAGGCATCAGTATAATAAATTATAAAACAGATACAAAATAATGCTTACCATATGCTTTCTTTTCAGAATTAGTGATTGAACACAGGGGTTCTCCACCATAAACCTATATCCCTAGGAGTCTTATTAAATTTTTTGTTTTATAAAGTTTGAGATAGGATCTTGCTAAATTGCTAAGGCTGTCCTCTAACTTTGCTTTAGCCTCTAGAGTCCCTGGGATTATAGGCAGGTGTCACCGTGCCTTATCATATGCTTTTATTGCTTTGTATGTAAATAGTAATTCAAAAATTCTATTACAAGTATCTTATTCTGAGATGGTCATTGAACCTCTTTTCTAATGAATACTAGACAAAATGTAAAATGACAGAAAACATGAATGCAAAAATTTCCATGTACATATCAATCAGAATTAACAAATACTAGCCTTTTTTTCTTTTTATCCAACTTGAGTCTCTCTCTCTCTCTCTCTCTCTCTCTCTCTCTCTCTCTCTCATTCTCTCTCTCGTATTTTATTGACAAAGCATTAAAGACAAAGTTGATATTACTTATTTTTCTTTCCATAGGAAATTGTTTTCTCAGAACTAAGAAGAAATTAATGCAGTGAATTTGAGATTGAATGTATGCATTCCATGCTAAAATGATTTTCTGTGTATGTAATTATGAAATACTTATTTATAATTTTAAAAAATAAAATAGTGGGAAAATACATAAAATTAGTTTTTATTCCAAAACACCCTTTTTTACTAATAGAGAGAAATCTTTCTTATAAGAGAATGAGTTTTATTTAATATATTCCCATTTCATAACCATATAAATTGGTTCTAATGTAAAAATTAGAACCAATTTATATGGTTAGATTAGTGTATGATTTTTAGATTATTGTGTGATTTTGAAGTAGATATCTATTTATTTTGGTTATTTTTGATTTTTAGTAATAATTTTCTCCTCAAAGTCTTAAATCTTATCCTTAAATCATCATATTTTCTTTATTAATTTTTTCTAATTAATTTTTGATTATTCATACTTTTCAAATATTATGAAATATCCACTTTTATAAATTTGTTAAAATTATTATTTACATTATTTTAAATTTCTGTTATATATGATTAAGTAACTTTTTTAGTTCTGATAAACATTTATTGGTAATTTATCTCTTTATCCCTTAATTAGCTTAGCTAGATGTTTTGTTTAGGGCATAGCTATTGCTATATTTCAAAAAATCTTTTGTAAGATGGGTATGGTCACAAAGGCCTGTAGTCCCAGCAACTCTGGTGGCTAAGGCAGGAGGATCACAAGTTTGAGGCCAGCCTCAGCAACTTAGCAGGGGTTTAAAAAACTTAGGAAGAATTTGTCTCAAAAAAATAAAAAGGGCTGAGGATGTATATATACTATGTATATGTGTACACTACAGAATAATATATATATATATATATATATATATATATATATATATATATATAAAATATTGTTTTCTTTATTATTTCATTAATTTCCCTGGATTTTTAATATTTTCTTTCATATTCCTCCTTATGCCCTCTCCATTTATTCCTGATTATGTGAGTTGTACAAAGAGACCATTTATTTTTACTATGTTCTTTGTTTATGCATTCATTAGGATGTGTTTTTCATTTTTATTTCATGTTTACTCCAAAATTTTTGTTGAATATTTACATGTACCCCCACATTTATATGTGTTGCTTTCATTCCTTATATAGATGTGTTTCAGAATTTTCTTTATGATTTTCTCTTAACCTTTGGATTACTGAGAGGTTTGCTTACATTTTCAAACAATGGCCTTAAAAATTTTTTCTTTTCTGATTTATAACTATTTGCACCATGATCAAGAAAATAATTTTTAACTGTTCGATACTTGGAAACTATTGTTACTTTTTAAAAAAATATGTAACAGGTATATACATATTCTGTATTTACTGAAAAAGAATGTATACTTTTATTTATTTAAAAACATATATCCAAATATTTTAATTATGTTTTAACTCTGCATTTTTACTTTTCTTTTGCATTTATGTATGTTAGTTTCTGAGATACGTGACTACCATATTTCACTCCAGTTGTTTTTTTTTAAAATCTATATTTGCAATTTTATTTATTTATTCATTTATTTTATGTGGTGCTAAATATCGAACCCAGGGCCTCGCACGTGCCAGGTGAGCACTCTACCGCTGAGCCACATCCCCAGCCCTCTAGTTGTTTATTTTTGTCTATTTTGATGCTATGCTTTAGATAGGTAGGTAAATAGACAAAGATTGTGTCTTTGTTCCTTGTGCATTATTTCTGTTCCTGTTATTCCATGCTTTTTATTTTTTTATTTAAATGCCTTTGATGTTGTTTTCCATGTGATTTCTATGTATTTTCCTTTATGGACCTTAACAGCCTGTAGAAATTGAATCAGATTTGCTCTTTAACACTTGGCTTTGGTTTTCTATTCTGACCCTTCAGGAAATTCTGCTTCGGCTCTGCCTTGTAAAACACCAGGATTGTGCCCACACTCAGAGCATTTGTTTAATCCCCAATTCACCTATAAAATTACGTGAAGAATTCCAACCAATGTGGTAACTGGACTTTCCTTCCATGATTGGTTCATTTTTTTTTTCCTCACCTTCTCTTTCCCTGGCAATTGTGACTAGGATTTTCCTTTACAAAAAGAAGTATTCTCTGACAAATATGCAGGAATGTGTGCTTTTTACATTGTGTATTTTAAGCTTTAAACTTTCATTCATCTATTCTGTTCATTTTATATCTCACCAATTGTGACCAGTTTCACTAACTCAGTAGAGAACTGCCAATATGTAGGTCACAGAAAATACTGTCCTATCCTGTCCAGTTTATCTCTGCTTCTTTGCTGGCAAATAAAACGTGATATCCTCAGGAAGTAGCTACCTCTGAATACAAAACAATATACAAAAATTAACATCATAGTTCTCCTGCCATTATCTCACCTACCGTCTTTTAATTCAATCTAAGCCAAGGCCATTTTAAATTTATATTTCCAGTTTCCAACCATAATATTGTTTATTTTCAGAAACACAATCATTATTTTTAGTATATCACTAAGTACTTGTAGCATTAAACCAGGCCATCTTTTATTTCTCAGTTACAAGCAGGTGTTACCTTTGTCAGGACTTACAAAAGGTGAGGAACCCAGGGCTCATAAAATTTCCAAGACACATTGATACCATGTGACTAAAATTCATATTTTACATTGACTCTGAAAAGTATATTGGTCTTGTCTGATTTATCAATTTCCTCTCAACACTTTGTAATGTTAACAATCTGTTGCTTGTTGATACAAAGAACAGAGGCTTGCTAAAGTCTGTTTGAATGATACTTTATATAACTTGAAGGACAAAGCTACATTCACTTCAGAGATGGCAAAAGTGACCACAAAAATTAAGTATTTTTAACCAAAATTAATAAAGCTATTTATTAATTAGAAGCTAAACCCCAAATATGTTCCCCTAAATCACTTACGTTTTTTTTCCTTATTTTTCTAGAAGAACTAATTCTTCCTTAGACTATTGTTTACCTTATATTAATAATATGCACCAATATTTTCATAAGGAAAAACAATCTTGTGCTTGCTCCATAAATAAGCAAAATTAATTAAATAATATCTATGCAAAGATTCTGTCAACCTAGAATAAAATGAACTGCACACTCTATTTAGTTCCAAGAAAATAAATGTGTAACATAATAAACACCTATGGGGAATGTCTGCTGTTGTTATCACTTGTGTTTACCCAGCATCTTCCTCCCTGCTTTTTAAAAAATTTTTAATTTTGGTAATGTTACCCACTAGCTTTGATTTCAGAGACTTGTGTGTGGGTGCATGGCTCAGACTGGCTAATCAGAGCTTTGTTTCTCTAGCCAGTGATGATTGTAGTCATAGCAGGCAGCTTAAGCTGAACTAACCAGGTCTGTCCTATATTAGCTAGCCCATTTTTTTTCCTCTGGAAATAGGAAGAGGAAAGGTATTGGTAGATTCATCCTGATAGTGGCAGTCTCAAAAAGTCATAGGAGGCTCTCTGAAAACAAGCCAGACAGAAGTACAGAGATCTGGGAGAGAGAGAAACAGAATTATGATTTTATCATTTGAAAACTTGCATCCATCTCTGTGTAAAAATAATTCTATTCTGTGGACTTATGAGTTCTACAGGTCTCAAAGTTACTTTTATCTTAAGATAGTTTATGTTTCTGTACTTTTAAATTGAAGAAATTCTGGCTGGTATAGTTTAGTTGGATAATTAGGATATTTCATCCTATAGTGCAAGTTTTCTTCATTTTAGTGCAAAACTCCCACAATGTAGACACTATTATTATTTTAAATTTAAAAATTTGCTAAGTGATTTTCCTAAATTCATAAATTAGAAATGTGGGTGCCATTTTATCAGACTGATTAAGAAGCCTGTTTATCTAATCATCCTGCCAGCATTACAAATACTGACTATTAGCATTTCCTAACTTCCATCTGAGACAATACAGGGATGGAAATATACACACACACACACACACACACACACACACACACATACATACACACACATATATATCATTACTAAACAACAGAAAACAATTAAAAAGTTCTCTTTTATAGCTTGGGTCACCGTATTTAAATCAGATCTACCTCTAAATACTTATATGGTTTTACCAAATTACCGTAACTTTTTAATATGTCTTAATTTTCTCCCAATTATGAATTATTTTTATGTTGAAAATGTGATGACATTAGGCAAATAGATTTTAAACAGTAGATAATTACATTTTACCTCCTGAAAAATCTATTGATTTTATGAAGATAATTCCATTGCATTAATTATTTTACATATTGCCAATTGATTATTTCCATGATAATTGGTTATCCTATATTCATGGCTCAAGGAATAGAAATAATGAAAAGCTAAAACAAAGTGAACAAATAAATTGAAAATTCTGTGATATAAACTCAATATTATTGATATGTGCTTCAGATATTAATGACACAGGCTTAGTATGCCCACATCACCTTTTCTAAGAGTGATATTATTATCTCAGAGGAAACAATTCAAAATATATATTTGATCTGTTAAAAAAAAAGAAAGTGGAATAAGACCTCAAGGATTATTTCTAAGAATCTGTAAAGGTCATTGCAATAGCAAACACAGAACACCTTCATATCTCGAACAAAATTGCCCTTTAGAAACAAAGAATATAACCAATTAAATTGCTGCTGGATGTCAACTAAACTTGCATATGGTGGCATAACTTGGACTTTGGAGAAACCCCAAAAGAAGTGCCATAAATTTTCTCCTGGATTGATTCCAATAGCAGAATCTATACAGGCATATTTTAAGACAACAGTTTTTTTCTTTAAATGATTTTATTATATTCAAGTCTAGAATGTTTGGTTTACTTATCCTGTGAATAGTAGTGTAACAGCTTTGGTGTCTCTTGTTCTATTATGTACCTTTGTTCAATTTTTTTTTATTAAAGTTGTATAGAAAGACTCATGAATTTATTTCCTTCTCATGAATTTATTTCCTTCTATTATTATATAGATATTATTGCAAAAATGATAACACAGCCAAAGAAAACTAATTTGACACCTTTCCAAGTGATATGTCAAGCTATTTCCTTTGTAGGGATTCATTTTGTAAGATGAAATCTAAGCTTACCTCTCTGAGAAGAGAACAGTGTTAATGTAAGGTTTTTTACCACCTCATGTGATATTTACTACAAAAGCAAATTTCCATTTAAGTAAAATCAATATTTGTGATATATATATATATATATATATATATATATATATATATATATATACACATATATATATATATATATCCCATTATACCCATAGAAGGAACTCTAAAATATTGAACATCGAACTCTAATAAATATTTGACAACTAATAACATTTGTCATATTGAATTGACTAATGTAATTC
>NW_026000174.1:7264211-7285938 GCF_001458135.2 Marmota marmota marmota
GAGAGAGAGAGAGAGAATTTCAATATTTATTTATTTTTTTAGTTCTCGGCGGACACAACATATTTGTATGTGGTGCTGAGGATTGAACCCGGGCCGCACAGCATGCCTTGAAATCTGTACTTCCCTTGCCTCTGTGAACATAATCCAGGAGATATTAGTGTCCAGTTTTTTCATTACTCAACCCAGGTGTTACCTTTGGGTCACTGTTTATGAATCACAAATGTCCCATTTGTGATTCCCAATGGTGAAAAGGCAAATAGGTAATTAACAAACAGACAAAAGAATGCTATACAGGGTAGGGCTGTGGCTCAGGTAGCATGCATGAGACACTGGGTTCCATCCTCAGCAGCACATAAAAATAAAATAAAAGTTACTGTGTATTTTTTAGTTTATCTTAAACTAAAAAATAAATATTTAAAAAGTGCTATATGACTTAAGGAAAATACTTAAATATTTTAAAAATGACTGTCCTATTTCTTAACCAATTAATCATTAAAAATGAATCTTGAGAATAATTTCTCAACAGGACACCAAAAATGTTTGGGGGTGAAATAGCATTTGAATCCAGTGCAAAGAACACCAAAAGACTGTTCTTGAGATAAATGCAGGTTTACACACATTAAAATGAAACGAACTTTAATTTCTGTATAGTTAGGATAAGTATGGTTACGAATTCTACACACAAAATTGTGATTATTGGCATAAACAGGACTCATAAGTTTAATTTTTATCTAAAATTAAAACTAAAAATATTTGAATATTTATTATTAAAGTTACTGTGAAAGTGTTTATAAAATTGAACTTAATCTTCAGAAAAATGGGGTGGTATGATTACCACAAATAGAGCTATTGAGGCTCAATGAAACTGATGAATGAATTTGTTTTTCATAAATTTAAAAAGTAGAAAAGTCTGGATTTAAACTCAATTACTAAGTGGTTCATAATCTACCAACACCTCTCATCTCCTTGTTGGTCTGAGGATGGCACTTTAAGCATTTAAGCATTTCTATAATAACCTTTTTTTTCCCCCTGAATCCCAGGACTCATTCATTTCTGGATGTGGCCATTTTCTTTATCAGTTGAGAAATCCCCAGAGTTTCTGACTTTTGTCATTTTGTCACACCCACATATGGCAGAGAAGTTAAGGGTGATGGCAGGAGGTGGAAGTTCCTGAGAGGTGGTACCTAGAGCCTGGTGGAAGTAGAGATGGTAGGTGTCAGATATTCATACCAACTCCAGTCAAAGCCTATATTTGGTATAATGTTTCTACCAAGAGACCTAAATGCTTTATTTTTTTTTTTTCATAACTCTCTTTTTAAACTTCAATTCTTGGTTGTAAGTCAGGATTTTTCTATTATCTTGTCATGTTATTTTCCCAGCCATTCCTTCATTTTTCTTTCTTTCTTTCATTTTTTCCCCTCCGTTTTGCCCCTGAGTATTAGTTTTGGAGCTGTCCAGGAAGAAATCAAATATGTCCTAAAAACCTATTTTGATAAAAATGGGTTTTCATGGTCCCCATAGTCCAAGAGCCTGCGGAGAACAAAACTCCCATCCTGAGACACCTACAGCTTGAACACAAAGTTTTCACATAGCCACATGCAGCAAGCTGAGCTCTCTTTTATAGAAATTGGCCTTTCCAATGGTCTTTTATGAGATAATTAAAGCCTCTCATCCCTAAGCCCTCTGTGGGGGTTTTGGTCTCCTTCCTCAGGTGAAGCTGGTCCTTTCTCTCCTTGCAGGGCTGTGTTCTTTTCTTGGACTCCATTCTTGCTGCTTGCAGGGGGATGATTCTGAGTCCCCTCTGGCTGATGCATGCTAGCCTGCCTGTTCTTACCTTTGATGTCTTTTCATCCTGTCAGTGCTTCTTGGAGAATTGGAACATGTCCATCCCATGAATTTTCCTGGTGTTCTGGAGCTTCAACAAATTCTGACTTTTCAATTCTCACCCAGCTGTGTTATACATAATTTTTATGCTGAACTCCTGTTTGCTGTTTCATCATTTTTGCTTTCAGCAGACCCTGGTTTTATATGTCGGCTCTTAGAATTTGTACTTTGTATACAGTAGAATAGGAGACAGTGGGATTTCAGATGATATACCAAATGATATTTCCAGGGCTGAAATCATGGACACATGTAACTAATGTGAATTTGAGGATGTTGATTAAACTTTGAACTTCTGTTTCTATTATATACAAAATTAGAATAATAACAATATCTATTTCCTGTGGTTTGATGAGAATTAGATGAGGTAAAGTTTGTATAACTCTTAATCAGCTCATGGTAGATTTTTATTAACTGTCCTATTTTCCAAGCATGACTTTTACCAAAGGACTTTTACCAACTTCGTCATAATTATGAATTAAAACAACTGTACATTTGACAAATTAAGAAATTTATTCCAGTTTTATAAAGAAGAAGCAGAACCAGAAAAGTAAGGTAACTTGTTCACAGTCATGTAGTTGATGTCACCCCTATATGACCAAACTAAAACAGAACCTCCCTGTTCTGATTCCATGTGTTTCTTTTTTAGCAGTCAGTTTTCCTTTCTTTTCTTCTTTTTGTTAATAATCTCTGTTATCTCTTCCTGGACTTCAGAGAGTATACTGTACATCATAGTTTTATATATGTATTTATTGATTAAATGTGTTGAATATTCAAAGGAAGAAATTGCTCACGGTCTGTATAAAAATTCATGTCTAGTGTTATTTCAGAGAATTATAATATTTTACTTTAATAATGTTTATTATTTTGCAATGTAAATATAATCTAAGGCATGTGAGGTACAAGAGAGCAAAACTACAGCTGTTTTGTTTGCTTAAACAAAAAAAATCAGCTATAGGTCTGATCCTAAAATGCCCTCAAACATTTGGGGGTCTGCCTTTTTTCTACATTGACTTCCTGCTATTCCTACCTTCCACTTCATACTCAGCAAATTTACTTCTGTTCTCTATTCACTGTGCATATACCATGTGCCTTTATGTCCATGTTGCTCTATTTTCCAGCAATGCTCACTTTCAGGAAATCACCGTCTGAATCAATCACAAGAAACTTGAGAAAAGAGGCTGTTTTTTAAAATCTCTGGTCTTCAATTCCCATCCTGATAAAGCAGGCACAAACATTTTAATTTTGTCATGTATTCTAGTCATTAATTAATGTGTATTCACCACTGGACTGTGTTACATGTACAACCTATGTGTTTCTATACACATTCTCTGGTCTTCTCACCAGCCATTCCATAGATGACACTATTATATGCAGTTGACTAATGGGGTGACAGCTCCAAGAAGGATGATATCACCTTTGCCCAAATTAACCTAGGGTATTAGGGAAAGAACTAGAAAAATACTCAATGACCCATTTACGTTGTTATCCAACTGGATCTGGACCACATCGTAATATCATTGATCATGATCAACACTACTATAATATATTTATACAATGGTGATTTTCTTACATTTCATAGCTTCTCCATAACCATGTCTGAAAAATCAGAATATGGCACATTTCATTCCATGAAAAAAAAAGTTGTATGCTGCAAAAAGCTCTGTACCCATTCCAGTTCTCATAGTGTTAGTATATGGTCAGGAAGTTCTTGGAGGCTAGAGATACTGTTGAAGACTCAGCTTTGTCACATTTTAGTTGAAAAGTTACTAAGGAAGTTCAAGATTACAAGTAAGCAAAAATGTAAAGCATAAAGATAATACATGAGTGATCATGCTATCTTCTAGAAGTCACAGAAATAGTTAAAGTCTCTTGAATCTGGAGCTATCTCTGGATTGCTCAACCAGTTGTTTGATTTATGAGGATGTATGCATGACAAGCAAGTATTTGTAATGAGATATTCTGGGATGGTTACTAGGAATTTGGGCATTTGGCTACAGTGAAGAAGTTGGAGTAACAATAACAAGACAATAATTAAACTCTGTATTTTATACATTATTTATATGATAATCTGTAAAAGAGGAGGGGCCAAGTGATATTAAAAATAATGGTTTTGGAATGAGTAAAATCGGGTTCCTTTGCCAATAACATAGTGGAAATATATGCTAATTACTAATACTTACTTGTTGCATCCTTGAATATTCAGTGTGCATAAGCAATTTAAGGATTTCAAAGGATCACTCTTGTTTATTTTAAGGGATTACTTTTATTTATGTTGCATAAAATATATTTTTTAGTCCTCAATTTTTATGTGCTTTAATATCATGCACTGGTTAAGCAGAAAAATTGAAAACAATAGTAAAATTTTGTGATGCCCTTGAAGAATTCCCAATGTAATATGCAAAATTCTTTAAATGGAAAGCAAACTTACTTTATTCAAATCCTTTGATAAATATTTTGTTTTCTAAATAGAGGCATAAGTTATCTTTATATTATCTAATATAATTTAATAATGTAAATTATTATACCTGCCTAAAGGAATAGTCTTTAAAGTATTTAGAAGTACTCACAATTTAAAAAATCCATACATTATATTCTACAATTATAAGTATTTAGAATCAATTTGAAAATGACTTTGCTATTAAATAGGTTAAATAGCTTCCTTTTTTAGAAACCAATACCCTCAGAGGTTATAGGACTCCTCCAAGGAAATAGAACCTGGGTCACTTTCATTCCAGTTCATTGACATAACTAAAAACTCTTAACCCTTCAGATACTCTGTGGAACTTTCTAAAACCAGATTCACTTTCAGATGAGCTAGGAGTAAGAAATTTAAAATATTTCATAACTCAGACTACCCATGGCTATTCTAATTTGTCTACATGCTCATATTTGTACCAGTGAGCTATTTTCCATGACACTTGTATTGACAGCTATCTTCCAAAATAATGAAGCCTCAATATAATCAGGAGAAAGTCTAATTTCATAGCCAGATATTACAAGGTCTATGCTTACTTTTATTGCCTTACCTCTTTCATTGTCTCCAAACTACTCACCAAACTTCAGAGACCATTTGTAACATCTTTGTATTCTGCCATCTCCAAACTCTTGCTCAGATTGTTCATTGGCTAATATGTATTATGCCCCTTTTCATGGATAGCTCTTCAAACCTGAGTTTAGACACTGATTACCACAGAAAAGCCTTTCCTTGGTACTCTTACCCCAATAAAGCAATTTCCTTCTCTGTGTGGTCTTGTCACACCCTGTGTATCCCTATCACAGTGTGTTCTAGACCAGTACTACTGTTGCCTATTTATTACTGTTCCTTCCTACGTAATGCTTACGCCTGTTCCATGTTTTGTCTTCAGCAATTAATTTTGCACAATTTAGGAGCCAAAAAACTTAACTGTGTATCTATATTATATAAAACATTAAAATATCAATATTGCATTTAAATGTAGCATTATATGTTAGAAGATATTGTCTTTTGGACATTAACCATATAAAGCATGAATCATGAACAAAATCATTGGGTTCTATTTTCAATATGAAAAAAGTTGCCTCTAATAGTATCAGAAGAGAGATTCAGAACATGAGGAGAGATTCAGATGTACAAAGAAAACAAGTATCTGATATTGTTTCATGATAGAATTTTTAGAAAATCCCCTAGTGATCTAAAAAAAGTGCATTTATATAGTTAGAATGTACATTTTTATTTTGGATTCATCATTTTTATTACTGCATGTGTAAAGAAGAGGAGTGAAAAAAGAAGTACAGCTCACACAACGGTTTCTGCTGTGTCTATCATATGATCACTCTATGGATTAGAAAATACTGGAATTTAAGACCTTAGAAGTGGCTGCACTCAATTAATTAGCAAAGGAAATATAAGTTAAATTTGTCTCAAATGGTCAGACAGATGGTTTATGAAACAAGAATTGGAAGCTAAGTCTGATCTCTAATTCTAGAGTAGTGTTCATTCTACCCCACATAAACTAACAAGAGTGGACGTGTTTTTAGTATCTTAAATTGAAAATCTTCTCAAATACATTATTTACCCTGTGAAAGAATTTTAATTTTTATACTCAATACAGGAAAAAAATGTAGATTTTTTGCTATGTCAGATTGTAAAATAAATCTTTGGAAAATGAATATATTTTATCCTGGGGAATCCAAGGATAGAAAAGCTGTGTTAAGAAGATTAGAGTTTTGGGGTTTTGTTTAGTATTTGGACTATTGTAAACAATCTTGAAATTCAGTTATTTAATTCACTCTTTACTGACCTTCTGTATACCAAGCAAACTTCATGTGCTATAGAGGATCAACTGATGGAGGTAAACCCTTTTGTATTATTAAAGTGCCTTTGGGCTACTATAGAAGTAAAGAACATTTTGTTGTTATTGTTGTTGACTCAGAGGACATGTCACTCCACAACTATGATTTTGATAAATCCTATTAATTATGAATTCTCACAAACATTACATATATTTCTCTTTTAAAATATGACACATGCAATATTGTTGTGTGGTTTTATATATGCATTCTTAAGCTAATCTCAAGATAATTGCAAATTGACAGTCATTCTTCACAGAACTATTTATGTAAATTTGCATTCATTTATTTACCCATTAACATATATATAAGATTTATTAAAGACCAGGCACCATTCTAAAAAATTTACCATTTCTTACACATTGATTATTGAATGAAGGTAAATGAACAATCAGGTGTGTATAAGGTAGAAAGTAAATGTAGAGAGTAAATAATTGAGAGAAATAAATTCTTTCATCAGAAGGGATCAGAAGATTGCTTTTCAGAGAATATGGGTTTGATCTGGGGTGAGAAGTATGATAAGGATTTGGATACTTAGTCAATGAATATTCATAAAGCAGCACCAGGCCAAAGAATGACTCACATCACTACTTGAAATTCCATGTTATTAGGAAATTTGGTAACTCTTCTTGCCTCAGTTGCTCTAGGTGAAAAATAGGTATGAGAGTCATAGCTGCCGTACATGTTGTTGTAAAGTATAAGCTCACATGAGGCATATTCATAGAAAATTGTTGTCCAGAAATATTTGAGTTTATTTCAATGGCCAACTTGTCTGTCTGTAGGCTAATACCACACAGCTTTGATTACAATGGATTACTAATATATTTTGAAATTTGGAAGCGAGATATCTGCAAGTTTTATCTTTCGCTCATGAAATTTTTTGGCTCTTTAGATCATTTTTTGGTTACATACAAATTTTAAGAATTTTTTTTCTATTTCCCTGTAAATGAAATTGGAATTTGATAGAATCGCAACATAACTATAAAAGTTTTGAGTGGCATCCATATTTTACCATTATTAATTCTTCCAATCCATAATGTGCTTCTACTTATTTCTTTATTCTCAATTTCTTTCATTAATGCTTTATAAATTTCAGCATACAGATCTTTCACTTTCTAGCTTTACTCCTATTTTGTTTTCTAAGGGCAGTATCTTCAAAGATGGTGTTGTAAAAACTGAAATTACACATGCAGAAGAATGAAATGAATCTTATTTTTTTACCATATAAGAAAAACAAACTGAAATGAAAAAAACAAAAAAGACTTAAATATGAGACCTGGAACTTTGAACTTCAGGACAAAGACGTTGGGTAGGGCTGTACAATATTGTCTGGGCAATAATTTTTTGCATAGGCCTGAAAATAATAGGCAACAAAAACAAACATAAACATAGTTTAATGGAATTGCATTAAACTAAATATGTTCTGTACCACAAAGGAAGATAACCCACAGGTTGAAAGAAAAATTTTTGCACATGGTATGTCTCATAAGTAGATAATAGCCTAAATATATAAGAAATTCAAACAACTCAACAGTAAGAAAACAAATAATTCAATTAAAAATGGGCCAAAGATCTTAATAGACATTTCTCAAAAGAAGAAATATGAGTGGCCATCCAGCATATGAAAAATGTTCAACATTTTTGACATCAGGAAAATGCAAATGAAAACCCCAAGGAGTTATCATCTCATGCTTACTCAAATGGTTATTACCAAAAATAAAAACAGGGCTGGGGATGTGGCTCAAGCGGTAGCACTCGCCTGATATGCGTGGGGCGCTGGGTTCGATCCTCAGCACCACATAAAAATAAAATAACCCACTTGAATCAAATGTATGGAAGATGATATGTCATGAGCTGTGTAATGTTTTGAACAACCAATAAAAAAAAAAAAAGAAAAATCAAATGGGAAAAAAAAAAGAAAAAAGATGTTGTGTCCACAGAAAACTAAAAAATAAATATTAAAAAATTCTCTC
Source organism: Marmota marmota marmota (assembly GCF_001458135.2). Classification (NCBI taxonomy): domain Eukaryota; kingdom Metazoa; phylum Chordata; class Mammalia; order Rodentia; family Sciuridae; genus Marmota; species Marmota marmota. The sequence goes on from NW_026000174.1 coordinate 7,272,398, forward strand.
TCTCTCAAAAAAAAAAAACAAGTGAGTAAATAAATAAAAACAAATGAATCTTTGTGTTTAAACTTTGATGCTATCCCCTTTATATTTTATTACATATGTGCAGATAATCCAAAAATATCTTAAATCTGAAGCACTTCCAGTATAAACCAGAAGGGTATTCAAGCTATAGTGAATTCAGAAACCCTGTTCTTGAGAATATCACTTTGATGCATCACTTTGGTGGAGAATACAGAAAAGCATATGTGAGTTTATGGCTGGGATTTTGTAATGGATACTGTTTCTGGTGTTTTTAACAGTACCCTAGAATTTCCCTATTGGATAAAATGAGTCATCATGAGCAGAGAGAAGAGAACTGCCTTCAGTTATTGTAGCCTGCATTCATGTACCATAAAAGCCCTAATAGCAACATCATGAAGCATGGATTAATACTCATACTGGAAGGATATTCAATATCAGACAATCTTAACACAGCTTCCATTGGGTAAATTTAAGACTTCTTGTGAATATTAGAAGAAAAAAAACCCACACAAATATGGAAACATAATTATGCTGAGGCTGGCAAAGGCCTTTCCTTTGTAGGAAAGACAGTCTGAACATGAATTCAGAAAGAACGAAATGTTAGGAAGATATTGAAGATCAAGGAAGGTAAGTCCCTATCTTAGATGCTTTCGTGCATATTATCTCATTTCAGTAAAATATAGCCCTTTAAGGGAGGCCTTGTTAGCAATTGCAGTTTACAGATTAAATATATTAATTCAAAAAGGCTACACAAAGCCAGGCGCCCCGTGCATGCCTGTAATCCCAGCAGCTGGTGAAGGGCTAAGACAAGAGGATTTCAAGTTCAAAGTCAGCCTTAGCAAAAGCAAGGCACTAAGCAACTCAGTGAGGCCCTGTGCCTAAATAAAATACAAAATAGGTCTGGAAATGTGCCTTAGTGGTCGAGTGCCCCTTAGTTCAAGCCCTGGTACCAAAAAAAAAAAAAAAAAAAAAAAGAAGGCTACATGAGGTACAGCATGAATTGGAATTTAATTATTTTAGCCATCACTCCAGTCCTCACACACATTCTTCTCATAATAGATGGGAATCCAAACTAGTGCAAAACTTAACCTATCATCTAGCAGTAATTTGAGTTCAAATGGAGCAATGTGTGGACATTGGGTATTACTAGCAGAAAAATCACAAGTAAAAGAGGTAATCATTAATATTAACAAAGATAGGTGAATTCAGTGGCTTTCACAATCACCTAGTCTGAATGTTGATTGAGATTAGAATATGTCTGCTTTAGTATTGTTTTGTTAGAATACATTAATATTGAGTCCTTCTTAAATCCTGGGCCAGCAGTAACTGAACAAACGTAGACATGCTCAGAGAATGAGTGAATTCAGGAGGGAGCAGAAGAGATAGACAAGCTAGAGAAAAAACATAAACCAGGGAAAAGGAACATGAAGTAAAAGTGATCTTATAAGAAAGAAAAAGAGATGTGAAGTAGATACCTATCAAACTGAGGGACCACCATTCATCTATAAAGGGAAGAAGTTCTGTCTTGCTCACACAGAGCACTGTTCTGATCAAATTCTTCACAGAATCTTAGCAGCACATTCCTCAGAGAATGACAGGGATAACGGACATCTAGCTGGGTGTCTCATCCTCTGAAAGTGTAATTTAAATTGACATGGTCAGTCTGTAAATGAGGTAGGGTAGGAATAGAGGAGATTTTCAAATGTGTACCTCACAGTTTAACCTGCAGGCAGCCTATACTGGCTGCGAAAGAAAATATGAAGAACTTGAAAGACCCCTATACACCTACAGAACAGTAGAGAGATAAATGGAGGAGGGTGGTAAATAGGATGGAGGAGAAAATGGAAATGATTTACATTCAACTATCTTTCATGTTCTTCCATAGCACTTATTATATCCGTATTCTATTAGTCTGATCATGTAGTATAGCAGATTTGAGCATTGCAGTTTCAAGGTTGGATTTATTAGTTATAATTTTTAGTTACAATTTTTAGTTTTTAGTTACAATTCCAGCCAGATTATTTTGCTTATTTCTATTTTGGTTTTCTCATATGCAAATTGGCTTACTTATTTTACACATTTTTTAAAATTTCTGTGTATTAAATAAGCCAGGTCATACAAATGTCATGTAAATGATACACGTTAAATATATCTTATGGTGTTTTGTGTTATGTCAGGTTAGGTTTAGCATTTTAACATGTTTTGGGGACACTTTAATGACATTTCATTTATTTTAAATTGTTTAAGAAAGCAGTGATAAAACTCAAGGCAAAAAACTGTGATTATAGGTAGTTTGAGATTCCATGATACAAGGACAACTGAACTACTGTAAACTCTTTATAATTAGTTCATCAAAATTAATGTTAAATTTTTGATTATTAAATAACTAAAAGTGTACTTACATTTAATTAAAAATACACAAATATAAAATTTTTATTCATACAATTTGCATATTCTTGCACAATCTATATTTTTATCTATATAATAGCATATCATTGGTAATAACATAATAACAACCTGTAATGACATAAGAAAATATATATCATATATATACACTTAGGAAGTTTTCTCCAGAGAAACAGAATCAATTAAATAGATGGATTAGTTAGATACATGTATGGACAGATAGATGAGAGGTGAGAGGGGATTTATTATGGAAATTGTTTTATGTGATTAGTGAAGCTAAGAATTGTGTCCTACTATTGGCCAACTGCAGGCTGCAGACCCAAGGAAGTCTGTGGCATAGCTCAATTCAAGTTAGAAAGCCTTTGAAGCAGAAAGGTAGTGTAAATGTTCAGTCCAAGGTGAATGTCCTGAAAACCTTGTGGGGGCAGGTAGGGGAGTTTCTAGTGCAAATCCTGGAGTCCAAAAGGAGAACCTGGATTTCTGATTTCCAAGGCCAGGCGAAGAGTGTCCCAGCTCCAGTAGAACAAGATAGAGGTGGTGTTGGTGGTGGGGAACTTCTCTCTCTTTTGTTCTATCTGGATGCCCAAACAATTGGATGGTGCCCATCATATGAGGAGCAGATCTTCCCCACTTACTCTGCTGACTCACATGCCAATCACATCCAGAAACATCCTCACAGACACACCCAGAAATAACACTTTACAGGCTATCAAAGTATCCATTTTGGAAGAGATTAAAATTATAATGTTCAGAGTTTTTTCCTAAAAACATTTTAGGGAATTAAATAAAGCTACTAGAATTTTTAAAATATTTTAATGAACTACAAGCAATCAGGAACTGCATTGGAGTAAAATTATTTTTTCCTTTGCTCTCAAGAGAATCAGAAAAATATCTAGCAAGGGATTCAGGAGAAAATGCCTTAATCTCTATAAGGAACACAAATCATAAACCAATTCTGGAATTAAAGATTGTGAATGAGAAGAATATAACTTATAAAGATCTTGACAGTTCTCAAATTTATGCATATAATATCTAATCAACTAATTTTAGATTGTTTGTATTTGGTATATTTATATATACATATTTTTAAAAATATAGTGAGTATGGACCACTATCTCACACATTTGAAAATTATATAAAATCTTTAATACCAAAAACTCCTTCCTTTAGAAAAGTACAGACAAGACTGACCGCAGCTCATTCAGCCATAGAATAGGTAATTTCAGGCTGCCATTCGCGTGTGGCTTGCAGACAGATTGCTTGGGCTCAGTGCCTGGGTGCTTCCTAGTGCCTGCTCTTATCGGAGCGAGCACGGAGCGCGGGGCGGCCGAGTTCCAGCTCCCAGAACAGCCCTGGCCCAGGGCTGCGGAGCCTGCGGAGGCTGCTTCTTGGAGTCTGCTCTTATCAGAGCATACACTGAGCACGGAGCGGCCGAGTTACGGCTCCCGGAACTGCCCTGGCCCAGGGCTAGGAGCCCGCGGAAACTGCTTCTCGGTCCAGGTCCTGCTGAGGGCCGGTCAGGACTCACCCGTTGCTTTGGTTGCCCGGCAAGGGGAACGAAATACTGCCATTCGCATAGGATACAAACATGGCAGAGATCTGATGTCATCAGAAAGCGGCGGAGGAGAGAACTTCATCAATACCAGCGGCGACAGAAACAGTTGGTCTCCTGGTAGGGGGGTTGAGGCACAGACACCCGAGTCTCTCTCGATTTGTCATCGAGCCAGAGGGGAGGAGCCGGGCCGCTGCCAGCGCCCTGAGCAGGCCCAGCGGCTCGCCGGCGTGGTGACCGCATGACCCCAATTGGAGAGGCGGCGGAGCGGAGCCGCCACCCGCGCCCGCAAGGTGGGCAGACCCGCGACCCAGTGGTACACGGGCGTGGTAGGAGGGGCAGGGCAGAGCCGCCGCCCGCGCTTGCAAGGTAAACAGACCTGTGACAGCCTGGCGGGTCAGGCCCAGTGGCCTGCCAGTGTGGTACACACGTCACCCCAACTGGAGTAGGGGCAGAGCAGATCCTTCGCCCACGCCCGGATCAGGCCCTGCCGGTGTGGTGGTCACGTGACCCCAATTGGAGTGGGGGCGGAGCGGAACCGCCACCCGTGCCCACAGGGTGAGCAGACCTGTGACCAACCTGCAGATCAGGCCCAGGGGTCTGCAGGCGTGGTAGGAGGGGCAGGGCAGATCCGCCGCCCGCGCCTCCAAGGTAGGCAGACCTACAACAGACCGGCGGATCAGGCCCAGGAGCCTGCCGGCGTGGTACAAACACCACCCTAATTGGAGTAGTGACAGAACAGAGTCGCCGCCCGTGCCAGGAACAGGCCCAGCGTCCTGCAGGCGGGGTAGTCACGACACCCCATTTGGAGTAGGGGCAGAGTAGAACTGCCGCCCGCGTCTGCAGGGTAGGCAAACCTGCAACCGACTGGCGGATCAGGCCCGGTGGCCTGCCGGCGTGGTACACTCGTCACCCCAATTGGAGTAGGGGCAGAACAGAGCCGCCGCCAGCGCCCAGAACAGGCCCAGTGACCTGCCGGCGTGGTAGCCACGACACCCCAATTGGAATAAGGAGAGAGCAGAGCCGCCGCCCGCGCCTGCAGGAAAGATACGCAAGCAGTATGAAAAGACAAGGAAAGAAAGGACCACAAGCAATGCAGGTCAACGCAACTTTAGAAGAGGTAACAGCTGCAGCAGATGGAATGTCAGATAAAGAATTCAGGATATACATGCTTCAGATGATCTGGAGTATCAAGGAAGACATTAAACAGCAAAATCAGACAATGAAAGATCACTTCGACAATGAATTACGCAAACAAATCCAGGAAGCAAAGGATCAACTATACAGGGAGATAGAGGTTATAAAAAACAAACAAACAGAAATCCTAGAAATGCAGGAAGCAATAAACCAACTTAAAAACTCAATGGAGAATACTACCAGCAGAGTAGAACACTTAGAAGATAGAACATCAGACAATGAAGACAAAGTATTTCAACTGGAAAAGAACATAGACAGCTCAGCAAGACTGTTAAGAAACCATGAGCAGAACATCCAAGAAATATGGGATAACATTAAGAGACCAAACTTAAGAGTCATTGGGATACAGGAAGGTACAGAGCTCCAAACCAAAGGAATGAGCAGTCTATTCAATGAAATAATACGAGAAAACTTCCCAGACTTGAAGAATGAGACAGAATCCCAAATCCTAGAAGCCTACAGGACGCCGAATGTGCAAAATCATAAGAGATCCACACCTAGACACATTATAATGAAGATGCCCAACATACAGAATAAGGAGAGAATTTTAAAAGCTACAAGAGAAAGGAAGCAGATTACATTTAGGGGTAAGCCAATCAGGATAACAGCTGATCTTTCAACACAGACTCTGAAAGCTAGAAGATCCTGGAATAACATATTTCAAACACTGAAAGAAAATGGGTTCCAACCAAGAATTGTGTATCCAGCGAAATTAAGCTTCAGGATGGAAGATGAAATTAAAACCTTCCACGATAAACAAAAGTTTAAAGAATTCGCAGCTAGAAAACCATCTCTTCAAAACATCCTCGCCAAAGCATTACAGGAAGAGGAAATGGAAAATAACAATGAAAACCAACAGTGGGAGGTAGGACAGTAAAGGGGGGGGAAATAATCAAAGAGGAAAACAAACCATGTTTAGTAACAGAAATAAACAAATATGGCTGGAAGAACAACCCATATCTCAATAATAACCCTAAATGTTAATGGCTTAAACTCACCAATTAAGAGACACAGGCTAGTAGAATGGATCACAAAACAAGACCCAACAATATGCTGCCTACAGGAGACGCATTTGATAGGAAAAGACATACATAGGCTGAAGGTGAAAGGTTGGGAAAAATCATATCACTCATATGGACTTCGGAAACAAGCAGGAGTGTCCATACTCATATCAAATAAAATAGATTTCAAGCCAAAGTTAATCAAAAGGGATAAAGAGGGACACTACATACTGCTTAAGGGAACCATACACCAACAAGACATAACAATCATAAATATTTATGCCCCAAACAATGGTGCAGCTATGTTCGTCAAACAAACTCTTCTCAAGTTCAAGAGTCTAATAGACCACCATACCATAATCATGGGAGACTTCAACACACCTCTCTCGCCACTGGACAGATCTTCCAAACAAAAGTTGAATAAGGAAACTATAGAACTCAATAACACTATTAATAACCTAGACCTAATTGACATATATAGAGTATACCACCCAACATCAAGCAGTTACACTTTTTTCTCAGCAGCACATGGATCCTTCTCAAAAATAGATCATATATTATGTCACAGGGCAACTCTTAGACAATATAAAGGAGTAGAGATAATACCATGCATCTTATCTGATCATAATGGAATGAAACTGAAAATCAACGATAAAAGAAGGAAGGAAAAAGCATACATCACTTGGAGAATGAACAATAGGTTACTGAATGATCAATGGGTTATAGAAGACATCAAGGAGGAAATTAAAAAATTCTTAGAGATAAATGAAAACACAGACACAACATATCGGAATCTATGGGACACATTGAAAGCAGTTCTAAGAGGAAAATTCATTGCTTGGAGTTCATTCCTTAAAAAAAGAAAAAACCAACAAATAAATGATCTCATACTTCATCTCAAAATCCTTGAAAAAGAAGAGCAAAACAACAGCAAAAGAAGTAGAAGGCAAGAAATAATTAAAATCAGAGCTGAAATTAATGAAATCGAAACAAAAGAAACAATTGAAAAAATTGACAAAACTAAAAGTTGGTTCTTTGAAAAAATAAACAAAATCGACAGACCCTTAGCGATGCTAGCGAAGAGAAGAAGAGAGAGAACTCAAATTACTAGCATACGGGATGAAAAAGGCAATATCACAACAGACACTTCAGAAATACAGAAGATAATCAAAAACTATTTTGAATCCTTATACTCCAATAAATTAGAAGATAGTGAAGGCATAGATAAATTTCTTAAGTCATATGATCTGCCCAGATTGAGTCAGGAGGATATAGACAACCTAAACAGACCAATATCAATTGAGGAAATAGAAGAAACCATCAAAAGACTACCAACTAAGAAAAGCCCAGGACCGGATGGGTATACAGCAGAGTTTTACAAAACCTTTAAAGAGGAACTAATACCAATACTTTTCAAGCTACTTCAGGAAATAGAAAAAGAGGGAGAACTTCCAAATTCATTCTACGAGGCCAACATCACCCTGATACCTAAACCAGACAAAGACACTTCAAAGAAAGAAAACTACAGACCAATATCTCTAATGAACCTAGATGCAAAAATCCTCAATAAAATTCTGGCGAATCGGATACAAAAACATATCAAAAAAATTGTACACCATGATCAAGTAGGATTCATCCCTGGGATGCAAGGCTGGTTCAATATACGGAAATCAATAAATGTTATTCACCACATCAATAGACTTAAAAATAAGAACCATATGATCATCTCGATAGATGCGGAAAAAGCATTCGACAAAGTACAGCATCCCTTTATGTTCAAAACTCTAGAAAAACTAGGGATAACAGGAACATACCTCAATATTGTAAAAGCAATCTATGCTAAGCCTCAGGCTAGCATCATTCTGAATGGAGAAAAACTGAAGGCATTCCCTCTAAAATCTGGAACAAGACAGGGATGCCCTCTCTCTCCACTTCTGTTCAACATAGTTCTCGAAACACTGGCCAGAGCAATTAGACAGACGAAAGAAATTAAAGGCATCAAAATAGGAAAAGAAGAACTTAAATTATCACTATTTGCAGATGATATGATTCTATACCTAGCAGACCCAAAAGGCTCTACAAAGAAACTATTAGAGCTAATAAATGAATTCAGCAAAGTGGCAGGATATAAAATCAACACGCATAAATCAAAGGCATTCCTGTATATCAGCGACAAATCCTCTGAAATGGAAATGAGGACAACCACTCCATTCACAATATCTTCAAAAAAAATAAAATACTTGGGAATCAACCTAACAAAAGAGGTGAAAGACTTATACAATGAAAACTACAGAACCCTAAAGAGAGAAATAGAAGAAGATCTTAGAAGATGGAAAAATATACCCTGTTCATGGATAGGCAGAACTAACATCATCAAAATGGCGATATTACCAAAAGTTCTCTATAGGTTTAATGCAATGCCAATCAAAATCCCAACGGCATTTCTTGTAGAAATAGAGAAAGCAATCATGAAATTCATATGGAAAAATAAAAGACCCAGAATAGCAAAAACAATGCTAAGCAGGAAGTGTGAATCAGGCGGTATAGCGATACCAGACTTCAAACTATACTACAGAGCAATAGTAACAAAAACAGCATGGTACTGGTACCAAAACAGGCGGGTGGACCAATGGTACAGAATAGAGGACACAGAAACCAATCCACAAAACTACAACTATCTTATATTTGATAAAGGGGCTAAAAGCATGCAATGGAGGAAGGATAGCATCTTCAACAAATGGTGCTGGGAAAACTGGAAATCCATATGCAACAAAATGAAACTGAATCCCTTTCTCTCGCCATGCACAAAAGTTAATTCAAAATGGATCAAGGAGCTTGATATCAAATCAGAGACACGCCGTCTGATAGAAGAAAAAGTTGGCTACGATCTACATACTGTGGGGTCGGGCTCCAAATTCCTCAATAGGACACCCATAGCACAAAAGTTAATAACTAGAATCAACAAATGGGACTTACTCAAACTAAAAAGTTTTTTCTCAGCAAAAGAAACAATAAGAGAGGTAAATAGGGAGCCTACACCCTGGGAACAAATCTTTACTCCTCACACTTCAGATAGAGCCCTAATATCCAGAGTATACAAAGAACTCAAAAAATTAGACAATAAGAGAACAAACAACCCAATCAACAAATGGGCCAAGGACCTGAACAGACACTTCTCAGAGGAGGACATACAGTCAATCAACAAGTACATGAAAAAATGCTCACCATCTCTAGCTGTCAGAGAAATGCAAATCAAAACCACCCTAAGATACCATCTCACTCCAGTAAGATTGGCAGCCATTATGAAGTCAAACAACAACAAGTGCTGGCGAGGATGTGGGGAAAAGGGTACACTTGTACATTGCTGGTGGGACTGCAAATTGGTGCAGCCAATTTGGAAAGCAGTATGGAGATTTCTTGGAAAGCTGGGAATGGAGCCACCATTTGACCCAGCTATTCCCCTTCTTGGTCTATTCCCTAAAGACCTAAAAAGAGCATGCTACAGGGACACTGCTACATCGATGTTCATAGCAGCACAATTCACAATAGCAAGACTGTGGAACCAACCTAGATGCCCTTCAATAGACGAATGGATAAAAAAAATGTGGCATTTATACACAATGGAGTATTACTCTGCATTAAAAAATGACAAAATCATAGAATTTACAGGGAAATGGATGGCATTAGAGCAGATTATGCTAAGTGAAGCTAGCCAATCCCTAAAAAACAAATGCCAAATGTCTTCTTTGATATAAGGAGAGTAACTAAGAACAGAGTAGGGACGAAGAGCAGGAGAAGAAGATTAACATTTAACAGGGATGAGAGGTGGGAGGGAAAGGGAGAGAGAAGGGAAATTGCTTGGAAATGGAAGGAGACCCTCAGGGTTATACAGTGGAGGGGGTAGAGAGAGATGAGGGGAGGGGAGGGTAGAGGTGGGGAGGGGGGATGGTGGAGGATGGGAAAGGCATCGGAGCACAACAGACTCTAGTATGGCAATATGTAAATCAATGGATGTGTAACTGATGTGATTCTGCAGTCTGTGTATGGGGTGAAGGTGGTAGTTCATAACCCACTTGAATCAAAGTGTGGAATATGATATGTCAAGAAATTTGTAATGTTTTGAACAACCAACAATAAAAAATTTAAAAAAAGAAAAGTACAGACAAATATATATTTAATAATTTAGTATAAGGTGAAGGTAGGATTCCAATGTTATGCAAGAATAATATCTATACAACTATTGGTAGTGAAACAAGAAGCCTAAGCCATACAAACTTACTTTTAGGAAATAATGGATAGAACACAAGATTGACAAATAATGATATCATATTGTCCCTTTTTGGGAAGAAGGAGAGTCAACATAAGTGTCTAAAGATGAGAATAATTTAATAGTTATATAAAGAATCAAGTTATGTACATTCATAATAATGCAATAAAATATCTACTAATTTGTAAATATATTCATGACCTGTTTTCAAAAAATACAAATTCATATCAATCATATAATTCCACTTATATGTTATTTCTAATATATGTCTGCAGCATATATTAAAATCAAAATCAGTATCTTAACAACTGCTTTTGCCATGGAATGGGAACATCTACATAACATTTAAATTTTTTGGTTATTTTTGTAACTAATGTTCAAGAATTTATACCTCAACCTTTGTAAAATATGGAACCATTAAAAGATTTTAAACCTGGTAAAAAAACAAACAAACAAACAAACAAACAAAAACTATTATTTTCTAAATTTTAACATTGTGATGAACACATATTAATTTGTCAATACATTTTAGGTGGTATAAAGAATTCACTCAAATATATGCCTGTACAAATTATTGTGTTAAATCAGAATTTCTACTTCTTGAGTCCTTTCTCTCCTTTTATTTTGGAGAAGGCGGTGACTGATTCCTGAAGACCTTCCCCTCTCACAAGGGGTTGGCAGCTGCTGTTGTGCTATTTGCTTTACAGATTCTTACTATCTGATAGTCACACACTGCAGAACATCAAGTGCTAAAAGCCACAATCCCTTGAGAAAACTCACTTTTTAATAAGGATTTAAAGAATGTTCTTTGTTTTCTTTTTCTTAGCTCTTCCTTTTTTATTCTCCCTTCTCAGACAAATATGTCCCTAGAGCCTTGAGAAAATTGCACTTCTTTTTCTCAACATGTCCTTGAGACATTGCAGGATCCCTGTATGTCGGCACCTGTCTACTTCAGCTCCTGACAGTACATAGCAGTATTGACTTACTACCAAACTCACCTTGCATTTCAGGCCCCTGGTCGATAAAATCTGAGTATGGCTGTATTGAAGAAATTTATTTTCTAGTTGAGGTTGGGAAGAGGGTGAGAAAATATTTTGTAAGTCAGGGCTTAGGTTTTAACAGGATGCCAGGGGCTTTTGTGCATGTTCAACTGGGGCTGTTCTATTCAGAGTCCAGCCAGCCTATTCAGTCTTCCACAGAGTTCCTGTCAGTCCAATATCTTCCATGACTTGGGTACAATCATTGAAGCTTCTAAGAAGGATGGACATAAACACTACTAGTTTTTGTTGCTGTTTTGATTCTCCATTAAGACTTTGTTTGCAACTATTTTGATAGATCTATTCTATCTTTAACTACTCAAATTTCCCCGACTGAAAACTAGCCCTTCTGTATTGATGTCACAGATTTCTTGCTAAACAATAGACCCTAACTGCCTGTAAAGGATATTTTTTGGTAAAACTTTTATTTCCCATATCTGAAATGAGCAATTTCCATTTCTGAAAGAATTATTTAATCCAAGGATTACTTTGTCACCTAGCCTGTTATTTATGTAAAACCTGGAAGAAAATCCTATGAAAAATCCTTGTTTTAACCCTTCCCATCCGGGCAATTTCTGAATCTAGTTGACAATATATAACTAGTATATTTCAAACATCTTCAATATTATTCTAACTGTATTGCCATGATGATAATTGATTTTTTGGTAATTTTATTATTGCAACTAGTTTTGTTGAATCAATTATTCTCCACTCCAATGCATACTCAATATTGCCACCAACATAAGAGTTTGATATTGTATTATATGTTAATTTAAATGATGCCAAATTAATGGTTTGCTTAAGTGAATTGTTTTCTTTCGAACTTTATTTTGGCAATGGATCTAATTAAATTTCAATTATTATTGTGAATTGTTAATTTAATACAAAACATTCATAAAAGAAGAAAAGTATTTAGTGATGATCATCTTCAACTAATTATCCAGAGAAATATCTTAAAAATATTTTGGCACTCATGTGTGCATTTCTTCTCAGAAGTCAGATTCATACTAGACAAACTTACAACTAAACTTTGATCATAAGATTCAGCCCTTCAAGGAAGAAATAATACTAAAATAACATAGATCAACCCTTTATTTTATAAATGGAGAAATAAAAGCACAAAAAATTGAGTTATTGTTTCTAGTCTGTCATCCACAAGATTTATAAACTCCCTGAGGTCAGGAACTGCATTTTGTTGAACATTCTATTCTCACCATCTGGCCCAGGAAGCATTCACTTTTGCTGAATGAATGAAGATACATTTTGATTAGGATAGAGGGGAGAGACCTGGATTATACCAACATCTCAGTCTCCTGGGTAAATGCAAACTCAAGTTAAAATAGGAAATATTTATTGAGGGCTTATTCTGAGTGATGGATAACTCAGAGTACTTTATTTTATATCCATGATACATTGAAATTCCATTTAAAATAACTGATTATTTTTTAATCCTGTGTTGACAGATACTATAAGATCAGTCTCCATTTTGTAGACTGGGAAACTGAGGTACAGAATGATTACACACTTTGCTACAAAGGTCAAACATCCAGAAAGTGGTAAAATAACATTTGAACCTGATTAATCAGAAACCGGAGAACATTCTTAACCTTAACTCGCTGCACTTTATTCAGAGCTATACAGTAAAATTCTCCAACTATGGAAGATTAAACATTCACAAAGGAATAAACCTATAGAATTTTATTTTGTTCTTGACAGAAATAAAAAAAATTAATCTTTTTAAGTTAATTTTTTCACATTTTGCATTATGGGAGACAATATTAACTTCATGAAAATCTAAATGGTTTTAGGGGCCATGCCTAAAATTCAAATGATATTGCTTTTTTCCATGAGATGATTGTAGAGCAATTTATGTTACTACTGAAAATCTATCATTTCTAAGTGAGAAGGCCAAAGAACTGATGACTTTTCAGCTAAACTAATTTTTATTTCAAACTTCTCACTTTGTACTTTGGAAAAGAGTAGGAGTAAAACATTGACTTAACCTGGAACAATTTATAGCTGCATGTAATGGGAACTAACTCAGAGGGATGAATTTTATATAT
>NW_026000174.1:7285951-7306596 GCF_001458135.2 Marmota marmota marmota
TATATATATATATATATATATATATATATAAATTGCTATTATCATAAAGTTCAAAGATAACAAATGCTGGCAAGAATTTGGAGAAAAAAGGAGCCCTTACACGCTATGATGGGTTTGTAAGTTAGCTCAGTTATAGAAAAAGATATAGAACTTTCTCAAAAAATTAAAAATATAACTTCCATAAAACCAGCAATTCTACTAGTGGGTATGTTATCTAATGGAAATAAAATTAGTCTGGTGAATGTATGTCTGCACTCGTGTGTTCATGCAGAACTGTTTATATATATAACATTTGATGATTCTCATGTGGGATCTTTAAAAATACCATTTCATATTCAGATTCTTTTGATGTTAAAAATTATTTATAGCACACATTCATGTACTTAGTATATGGTAGGCTTTCTAAAAAGAATTTAAATGAGTGAATGAAGGATTAAGATTACCTCTGAATATAATGCACCAATATTCTCAGAAGGATATCTTCTAGAACCTCATAAAAACAGGTGTCTTCAAAAAAAAAAACAAAAACAAAACAAAAAAAAAACATTAAGTGCATTTAGTCAAAGGCACATGGGTTTAAAATAAATCTCCAATGTTGGAAACATCTGAAAGACTGATGCCTGCCAATTCCGACGAGTCAGGTGATATGTAGATAAAGAGAATCCTTGGCATAAAGGAGTGGGCTTGCTTATGTCACCTTCCATTTGCTAGCTGTGTGATTCTGAACCTTGTTTTTTAATCAGAAAATAAGTTTTTCTCTGATACATATTAGACACAGAATGTTTTCTAAAATGTTAATCCCTTCAAAACATAAATTAGAAGCAAATCTATGTATAGAATTTTCTATATACACAATCTTTTCATTTGTCATTTCTCCTTGAGATCCTAGGCCACATAGAATTGTTGTAGGAAACTTCATAGATATTAGAACAAGCATATAACATGCCCAAACATGTTTTCATTTTTCCTATATAGTTTACAAATAAAATACTTCATTTTTTTCATTACATGTGTTTTTATTTGCAGTTTCTACATCTGACAAGTTGTTAGTACCCAGAATATATAAGGAACTCAAAAAAAATAATAGCAAAACGACAACACCCAAATTGAAAATGGGAAATAGAGCTAAGCATGGTGGTACATGTCTGCAGCCTCAGAAACCTGGGAAGCTGAGACAGGAGGATCATAAGCTTGAGGCCAGCCTCAGCAACTTAGTAAGACTATCAGAAACACAGCAAGATCCTTTCTCAAAAATAAAAAGGGATAGGAATGTAGAACTCAGTGGTAAGGCTCCTCTGTTTTCAATCTCAAGTACCATTTCCCCCAAGAAGGAAATAGACCTAAGGATATGTTTTTCAAAAGACATGATACAAATGGCCAGCAGGAACTTGAGGGGGAAAAAAAAGCTCAACACCACTAATCACCGTGGAAATGCAAATTAAAACTAGGAGCTATCATCTCATCCTAGTACAAATTGCTATTATCATAAAGTTCAAAGATAACAAATGCTGGCAAGAATTTGGAGAAAAAAGGAGCCCTTACACACTATGATGGGTTTGTAAGTTAGCTCAGTTATAGAAAAAGATATAGAACTTTCTCAAAAAATTAAAAATATAACTTCCATAAAACCAGCAATTCTACTAATGGGTATGTTATCTAATGGAAATAAAATTAGTCTGGTGAATATATGTCTGCACTCATGTGTTCATGCAAAACTGTTTACAGTAGTCAAAAAGTGGAAACAACCTACATGTCCACCAACTGATGAATGGATAAAGAAATTGTAGTACATAATGTGTGTGCGGAATGCTATTTGACCTCAAAAAAGATGGAATCCTGTCATTTGTGGCCATGTGAATAGAACTGATGGTCATTATATCAAATGAAATAAGTGGGTACAGAAAGTAGAATCTAAAACTATGGATCACAAAATTTAGAAGTGATGATTATCAGAGGCTGAGGATATTAGGGTGG
The DNA here is from genome assembly GCF_001458135.2 of Marmota marmota marmota. NCBI lineage: Eukaryota > Metazoa > Chordata > Mammalia > Rodentia > Sciuridae > Marmota > Marmota marmota. The sequence continues at coordinate 7,287,926 of NW_026000174.1, forward strand.
GGTGGGACAGGGAAAGGTTTATTAGTGGCTTCTAAATTATAGCTAAGAACAAAAAGTTCTGGTGTGCTATGGCAGAGTAGGGTGACTATAGATAGCAGTAATGTATTGTAAATTTTTTTTTTTTTTTACAAAAACAAGGCAGGAACTCAGGGGCATTCTACCACTGAGCTACATTCCTAACCATATTAATTTTTTATTTTGAGGAAGGACTTACGAAGTATCTGTGGTCTAAGTTGCTTAGGGCCTCACTAAATTGCTGAGTCTGGTCCTCGAACTTGGAATCCTCCTGTCTCAGCCTTCTGAGTAGCCAGGATTATAGGCATGACCAGCTAGTCATGTACTGTACATTTACAAAGAGCTGTAAGAAATGAGATTGATTTCACCACAAAGAAATAATTAATGTTTGAGGAAATAGATGTGTTAACCTATTTAAACATTACACAATGTATATGTAGAACAAAAATATGTCCTGGGACTCTATAATATGCCTAGTTTTTATCTTTATAAGTCAAATTTAAAATAAATAAATAAAAGCTCTCACCAAAAATAAATAATAATAATATTAATAATAATAATAATAATAATAATTGTGATGCTGTGCTTCTATTGAAATAAAAAAATGCATTTATCAAGATATATGAAACATAATACTGTCTTTCCCTCTTCAATTTACACTTGAAAGTGAATTACTCACTAAGAGGTTTGAAGTAGTTTCTTATTAAGGTTGAGAAATGTTAAGAGAAAAAAAAAAGACGTTGCAAAAGGTTCCCTCTTTTTTAGTCATGCCCTCTTGCTGTCTGTTCAGTTTGAGCTTTCCAGCTAGAGTGCCTGCTCCGCCCTCCAGAGGTCTGTGCGACTATGTAGAGTCATTTATTTCTGAACTGCACTTGGTACCTTTCATGTCTAGAAGGGACCATCATCCCTCCAGCCCCAGTGAGTGCGATTTAATTCTGTTTAGATGACTCTTTGTTTAAATCTCAGTGGAATAGTACAAGAAGTAATATTGAAGCTCTAATTCAATAGAATATTTTCATGGGCTTCTTCAAAACATCACCCTTGGTAGAATATCATTAGCCTTTTACTCCTCAAGATTCTTAAGTGTACTTCACCTGTGATGAGTATTCAGCAAATGCATGTTCTGCCTAATTTTTACAAATGTAATTTTTTCAGTGCCTGAGATACTGAGTAACCATTTGTTGAGCCCAACAGAACCACGTATAATGACCACAGGTATACAAGCCAATTTGACAGCAGTAATTTAACAGGAAGCACAGCTTCTTTTTGTTTGTTCTTTCATCCAACACCATTTATTGAGTCCCTCATAGGTATCAAGAATGTTTTTAATCATTGAAGGGAAAACAAAATTAAATAATTTATGTTGTTAACATGAAAACCTAAAATGATTGTGTAATATATACTGTATGGTGAAATTAATGAATCTCTAACCAAGATGTGAATATCTCTTTTGGTGTGGTCAGGAATAAAATAACTGAAAACAGAGATGCCTACACTAAGACAGCCCTTCACCTTCTAAGAAGAATAGCAGGTGCAGGCATGAATTGCAACAGAAGCAATGTATGGGGGCACTAGTTTATAAAATTTTCTTTGGTTGAATCAATAGTGTAAGTTGTTAGGGAAGTAGGTGTAAATGAAGATTATGGTATGGATATGAACAATCTTCAATTACAAAATAAAGTGTGTGTGTGTGTGTGTGTGTGTGTACACACACACAGGTGCTTTCAGAGAGTGAGATACTAATAGATAACATAATTATTGATTTGGAAAGTGGCTCTGAATGAGGACAAAATGGCAGTATGGAGAACTTATAAGGCTGTGATAATTTTCTAGGTCTACTATCTTAAATGTCTAACCAACATAATAAAATTAGTTGCAGTAGAAACCAAGATTAAAACAACAACAGCAAAAAAAAAAAAAAACTTGATAGAAGCAAGTACCTTTTTTTTTTCCAAATGAACTAGAGCATTGTTTTTCCAAGTTTGCTTCTAGAAGACCAGTACCAGCATCAGATGCAGACTGAATCTGAACACCTGAGGGTGTGGTGCAGAGGGTAAGGTAGCAATAATTATATTACAGCAACCATTTCAGGTTCTGCTGGTGTTTTTTAGTGTCTGGGAATGACTGATGGAAAGTTCCAAATGCACAGTGAGGATTGACACGTTCACTCACTATACATTCCCAAACACTTACTGATGTTAAGATATTACTGGTTTTGATATGCACTGCTACTTCATTTATCATTTTGAAATGCTCACAATTCACTTATTTTATGCCATCAACATTAAGATGCATTTCAATTTCAAAAGTGTTAACAAGTTGGAATGTACACCTTAGAAGTTACAAAACACTGTGTTGACACTCAAAAATCATATTGAATAAATATGGTGATGTTTAACAGAGCAGCATACTTCAGAGCTTATTCTCATCGAATTTTGAATCACCACTAGATAAAAACTCCATTCATTTATTGTTTTTTTAAATTACTTTTTGGGTTTGTTCTTTTTAGTTATGAATGACAGTAGAATGTATTTGACATATCATACATACATGGAGTATGACTTTCATTCTTGTGATTGTCCCTGATGTGAAGTTACACTGGCCATTGTATTCATGTATGAACATGGGAAAGTTATGTCAGATTCTTCCACTGTCTTTCCCATTTCTATACTTCCTTCCTTCCCCACACTGTCCCCTGTCAAATCCAGTGAATCGCCATTCCTCATTCCCCCCACCTGATGTGAGTTAGCATCCACATACCAGAGAGAACACTTGGCCTTTGCTTTGTTGGGGTTGGCTTATTTCACCTAGCATGATAATCTCCAGTTCCACACATTTACTGGCAAATGACATAATTTCATTTTTATTTAAGGCTGAGTAATATTACATTTTGTATATGTAGCACATTTTCTTTATTCATTCATCTATTGAAGGGCACCTAGTTTGATTCTATAGATTAGCTATTGAGAACTGAGCTGCTATCAACATTGAAGTGGCTATGTCACTGTAGTATGCTATTTTTAAGTCTTTTGAGTATATGCCGAGGAGTGGGATAAATGGATCAAATGGTGGTTCCCTTCCAAGTTTTCTGAGAAATCTCCATAACGCTTTCCAGAATGCTTGCATCAATTTGCAGTCCGTCCATCAATGTATAGTTTTACCTTTTCCCCCGCATCCTCCCAACATTTATTATTCCTTGTGTTGTTGATAATTGTCATTCTCACTGGAGTGAGATTATAGTTTTAATTGCCATTTCTCTAATTGCTAAAGATTTTTAACATTTTTTACCTACAATTTTTTGACCATTCCAATTTCTTCTTCTGTGAAGTGTCTGCTCAATTCCTTTGGCTATTTATTGTGTTATTTGTTTTTTTTTTTTTTTTTTTTTTTGGTGTTAAGTATTTTGAGTTCTTTTTATACCATGGAGATTAATGCTCTATCTAAGGTGCAGGTGGCAAATATTTTCTGAAGGCTCTCTTTTCATGTTATTGATTGTTCCCTTTGCTATGAAGAAGCTTTTTCAGTTTGATACCATCCCATTTATTGATTTGTGATTTTACTTCTTGTGCTTAGGACACTTGTTGAGGAATTCAGTTCCTAAGGTGACATGATAGAAATTTGGGCCTACTTCTTCTTCTAGTAGGCACAGAGTCTCTGGTCTAATTCCTAGACCAGAGTTTGAGATGAGATTTGTACTGGGTGAGAGACAGACTTTCAATTATATTCTACTATCTTTGGATTTCTAGTTTTCCCAGAACCATTGAAGAGACTATCTTTTCTCCAATGTATGTTCATGGTGCCTTTGTCTGTATGAGATAACTGTATTTATGTGGGTTTGTCTCTGTGTCTTCTATTCTGTAACATTGTTCTTCGTGTCTGCTTTCCTGTCAATACCATGACATTTTTTATTACTGTATCTCTGTAGTACAATTTAAGGTCTGGTGTTGTGATGCTTCCTGCTTCAATTTTCTTGCTGAAGATTGCTTTGGCTATTCTGGGCCTCTTATTTTTCTAAATTAATTTTATGACTGCTTTTTATATTTCTATGAAAAACATCATCAGAACCTGAATACAACTCTGGGGGACCAGACTACACAATACTTTCCCAAAATTTGCTGACCCTCACTCAGTTTAAGTATGTTCGTTAATCAAGAGCAAATCATTATTGAAGTACACATGCACATAAAAATTAAGTAGTTACTTCCATTCTCTTAAAATCACTTTAATTCCCTGAAAGAAGGAAAGTGATTTCTATAAGCTGGCTTTACCAGGCTGTTTTATAAAACAAACTAACAAAAACAAAAAAAATAAAACTTAATAAAATACAAATATACAAATATGCTACTGAAATATAAGATTCATTATCATCGTTCAAAAGAAAGTAGACTAACATTTTCAAGTTGAGCTATTTTTTTTTTCTAAAACCTTTTGCTCTGGGGCAGAGGCCACTTGCTGGCACCTACTAGAACACAGTTTTCCTTCACTGATCTAGGTGTGAGTCCCATGAGTGCCAATTTTTAGTTACTGGTAAGTCAGTGAACTTCCTTAAAGTCCAGTTTCCTCATCTGTAAAATACTAGACATACTAGACCTTATGCTCCAGGAAGTTATTGAGGATTATAAGAAATACGTAACTATTAATATGTTAAAGATTGCCTATGTCTATGTGTTATGGTGAGATTGCAATAAATCACTGAGTCAATCTTAAAGCAGGAGATGGAATCATCTTCATTACCCAGTAGGTAGTGTACCAGCTGGTGGGATGAGGAGGCAAGTTGCAAGTCTATACTACTCAACCACCTCCCAGGGTTAGAGCAAATGTTTTATAGTCCAAAACTACAAGTAAAGCATGTCAGTAATTAATCGTTAAGTGTCTGTTACTATGATTCAAAACCATAAACAAAAATCATGAGATCTAAAATCATAAGCAGAAGGGGAAGTGGGTCAAAATGCCCCTCGTTGAGTACAGTTTAAAGAACATTAATATTCTATGAGGTTAAGGTACATTGCACAAGTGTATAAGAACAGAAGGAACAATTTTGCCATTTTGTGTTGCCAATATGCTATGCTAAGTAATTATTGGTAGGGGTTCTCCCTTAAGAGAAGCATTTATTACATGATATGAAGTCTAAGGGAAAAATGGAGTCTGTTTGGTCATTGTCCATGTATCCTGGCCCACAACACATGCCTTTTAGAAACCACATATTTTATGGCACAAATCATACATAACACTTGGTGATTGCTTACCGTGGTGGAGTACTTGGCTGGAGCACTAGGTGTTTTTGAAACACTATCTTAATGTACTCACAATAAATCAGCAGGTTGACTGTTAGTATTTTCATTCTGTGAGCAACTCAAAAGCACAGAGAGGTTAGATAATATACTTAAGTTCACAAGGTTCAGAATTTGAAGAGAAAAGAATGGAATCTAGTTTGATTCGATTGCTAAGCCCTTGTTTTGTCTACAATGTATCCCAATATCTCATGGATGGCATAAAAGGGACTATATTTGTTAATCAAGAATATGATACTGAGATTATTTGTATGGTTATATTTTTATATTTGCCTGTTTACTTAACTCAACTACAAGTATGTCTAAAGAAATAGAATGCTTGATGTTAACATTGCTCATATTTATCATGGAAAAAAATCCATTTCTTACATATGAATGGTAATTTTATTCCTGTCCTTAAAATAGAAAATAGATAACCTTACTTACTCATTGCATTGTTTAAAACATCTTCTGCGATTTTGGCAGTTTAAGGATTACAGGTCTTTTCTTGGCTATCTTCCTCTAATTCTCTTAAGAAATCATAGATATTCTTGCACATCTAATCAAATATTTACTAAAGAATATATAATATGACTGTAAATTTATTTTAGCATTTTTCTTCTAAGGAGTTCAGAACCTTATGATATAAATTACCTCATTTATCTTCATATACATTCCCAAGGGAAGATATGATTAAAAATAAATGAACAACTATAAGCCAACTGTTCCATCAGTCTATCATGGGGACTGACGGAAATTCCAGTGTTTGCAGGTAACTGTGCTGGAAGAAATAGCCCTGTTCTGGGAAGCAACAGATCAGAACAGGGCTGGTCTGGAACAAATCCTGAAATGGCTTGGGAGGACCTCCCTTCATGTGTCTCTGATGCTCTGTCCCTTCTCTTAGCTCATGAATGAACAATAGAACCTGTTCTTCTCTGTATTTAACAGACTGTTGGCCACTGATCAGTCTCACAACCTTATCTTCAGTTAAGCCATTCTTGTATCTGTAAGTCCTATCTTGATCCTCCACAAAGTTAAGCAAGTGTAGAGATGGTGGAGATAATATATACAATACAACACATTGAATAAACATATTTTGTGAGTGTATTATCTAAAAAGATCAGGAGGCTCCATAGGAAGAGAACCAGTTTTTATTTCTCTTCTTAGATCACAATATATACAATTAAAATCAGTTTACTAAATAACATAGGGAACTAGAAAATAAAGTTAATATCTGAAGATCACATTATAAGTATTTTTGCCTCTTGCTCCAATTTAATTACATTGATTAGTGGGTTGAGTTTCCATTTTAAGTAGCACACTATCAAATCTTATTTCTCAGTTTTTATTTTCACTTTCTATAAAAGGACAATGTGATACATCTTTGGTTTTCATAGAATATCCATGGAAAACATGGCATCATACGTGTATATTATTTTGCTAAGACTGTTATAACAAAGTACCATATATTGGCTGAACACAGTAGAAATTTACCCTCTCATAGTCCTGGATGCTAATATTCAACACAAAGTTGCCATCAGAGTTAATTTATTCCAAGGCCTCTCTCCTTGGTTAGTAGATTTTTTTCCCCCACTGTCTTCCCTTGGTCCTTTCTCTGTCCCTGTCTATGGTTTAATCTTTTAATTTAATAAGGATTTGTATCATGTGAGAGTAAGGTCTATCAACAATTTTATTTTACTTACCTCCTTAAAGTCCCTATCCCTAAATAAAACACATTCTCATGTTCTGGGCATCAGGACTTCAACATATGAATTTGAAAGGGAAATATTGAGCCCCAAACAGTACATTAAAGGCTCAATATGGTGCCTGTAGCAGGTAGCTGGCATTTCCTCTTGGAAGTATTATTACTCTTGCTTTTAGTCAAAGGTTTCCAATAAATCAAAAATGACTTTACTTCTTCTTGTTAAATTGTTCCTTCAGTCCCTTGCTCAGCTTGCTTGAGAAGAAAAATAGCATGTAGACAGGGCTCAAGCAATCCCAGCATGCAGTGAGGGCAGAGGGAGAGAGATGAAGAGTCCTGCTAAAGAAAGGAATACGCTGAGCTCATTTACAGATTTAGCAAGAGCTTGTCATAACCTGCAAAGCAGATGACCCACACGGAGAAGGTGATGCTATAAATGGTAGCAAATCTTTTAAGAAGAAAAATGAAAAGCATATGGAGGTACATTTGGCATTCAGGAGAAGTGACACTGAGTCAGGATGCCAAGCATGAAAGGCATTAAAGAGGAGCATTTCCATAAAAATCTGGCAGTCAGATTTTGATGGGAGAAGAGTCATCAGCCACAGTCATATCTAGATCTTGTGATGAGTTTTTAAGCCATCTTTCTTTTGGTGGTCCTTCCTTTGGTTCCTGTTAACCTTTCTCTTTTTTCCATCCCTCTATTCTTTTCTTTTTTTTCCTTTAAAAAAGATGCATTGAATTTTTGTTTTATAAAAGGCATTATCAGAACACAGGAGTGAATTAGCATACATTAAAAATGTGTGTGCTACAGTTTGTATTCTTAAATCTTAAAACCAACTTACTCTGGGAGATTTCATTTTCTTTATTTTACAAAAAAAAAAGAAAATGAGATTCAGAAGTGTTAAGTAACTTGCCTTACTTTGCCCCAGTAATAGGTGCTATAAATAGTTGTGTTTCTAATTCCATTCACCTGATTCCACAGCTGGATGATCTTTTCATGTACTGCACTGCCCCCAACATTTCCACCTTTTAGTGAAGGATAGATAGGTAATACCCCCCCCCCCATATTATATGGTATAATCAAGTATACTAGACAGGCTTGGGAATTTAATTAAAATATCTCCAGTCTTTTGCATAGAAAAACTACTCCCTATACCTCCACATAAAAGATTTTCCTCTTAATTTTTTTAGGTTTCTGCTATGTACCCAATATTTGTACCAGGCCTTTAGATAAATTAATCTTTTCAATAATCTTGTAGAGGAGGCATGTGATCCTCATTGTAATAATAGAAACCTGGAATTCAGAAAAGTGAACTTGCTAAGGATAGTGCAGCCAAGTCAACCACAGAACTGAGATTTGAACCCAGGTCTCTCTGACTCCAGCAATGTAGACCAGCAAAGGTCTATTCAGACACACATGTAGCATCCCACCTTCCCACTTTAGATCTTTCCATCCTACCTGTGTCTCAACCACTCTCACCCTGAAACAGCAAGCAACAGCAATCAGAGAAACTGGCATTTGAAGAGGAAAAAGTAGGTGTTGGGTTAAGAAGGCAAAAGCAAAGGATACAATCTGGCAAGGCCTGCATGTCCACAACAGGTGAAACTTTCAGCAGGCCAGGGGGAACAGAGGTATTTCAAAGAGGAGTCTTGCAAGATTGATCAGGATGGAGTCAGTCAATGACCAAGAAGAAATGATGACAAAGAGGGGAGAATAATGAGTGTAAAAGGGCATGAGTTAGAGGAGACTCTTAAAAGTGGAGACATTGGTCTGGGGTGAGAGAGTACTTGCAGACCTAGCCCAGCAGGAGATAGGGAAGGAGGTGACTGCTAGGGAAATATAGTCATACTGCACCAGTATGGGTCCCCAGCGAGTCCTGGGTCCAGATTCTTGGAGTCCAAGAAAAATATTATTCAGTTGCTAAATTTAAAGAGATTTGAAATTAATTGTTAAAAATCAATTATCTTAACATGAACTTGCTCCTATAAGCCAGAACATTACATTCTCCACCATTCTATGAAATATAAATTTAAAAAATACATATAGAGGATATTAGTTTGCTAGATTGCCATAACAAAGTACCATAATTTGGGTAGCTTCAACAACATAAATTTATTTTGTCACTGTTCTGGTGGCTGGGAATCCAAGGTCAAAGTGCCTATGGAGGTGGCCCCTTTGGGGCCTCTCTCCTTTGCTTGCAGATGGTCATCCTCTTACTATCTCTTCCCAAGACCTTATCTCTACACTGTTGCCCTAGTGTCTTACTTGCCCTCTCTCCTATTCTAATCTTCTCATAAGATTAGATGAGAGCATCCTAATGACCTCATTTTAATCTATCTTTTCCAAATCCCTGTCTCCAAATATGGTCATATTCTGAGTGTACTAGAATTTGGAGCTTTGACACATGAATTTTGAAATGCACATTTTAGTCCATATTATCACCTTTTCAAATCCTGTTTCTTTATCTTTTTTTTTCACAAGGACTCCTAAAGAGGGTTCTGAGAAGCAAAGGTAGAGAACACTAAACCACTTTCTATAACTACTATGTTCCTTTTAATTATATAATCTGACATGAGATATGCTTTTTTTCATACAAAACACTCATCTTCTTCACTTTTTTTATAATTGAGAAAATTAGTAGACTATGCCAAAGGCCAATTATTAATTTCCAACAAGAATTTTAAAGTACAATACACTTCAAATTTTATTAGGATTTTAACAATGTTAATCATTTTATTATCTGTAATAAAAACATAATTATCATTAAAATTAATCCTCCAGGCTAAAAATTTTACAGTGTATCTATTCCCTGAAATGTACTTCTGATTTTAATGTTTGTTTGCTTAGGATCTGTCTCAACCAATGAAATAAAATGGAAACTTCATATGTCAGCAATATCAATTCTTTATTTTTTGCTGACAACAACTTAAAATAAAAGGCGCATTTTAGTAAATAAAAGTGAAATGTCATCAAAGATTAGAGTTATAAAGAACCATCCTGTGCTCATTTTGTTAAATATCAGAGATTAGAATATGTGAATTCATGATATGTCAATATGGGGAAGAGAAATGACTACATAGTGTTAAGATTTGTAATGATTCCATCTTTAAATGAACTAGCAGTGTGGAAAGCATCCCAAGTGGTGCCCTTACCACTTCCTAGATAAGGGACCCTGAGTCAGGTGCTCAATCTCTCTGAGCTCTGATTTTCACCTGTGGGTAAAATCCAGGTGCTAGTTTCCAGTTCTCTTATTTCTCCAATCCCAAAGTGATATCTTCAGCTTCCTTGAAGTTGAAAAAGTTAAAAAAGCCTTGAGGAAATTGGGCTTGCTGATCACACTAGGAGATTTTTTTGTTTTTGTTTTACCTCATTGCCACCATTTCAATGGCATTTTTACTTAATGAAAATGTTGTAGGGACAGACAAGGCAAGGCACCGAAGATAGCAGGAAACAGTTTTATTTGGCTGCAGCCAGGTTCAGAGGGCACAGCTTTTGCTGTAATCAATCAATCCCCTGAACCCCGAGTTCAGGGAGTTTCAGAATTTTATACCCAGCATGTAAGGGGAGGGGCTCAGAATTTCACAGTTGGCAGAAGTTCACATAAAAGCAGCTTTTTCTTTCACTGTTCTGGGCAAGTTAGCCCTTCAAGGACAACACCTGAGAAGGGGAGAGCTTCTTATCCCCTTCTTTTCCTCCCTCTGCCAGCTGTTACCATGGAGCCCAATTGGTAACTTCTCTTATCTTAGAAATGTAGACATCTCTGTAAAGCTCTACCTCAAGGCCAGAGGCCTTGTTTACACATTTTTACAAACTACTATGCTGGATAAATGTTTGTGAAAAACTAATAAGGTGGTGTCCAGCACCTGGAGTGATGATTTCTTCAAGGCTAGCAGCCAAGAAAACTAGGGCAACATGAAAATAGGAAGTTTATCTACATTGAAATCTTTTGTAGAGACTCTTTTGCTGACAGTCCTAAAATCAGCCATGGTGAAGATTTCTGGAGAAGCCCAATTAACATTTTCTGTGGAGAAAGGGGGTGCCACTACAAAAGGGGATGTTTAGTCCCTTACCTTTACCAAGTGGGTACAAATACGGGGAGCCTATACGATGATTTATTCAATGAGAAATGTGAAGTCCTTAGTGCTACTTGCTCACAGCATTATTCTAAACCTTAGAGAGTTGGAATATTAGATTTTTTTGCCTTAGCCTCATCAGTCTCTTTTATACTTCCCCAATTAGCATTGTACTAAATCCAAAAATAAAGCCTCAGTGACTCTGGGATATGCTCTTCTTTTCCTTGAACTACTTGAGTGTGCAACCTACCTCTTTTCTTTTTTATAATCACATTTTTACTTCCCCCTCTTTTTGTTCCCTTTATCCTTTTAAATCCAAATCTTTAACACATCCCTTTACTTAATTCCTCTTACAGGGTTTAGTCTTCTGGTAACAAATTTTGTCAGGGAAACTTTTAGGCCTTCCAGTTTAGGTGTGAGTAACAGCATCTAGTCTGAGGAGGCAGTCACAAGAAAGAATTAGTTACTTATGAAACTAAGCTGTTATTTTGTTACCTTTTCTTTTTGACTTACTTTGGTCATTCTCAAACAGCTGGTGATTATATATGCCCTACATTGAAATAGTGTGTGACTTTATTTCCTCTTGATAGCACTATCCTATTAAATTGTGGAAATCCATATCCCCCATTGATTTGGAAGCAATTATTTAAAAACCATGTATACGCACTTTCAAGACCTAAGTAACAAAAACATTTTATATTTTTATATTTTTAACTTAATGTTGAATGTTGTTCTTCTCCCCTCTCTCTCCCCTTCCTAGTCTTCTTCCCCTCCTCCTTTTCCTCCTTCTCTTCCACCTCTCCAGGGGTGCTTAATCACTGAGCCACATCCTCAGCCCTTTTGCTAAATTGCTGAAGCTGCCTTTGAACTTGCGATCCTCCTGCCTCAGCTTCCTGAACTACTGGGATTATAGGCATGCCACCATGCCTAGCTTCAAGTTGTTGTTGATTCTTCTTTTATTTTCCATTTGTTTTCTTTGTTTCTATATATTTTTATATTTTTTCTTTTCATAGATGAAAATATCATTTAAAGATGGAATTTTTCCTTTACAAAGTTGAAAAAAACATACAAGCAGCATCAATATCAATCTCAAATGCTGAAAATTAAATGTTTTATTACATATGAAAAAGATTAAAATGAGCAATTTAAGATAATTTTCTTGAATTTTTTTCACATATATTATTTTGAACATTTAATATTTCACATATATTTATAATAAATATTTCCATTGCATTTCCTTATTTACATCCTCTATGTGTGAGTCTTCAGGAATGTGAAAGGGTTGTAGTCAAGAATAATATTATTAAATGCATGTCTGCAATACCAGTCCAATTCTGCCTATGCTTAGCTACATGATCATTCGGAATAGCCCTGTGTGTGATATCTCTGAGTGCTTTTTTTTTGAGTACTTTTTATGTACAAGGAAATATGTTAAGGATATCAATTGCATTACAGAAATATAATTCTTCCTAAGATGTTAAAACTAAGCAACACTAATTAATTGACTTTAATTCACTTTCAGAGTTAGTTATTGGCAGAATTAAGGGAACAAAGAAAGCATGGTGAGGCACTCAGAAAGTGGAAAGGATTGCAAGGTCTTTCTCCTTGAGGCTTGAGACATTGGGAAGGAAATAGAGGACCGAACCTCAGTATTTGCCCACGCCACACAGCTCTGGCTTCAGACCCCTTTTCTCCCTTATATGTTATAATTTCTATCTTATGGACTTAACACTTCTTAACTAAATCCCTCACAGTTCTTAGCCTGAGCTTTGCTCCATAGCAGAGACACAATATTCAATTAAAGAATGAGTGAATGAATGAATTATGAATTAATATATCTCCAGAGTTTTCAATGATGCAATTTGAAAATTTCTGTTGTGAGAAAAGTTGCTTAGTAATCTCTACTGACACTTTTCTGTAGAGAAGAATGGTTACATGAAAGTGAAGCAGTGTTTCTATTTTGAATCTGCAAAGAGGAGACTTTAGAAAGATGAGAGAAAATACACTTCTGATGTGCATAGAACAATCTGGAGGAACAGTCACTTGGTAGTTGTAACCTTTTCAGAAGCATGTGGATCTGGCATTCAGATAAGACTGCTCTCTTCAGATGTGCTATCTCAATCATTGTGTAAATTCATTGTTTCTTTTTTTTTTTTTTTTAAAGATAGAGTGAGAGAGGGAGGGAGAGAGAGAGAGAGAGAATTTTTAATATTTATTTTTTTTTAGTTCTCGGCGGACACAACATCTTTTGTTTGTATGTGGTGCTGAGGATCGAACCCGGGCCGCACGCATGCCAGGCGAGCGCGCTACCGCTTGAGCCACATCCCCAGCCCTCATTGTTTCTTTATAATGTCAAATTAATACTGAGAACAAGTTTCTCATTTGCAAAATGATATTTTGTCCAACTTTGAAGCTTGTTTTGATTTTAACAAGGTAAGTCAGTATTGTTATGGTGCAGGAAATAGATGTGCTACAGACAAAATTCCTATCCCTAAGGAATCTGCACTCATATCTTGGAAAACAGAATAAACTACATGCTAAAGTAAATACAAAATATTTTGTCAGGGATCTTACGTGGCACAAAATTAATTAAGCAGACTAAGGATATAAGGAATGATGAGAGGTGGTATTTTAAATAAGGGGATAAGATGAGGCCTATTTTGGTAGAAGATATTAGAACTAAGAATTTAATAAAGTGAGAGAAAAATCTGAGTAGATATCTGAGAAATAAGTGTACCAATTTAAGAACAAAAATACAGTAGTTAAAATAATTATAAAATAGGATTAGTTTGAGAATTGAATTTAATACCCTGCATGAAGAGTTTTATAACTTATAACTGATATCGATATTTATTATGTATATTAGGTTTTTTTCAAGGCTTTCAAACAAACTGGGTGGTTTACAATAACAGAAATTTATTCTCTCATACTTCTTGTGCATAGGATTCTGTAACTAAGATGTCAGTATTAAAGGGTTGGAGCCTTCTGAGAAACTTAAACAGCATGAAGAAACTCTCCTTCAAACCCTGATTCTTGTGACCAAGTCAGAAAGATTTCAAACATGTTGCTCAGAGTAAGAGTTTATTGAAGGGATAAGAAAAGGAAAAGGGTACACTCTTAATGGAGAGAGTGGCCATTTTAGAGAGGAGAGAGACAATATGCCTTTCCTGCACCCAGTTTTTATTGGGGATCCCAGAGAAGTTTCCAGAGTCTCTCCCAGGTCCACCTCTTGCCTTTTCACTGAGAACAAGATAACATCAGGCTTTCAAGTCCCCGCTGCCATGACAATTCTGGGTCACTTTGGCCCATGCTGACCAGTTCTAATTGGATTCTTAACCATAAATTCTTATAGATTTTATAGTTAGGAGGAATTATCCTCATCTCCTGAGTTTTGGGATCTGGTCTGTGAAAATGGTCACAAAAGATTCCCCCTTCAGGTAACTTGGTGTTCCTCATCTCAATGTTATTTAGGATGTGCGTTTCTCCTGCAGTTTACAGATAGTTTGCAAGGAATGTGACATATCTTCTCCATTTAATCCAGTCAGGGCTTCAGGTAAATTGCTTCTAGGAAAAGAAAGCATGTGGGGGTCAGCACAGTGGGCCCATTTTATGAGATTATTCCTTTGTATCCTTCTATCCTGCGTCATTAGCATGTTCACCCCTAGTTTAAGAGGTTTCTCCCTTTGGAAGCTCTAGGACAGCCCTCCCTTTGTCCTGTTTTCTGGTGGAAAAGCATCTGGACAGTCTCTGGTGCTTCTTGGCTGGCAGCTGCATGACGCTGCTTCTTTCAGAATGTGGACTTTTCTTTGTCTATTTAGATGACCTTCCTTTTATAAGGACAGTCATTAAATTGGACAGGATCCTACCCAACCCATGAGAATTTTATCTTAACTAATTACATCTGCAATGACCTTTTCCCAAATGAAAACACACTCTGACATTCTTCCCAATATTATTCCTCACCCCCGCCCCAGGGGAGAAAAACTTAGTGGTTATCATGGTGTTTTTATTGGAAAGAATTCCTTTTCTTTTGACAGTTTTATAGGACAGAAACCAGAAGAGTTAGGAATGGATGACTGAGTAGGCTGATGACTATTTTCCCTTTTTGGGGTAATATTTTTGTAGTGATCTGAGGTCAAAGCAAATGTATAAAAATAAATAAATAAACTCTGGTCTTTGAGTAATTTTCAGCGAAACTAGAATCATGTTTTTCCTCATTGGATTGAAAAACAAGGTAGCTACTATAAATTGGCCTTTTGATCATTACATATTTGAGGAAGGAAATGTTGTTAGCTTAAAGTACAAGACTAGCTGTGTACTTGAAAGAAAGAGTTTACTTATGCCCGAGGTCAAAACTGAGGTTAAATTAAATAATGACACAACAAATAAAAACTGACAATAATATTGAATCAGGTCTGAAGCATTGCTTTCTTTACAAACACGTTCATTGATGCTCATTTGTAGTTTTTTGAAGTTACACCATTTTAAATAAAAGTTAAATATTATTCTCCTGTTTTATCAATCTTTGCATGTATTTCCCAAATCACCCAAGCAACGGGCATTCATATTACCTTAAGAAGCCATGGCCACCGCAAGTACTAAATCTGGTATGGAAGAGGAGGCAGGGTACTTAGAGAAAGACAATATAAATCACACAAAAAACACACAAAAAAAAGATATAATATATAAAACTCCTGACTCCAGGTCTGATATATCTTGGGTTATCCATGAAAGTTAATTATCATTTCATTTAGTGGTAACTTGCCATTATTATAAACAAATTGCCAAAGAGGAAATAAACATTCTTCAAAACTAAGCAAATGCAATGCTATCTATAAAAAATATGTAAACCATCTTTTTATACACCATAGAACCCAGCAAAAATTCTCCAGATATCCAGTCATTATGTTCTGAAAGATTTAGTGATGACAACAAAAGCAAATCCTAACAAAACTATTCCTTTACTTCTTAGCAACTCTTAAAAAGTTTTCCTAAAACCCTAGCAAAACCTTCCCTTTACTGTCCTGTCCATAAATGAGATGTCCTTCTCATCTGCCTCACTTCTGTTCTTACCCTCATCTATTTAACCCTCTAAGTAGGATCCAGGAAAACATCATCATTCTTCTCCTCATAAACAACCAAAATTCCTTTTGTACTTGTAGCAGAGGCACAGAATCTTTTTACAATCTACAGGGCTCTAGGAGATGGCCACTCTGCCCTCATTATACCCCACTCATCCTCATATTCCTTGGCCCTTGGTTCTGTCTCTCAAACACAAAATCAGTGCTACATATGCTCTGTTGAACAGGTATTATCTTGTTAACTGTCTCTTCTTCTAGATAAGGTCATGAATTCATTTATTCATTCATTCATTTCTTTATCCATTGATTAAGAGAATATTTACTGTTTCTTAAGTTTTAGGCATGGTTCTAGAAGTTGTAGATACAGCTGTAAACAAATCAGCCTCTGTCCTTTGTGTGCTGTTTAATCCAACAAAGATTACACACACACACAAACACACACACAGAGACACACACACACACACTAATATGATACATAGGAAATGATAAGTGCTGTGAGGGGAAATTAAGACAGAAAGGAGGTTAAGGAATGTTGGGTAGGTGGGGAGCAGGGTGTTTATTTTAAATACTGCAGCAAGAAATATCTGGTAAGACAAGTAAATCTCTGCCAGAGCTGAATAAGTGACATAGGTTGACATCTGCAAGAAGAGCATTTCTGTGAAGAATTGTGAGTGCAAAGGCCTGAGTGGGAGTTTTAAGAGCATGTCCAAAAAGCCAACGCCAGCTGGAATCTTATAATATATGTAGAATAAGAAAGTAGTCATATAACAGAGATAAGTGTGGGAGATTGCTGGAATTTGTAGGACAACTTTATATTTTATTCCCAGTGAGCTGGAGAGCTATTGAAGGATTATGAAACTTAGAATAGATACAATCAATGTTTTACATGGCAGGATGGTTCTTTCTCATCAAGGTAAATATTTGTTGAATGAATACATACTATTAATGGAATTTGGTTCGAAAAAGCTGATCAAAGCTGGGTCTGGTGGCTCATGCCTGTAATACCTGAGGCTTGGGAGGCTGAGGCAGGAGGATCACAAATTCAAAGCCAGCCTCAGTGATTTAGTGAGGCCCTAAACAACTTAGTGAGATCCTGTTTCAAAAAAAAAAAAAAAACATAAAAATGTCTAGGAATGTGGCTCAGTGGCTAAGCACCCCTGGGTTCAATTCCTGGTACCAAAATGAAAGAAAATTAAAAAATAAAAATAAAACCAGTCGAATTTCAAACTACCATTCTTTCTTTTATGCAGTATTCAAGCAGTAAAATAAACCTAACCTGTGCATTTTCTATTGAACTAGATAAATTAACTTGAATGCATGTGAATTACCTAAGGGTTAGCATGCTGCCTGTCACCCCTTTGTCTTTTCTGAGATCAATATACAAAGTGCTAAGAAGTCGAACTCAATATGCTTTTATTTCCAATTCCTTTGCTCACTGTGAAAATTACACCAAACCTCCAATGTTGCAATTGATTGACATTACTCTTTATAGCACAGTTTGCCAAAAGATTGAGAAGACACAGGCAGTGTAGAAATTCTTATTGTGTCTGATTTTGTTCTAGTTACTTCCACAGAGAGGAGGAACTTTCAAATGAAGAATAATAGTTTTGTGTTTTCTGAATAGAAGTCAAGGGATATGTCTTCACATCTGAATATAATGTTCAAAATCATACTCAAAACAATCTGAATTCATGCTGATATTTAATTAAGACAAACAACAGCAACAAGATGGAGACGTGGACAACTTAGTATTTTGTGCCCTGGGGGATATGCCTGGGTTTTGGAGACTAATTTGAGTTCTACTGCTTGCATCGTGTTTTACTTTCTGTTACATGAGCAAATAATTCTCATTGATTGGGTTTATCTACCTAGAAAAAAGGGTAAATAGTTTCTGCTGAATTAATGATATATTGTGTGGAAAATATGTGATGTGGTCTCCATCATATAGGTTTTCAATAATTATCCCTTGTTCTTTTAGCTGGTAGTGGTGTTAGCCCAAATTTTCTGTGGGGTTCTTCCAGGGATCTTGTCTTGATTTGTGGTATTTGAGTGAAGTTTCTGGAAGCCTAGCCATGGAGAGAGAATTTTCTTACTTCATTACTTCTTCTATCAAACATAAAAGAGTGTATAATAATGTCATTGGAATATACATTAAATAATGTATGAGCACAAAAGGGTGAGAAATTCAGACATCATTGAGCTAATATGTATATATTAACTAGTTGAGTGATTTTTAATTTTTTTTTTATTAGAGCTTTATACTTACACGTTGTAGGTAGATTCATCCTACTACAAACTCACACATGCATGGAGTTCATAATCCCCCCCTCCTTCTGCCATCCCCTTTTGCCTTCCATCCTCCCTTCCCTCTTCCATATTCCTCCCACTACTCTCATAGGCTTCCTTTCCTTTGTCTGTCTATTTATACTTGATTGTTTTTTTCTACCTATGTATAAAGGTGAAGTTCCCTGTGGTATATTTATATATGCACATAACATGACATTTTAAGAATTAATTCTGCATTGCCCC
>NW_026000174.1:7306621-7317836 GCF_001458135.2 Marmota marmota marmota
CATCCCTGTATGAGGCCTCTCAATCTCCCTCTTCTGCATTATAATCTTCCCTTTATGCTAGCCTATCCTTCCCTTCTCCTTTTCTTTATTTTACTCTAGTTTATGCATATGAGAGAAATCTTTTGACCTTTAAGATTCTGAATTTGGCTTATTTCATTTAGCATGATATTATCCATTTCTGTCCATTTATTGGAAAATGCCATAATTTCATCTTTTTATGGTTGAGTAGATCTTCATTATATATACATACCACAATTTCTTAATTCATTCATCTATTGACAGGTACCTGGGTTGATTCCATAATTAAGCTATGATGAATTATGCTGCAATAAACATTGAGGGTTCTATGTCACTGCATCCTTCCCAGTGTAGATCTTTGGGAAAATACCAAGTAGTGGGATAGCTGGGTTATATGGTGGTTCCATTGCTAGTTGTTTTGAGGAATCTCCATACCACTTTCCAGAGTGGTTGTACTAATATGCAGTCCCACAAACAATGTACAAGTGTACCTTTATCCCACAACCTTGCAAGCATTTATTGCTGTTCATACTCTTGATCACAGCCATTCTGACTCAAGTGAGATGCATTCCAGAGCCTGGCAAACCCTCATGGTTCCTATTGCAGGCTAATACCTGAAGACTCAGCCTCTAGAACTGCCTTAGACCAGGGTGGCCAACTGTCCCCACCACCCAAATGCCAACCTCAAGTGGAAAATAAATGTGGGCAATAGAACAAGTAGAAGATGGTTAAAAGGTATGTGAACAAAAGTTTAACATCACTAAACATCATAGAAATTCAAATGAAAGCCACAATGAGATATCATCTCGCTTCAATAAAAATGGCTCCAATCAAAAAGACTAAAGATAACAGATATTGGTAAGAATGTGGAGAAATGGGATATTTTGCTTAAGGGGGATATAAGTTAGTAGAGTCATTATGAAAAAAAATATGGTAATTTTATCATTTTTTAAAAAAACTTTAAAATAAAAACACTATAGGATCTAGCAATCTCATTACTGGGTATGTATCTAAGAGAAATAAAATCAGTGTATTAAAGACACATCTGCATTTCCACATTCATACAGCACTATAACTGATAGCCAAAAAATTCAAAAAAACCTGAGCATTCATCAACTAATGAATTGACAAAGAAAATCTGGTCCATAAGCACAATGACACACTATTTAATAATAAAAGAGAGAAAATCCCATCATTTGGGACAACATGGATGGAACTAGAAGTAATTATGAAAGTTTTTCTTCAATTTTAATGTTCACTCTTTAAGTGTAACAAGCCAGGCACAGGAACAAAACTAATGCATGATTTCATCCATGCATGTAATCAAAAAAAGTTGATCTCATGAAATTTCAGAGTAGAATGCTGTTTTTCAAAAGCTGAAGACAGAAGCATATAGAGAGAGATGAAGAAAGGTTGATCAGTTAATACTAAGTTACAGTTAGACATGAACAAGAAGTGTACTATTGCATAGGATGACTATAGATAACAATAATGTACTGTAAGGTTCAACAACCCAGAAGAAAGGATTTTGAAAGTTTTCCCCATAAAGAAATGACAAATGTTTGAGGACATAAATATATTTAACCTCATTCAAACATTGTGTGATGTATACATGTATCAAAACATTACAATGCACTCTACTAATAGGTATGATTTTCTGATTTTATTTATCAGTTTAAAAATTAATTAAAAAATAATGCAAGAAAATATAGAAGTCAAGTAGTCATAATAATACATTAAATAAACTAAATAAGCCCCCAAGACTTTAACATAGCTTTAAAAACCCAATATACCCTATGTTCAGTATTAAGCACATAGTTGGCTAGATTTTTTTCTATTGTCCAAAAGAGGCTAAGCAGCCACATGCCTCTGGTTTTAGAGTGATGAGGTTAGGCTACATGACAGCTGCCTGTTAGTCTCTGAATTTGTAATTTTCTGGCAACACAGAGCACACCTATATGGAATACAGGGAAGGGTGCATTTGTGTGTATCTTTATGTGTGTAGACCTGATGATTTACATTAGGGAATTTGGCTACCTTACCTGTATTTCTTATGCCTCTGTATGAAAATCTTGTCTCTCAATTGGGTAGAGTTTAGCCAATATTGATATTTAAATATCTTACACAACATTAAAACAGTAAAGTGAGTGCTTATAAAGAGTATTCATAAAGATCACAAAATATTCTTCATAAAATAACTTAGTCCAAAGTTTGAAATGTATTCCTGAAAACTTTAACTTTCTTATATACGTCTATGCAACTTTAAATATATTTGATGGATTAGTATATCATTTTATGGTCAACAATATCAAAGAAACTAAGAATAATTTTTACCATTTTTCCAGTGGAGTAATATTTGGGTTGTTCAATCCAACTCCTCTTGCAGATACAATATTTTTACCTTTTCACAACATCAAATGTCTAGTGTGTTGTTAAACTCTCATGATCAAACATTTATTCCTTACTTTGTCATTTGCTAGTCATTTTGCCAAGTACAGTATTGATATAATCCATCGGTAATATGATTCTTGCAGAAGTTTTACATTGCTTTCTTTTAAGATGATCTACAAAATTTGGCTCTAACTTGCAGTGCTGTAGCTCTCTGTCTCTGATCCAAGGGCTCTTTCTTCATGGTCCCCTTGTGGAATAAGTTTTTATCTCTCATGGTTTTATCCTCACTGCTTGTACTGCAAGGAGATGGGGGAAGTCACATTTATATTTGAAAATAAATTATCATTTCCTGCAATGATGTGGCACATTGTACTTTCTCTGACAGGTTTTCTCCAACTTCAGTTTTGCTAAGAATATAAAATTTTAACAGCTTTATATGCAGTAAGATGCCCATGAATGCTCCATTTTAGCTCATGAAAAGTGGTGCACAATAGTATGCCATATACCAATAGGCCTGTGTGATGCCCATTTACATGTTATATTGCACAATATCAAAAAATATTAACTCATTTTGAAGTAAGAATCAAAAATCCTTTATTTAGTCTCTGCTTTTCCATGAATTTATCAAAGGACATTAAATTATTAACCTTTCCATATATCATTTTATTGATTAAGAAATGAAGCATTTGGCATAAATATCTATAAAGCTGTTCAGAGTTCTTGTAGCCCTCCTTGGGCTATGGTGATATTCTAAATTAAAATATATATATATATATATATATATATATATATATATATATATATATATATNATATATATATATATATATATATATATATATATGCCTAATGCATAACTGAAGGCTTATTAACACATAACCCTTATCATTGAGCTTGTAGTCAGCACCATATATTTTATTTCTATTCTATTTTTGGCACTATTTTGAGTGAGATGATATCTACCCTCCAATTATAGGAGCCTGGAGACTGACTCCAGAACCTTTGAAGCTTTGTTACATTCCAAGTAAAGAGACACTTTTTGAAACCTGGAAGATAAGGTGACATTTCTGAGGTTCAAGAAAGTGTGAACTTTAGCACTGAGCATATAATGCTATTCAGTTTTACTTCCTGAAGTTTTTACTTAATGTAAGCATGGTGCTGCTATTATAAGACAAGCTTTTGAATCAAAGAAGAAACGGGAAATATTTCGATACAGGCAATTTTGACATTAAGATATCTATTGTTGCTAGCTGAGCTTTGAACACACTAGAACAGTTCTTGACAGTAACGAGATTTTCAGTATATATTTTCCATTACAGTCAAGCAAGTAGGAAGGAAGACAAACATGAACAATCCTTAAAGGATATGACTTTTGGCACTGTGTTAAAAAATATAAAAAGAAAAATGAATTTCATAGTCAAGAATGAGATGGTATTTCCTCTTTAAAAATCAATGGGCATGATTTTACTTATTCAATGATAACAAATCTTTAAAAGTACTAAATGATTTCTCAATTAGTAAATTTTAATTGAATTTACCAATTATCCTTATTCATCCTTTTTTTTGTAGCTGCTATTTCATGATGTCATTTAGTAGAAACTCTTCAAAGAATTTTGCAGATCTTTTGATTCAATACATTTATTTTACAAAAGCAGTACTTTTGTTGGGTATTGCCTTTGGGTCCTCAAGTTTATTTTCCACTTGTGAAACATTTGTCACGGGACTCCTATAGCTTATATTTCTCACTCATGAAATTCATAGAATATAATTATTATTGTAATTAACTAGTTATGAAGATTTGCTCAAAGTTACACAGTAACTACTTTTGGAGCCAGATAAACATGAGGTGTTCTAAAATCTGGTCCTTGCTTTTCTCACTACATGAAATGTCCTCTCATGAAATATGATGCATGTCCATTTTCCTCTGTATGTTTTCTGGATACAATAATATTATCATGTACATATGTATATATGTGTCTATGTATGTATTAATGTGATACCATTGTATGTAAATATCAGAGTAGTGATTGCTATGGGCCAGACACAGTATAAAACATTTACATATCGTATGTTATTTCATCTCCACAATAATACTAAATGTATCTTCTTCCATTTTCATAAAATAAAATATCAAGGCTCAGGAACATCAAGTTACTTATTCAAAGACACAAAATAATTAAAGTGTGTGAGCTGAGACTTTCATCTTAGCTCTTAGCTACTAGTATTTGCCACAGTATATGTTCTTAGCTACTAGTATTTGATATTTGTAGTTTATAGTAATGGGGTTCTTATTCTCTAACCATTGAAACAACACATATTTAGTGTAAGTGCTCCAGAAATTCTTTGCTTTTTGGGGAAATAACCTCAAATTTTGTAACAATTAGAGTTCAAATATTGTTTTTCACTTCCACTACCACAGTTGAGAGGTCTGAGCAAGATTGTTTAGGAAGAGTAGGTAAGAGTCAAAATACTGAAATCTACCTCCTGTTCTCATTTAGTTCTCCTTTGCCAGTTCCTTCTCCATCTTTATGGTGGACATTGAAGATGACACGTGTACCACCCATCTCTTGAGTATGTAGCCATCTATAAATATGAATTAAGAAAATTCTACTAAATCCCAAGGTATAGTGAGTTAACTTGAAGGAATTTCTAAGCATGTGGGAGAAAGACTAATGAAAGAATGATCTAATTAAGTAATTGTTGTGTTCTAAGTTATGAGTGTTCAATTAAATGAAATTTTAAATTATTCTTTTTGATTCTGCTAATTAGTGAGTTTTGTATCTGCTTCAGTTGAGCATGAAGCCAATACTGACACAGTCTTTTCACCTGGGGACTACATTTGCAATTTTCCTAGTCTTTTGGGATTTATGCAATTAAAATGAAATTGAATCTTTGGTTTAATCCTTTATGCAAGACATAAAGGACCACAGCTTCACTAAGTAAAGATTTGAATGAAAGTTAGGTATACTAATACCCCAGGTATTTTTATTTACTATCTTCTCTGTGAGATTATCCTAACCTATACCTGAACTTTCTAAAGGTCCTTCTGGGATCTCTGTTTTGCACTCATGATGATTTAACTTGTTTCCCAATCTCTCTTCCTTACTAAACTATAAACTTGCAGATAAGTACACTGTCTTGTTTAACATGTCAAGATCACTGTTAGCAAGTGCAAGGTCTGGGGCAGGGTGAGTGCCTAATTGTTACTTGATCTGTTGTCTCAATGGACAAATGGAGCACTTTTCTCTCATCTTTCACAGGCAAATAAATGGACAGTGGCAGGCATCATTCAGCTTACTCATCAGTTGATGATTTTGGCCTGTTTATGACTATTAGAAATAATAGTATATGTAGGGGCTATGTCTCATTAAACATAGATCTATTAAACTATGGATAATACCTTCTCTTCTACTTCCCAGGGGTGAAATGCATTATGGAAAAATAGACAAAAACTCTGAAATTAGGTGATCCTAGGTCACAGATTTTTAACTTACTTCTCTGAATTCACTTAATTCTTTCAACTTTTGACAACTGTTTTCTTTTTCAAAGAATGATGGCATCACTTCTATTCTTCTTAGGTTTTGATGAGGATTTAAATCTAAGGATTTATTGTTATGAGAATTATATGGGATAGAATATAAAGAAAATTATAAAGGAAAATTTTATATATGTATATAAAATACAGTATATGAACTATATTTAAAATAAATATCTATATAATTTTTATACATTATTATATAAATATAATTATATAAAATATATACAAAATGTGTAAGTATATTATATATAAATTTTACATATAACTATATATAAATTTTCTTTATATCTTCTTTTATATTTATCTTAGGACAAATATAATAATATTTACATATATACATATATAAATTTAAAAATAAAATAATATTTTTCCCTTTATATATGTCTTAGAAATATTCTAGAACTATTTTCTAAAAGGTTGATTTATACTTAGCTCAAAGAAAGAATAATAGCCCACACTTTTCACACTCAATTCAATTTCATGGAGGACAATGTTAGTCCAATGAACTACAATTTCTTTCTTTCTTTCTTTCTATATGATGTTACAAGTTGGTGAGAGGAAACATTTCAATATAATTTATCTGACATTTGAAGTGGTCTTCTAAATATTCTTCTAAAGAAGTTTGAGAATTAATGGATGGATTAAAAGACAAATTCTTGAATATTTGCTGCTTTATCCATGCTGATCATTCAGTGTCATTGTTTTAGAGAGAATTTTATTTGATTGACTTTATGTGTCTGCCTGTCTTATATAGAATTTTTACCTTGTACAAGAGAGTGGAGTGAGTGTTCATAAGAGTGTATGGTGAAATAAATTTAGATATGATAGCAAATGCATTAAACAAACAAGTTAGGACAATATAATAGAAAAGTTCTTATCAAAATGTGGTCACTGAAATACCTCCATGATACTTATTTTTGTCTTTACAAAATGGTTGAGAAGTGTTCATTTTGTGTTTATTAAGGTTATGAAGTATTTTTTAAGAAATTTATTACACAGACTGTTAATATGTATTTTCCATACCTCACATTAACTGCATTAGAATTTTTTAATGCCTATAAATATATTTGAATTTATAATGGTGAGACCAGGGATTGAATTTCTGGCATTTAGTTCAAATGATTCTGTATGCACATTGAATTTGAGTATCACTGGTCTTGGATAACTTGTTAAAAATTGTGAAAGATAAAATTCAACTGAGATACATATCAGGGAATATTATGTTCACGTTAGGGTAGACTGGTAATAAAGATTAGTTAGGGATTTATGTCAGTAATTACCATAATGTAATTTACGTATGGATGAAGTTGCCAATAAATGTAGTATAATTCTTCCTACCTTAGTGATCAGCTGTTTATCCATCGGCTATGCATTCATTCCTGTCATTTATTCATTTATACATTTACTCATTCAACTGACTTTTGCTGTGAAGTTAAATTCTAGGTGGTGTTAATTAAGAGTTTTTCACTAGCTTCTTAGATCTTTGAATCTGTTTCAATTCAAACATGATAATTTGAATTACATTGCTACATCCTAACCACCAAATTATATGTATGGCAAACTGTTTTAAGTTGGTTATTAGCTAATGAAATCTTGAAAAGTCAAGTAGAAGTTAGTTAAGAAAAGAGAAAGGTCTAAAGCCAGGAGTTGTGTCAGGAAAATTAGGCAGTTTGTTCATGGGTAGGAAACCAATGAGGGTGCTTTTGGAATTATAAATAGTGTGTAATGGGGCTGGTGCTATAACTCAGTGGTAAAGTCTAGCATATATTAGGCCCTGTTTATGATCCTCAGCACTGAAAAAGTAAATAAATAAAATATGTTGTAATGGCTGGAGCATAGGGTAGGAGGAGACTAGAGAAACATGAAAGAAAGATCATGCTGACACATTGTAATCCTTGGAATAAGTGGGCTTTAGTGTTAGAATCATTGTTTTTATCATACATGCTCTGATTTCAGTGTAATAAGATTTTCAATTGCTGTATTGAGATATTGCTGTAGAACAAGTATAAAATGTCTTATTTTTCCCAGATAAAAATATGTTGTCAAATGGTAAACTTCAGTAAGGAAATTATGGTCTTAGAATTGGATTTCTGAATGAGATTTTACCAGCTATAAAATCAGCTCTATATAAGGGAAATGCTTGCCATGAAAATATTATTATGATGTTATATTGTTATATTGTGTCTGAACTAAATTCTGCCCATCTCTAAGCTTCAGTACTTTAAAAAATCATAGTTTAACAATTGAATTAATATTTGTCTTATTTTTTATTCGGGTAGACATTTATCTTCCTGTGACATTGTTCAAGAAATTAATTTTTGAACTATGTTCCAATTTCATGGCTTAGTCCTTATTTTTTTTTTTTTTCTACAAGCAGGTATGCCTGTTCTGTGGCCAAGAAAATTTATACACTGGATGAAATTGTTTTGAGAAAGAGGAGGAGATTAATCTGAGAATAATATGGGGCTTTTCTTCTATAAATTAAAGATTTTCTAACAATAAAATATTCTTAACAAGGCATGATTAATTCAAGCATATCAAGATACTCCATAATCAGCTCAAGTATCCTGGGTAGATTCATGACCTAAATGTAGTGTGTCTTACAACAGATATTCATTGCGGGTATTTGAGCCACATTCAGGAGAAAAGAGAAGGATGGAGGGATAAAATGACACCCAGAAGATAAAAAGGGAAACAAATAAATGTCCTACCTAAGCTTATAAGATAATGTGCTTTCCTAAAAGGCAGACAACATGCAACAAATTCTTCTTTTTTTTTTTAGGTAGTAAACTGTAAACTCATTTCTAGAAGTTAAAATTATACAGATCTGTATGGAAAAGACCCAGCCCTTATATTTACCTGTTTCTAATCCCTGCAATAATACTTTACCTCTCCAGTTTACTGCCCCCTGTGTTGAAAGTCTTTTCTCTAAAACCCTTGTGACCCTGCTAGTCTTAAAACTGTGATGTTCTCCTCAAAAGGACACACTGAAGGTTTAAGCTCCACTTTAGACAGCAGAAAACAATCTTCAAAAGGGTGCAATTTGGTTATTAGTCAGATCCCTACCAGGTCCTCTGGCTCCACTACAGGCAACTGTTTCTTTACTTACAGGATAGGCATTCCTGGGTTTTCACACACTATCAGAAATATTTTAAATGCATTTAGGAGTGTCCTCCTTTAGTTGCACTTGCAGGATCACAAAAGATTCACTATAAATTGCATATTCATGCATGTTTGCATTTGTATGTGTATATTCATATGTAGAAATATATGCTTATGTATTAGATTTGTATATGAATTGTGTCTCAAAATCTTGACATCTTTTATGGCAGATTTAATAGTAGTTCACATTTGAAATGATTATTATTGTTTGAATTCAAACTTATAACTTTTTTAGACGATATAATTTTAGGTTTATCAATATCCAACTAAAATGATTTTATTATCTGTTACATTTATGATTTTCTGCCTAATTACAAGTCATTTTCCCTTCATGTGAAATACCCTCTGTTCACATACATTGCTTGTTCATGCCATATACCTCTAAGTAATTTCACCTTAAAAGCACTGTTCTAGAAGTCTTACTTTATCTTCTCAAATGGAGACAAATTTTATAGTCTCATTATCTTACTGTCTTTATGTCTATCTCTTAATATGTATTATAATTTATTTTATATGACAATTTTTATGCTTATTTTACCTCTTAGACTATAAACTTACTAACAGTACACAAAATATCTGGTTTATTCTTGTATTTTATAAATGGCCAATACAAGGTAAAAATAAGTATAATTTTATTATTATCAAAAGTAATAAAGACAATGTGTTTCAAAGTGAGATATAATTTCTTTGACATTCTAAACATCAAAGGAGACATTGCTAATGTATTAATAAAGATAGAATATTTGGAAATAATTTTGGAGCTCACAAAAAAGGAATATTTAATGGAACTATCATTTATAATATCTAGAGTAATAACAATAATTTTTGTTTTAAAAAATTTGTTACGATTAATTAATATAGATAGTTACCTCATGGCAAAAATTTTAAAACTGTTAAGTACTTTTTGTTAATCATAAGATGTCCAGATCCAGTAGTAAGCAATTCCCTAAAAATTAATTCCAATTTTAAGTAAAATGAAAAAAACAAAACAAAACAAAACAAAAACCTAAACCTCACATACTATTTAAGAAAGTCACTTACATATTTGAGACATATCCAGGACCTATAGTTACCATTACATTTGTTTTATTACAAAAATGATCTGAAGTGAATATGTAGCCTGTCTTTTCTCTAGGTCTATTTCCATGTGGAGTATTTTTAAAAATTTTATTCCCAATATCTACCAATAGATATAAATATTAGAACATCATTTGACTAAAGAAATTATAATGACTGAATTTGTTATGGCTTGATAAATTTGATGGAAAAATGGTGACCATATTAGAAATTTCACAACACTAAAAACCTAACATTATTTGAAAATACAGTTGTTTGTCTAATAACAGAAGGATTCAATTCCCATAGAAACCTTCCATGTGATACTGAAGTTGCATGGAATAATCAAAGAATATTTTAAGTGTCCTCTTTACAAAAAACTGTTTCAACTTGTCTTCAAGTAAAGACTGGTGTCAAGTGATAAAGGGACTCTGGGGTGTGTCCTGATGTCATTAGTTTAATCAGTGAAACTCTAGCAGAAAACTTTTTCAAATGCTATTCTTGATTCCAGTTTCACATTTCCCTCTCTTAAGATATGAGAAGAATTTGCATTTGCATTTTTAAATATTTCAATCATCCCCTATAAATATAGTTCATTTGTAACAATCATTCTGCAAACTCAGTGTGGACAATTTAGAAATCAACTGTGTATTGGATAATTAAATCTGTTTAAATATGGAATTAGTTATCCAAGCTTGACGAATTCCCATTAGCACATAGAAAAATATGGAATGCTATATATACCATAAAAATAGGAGCAAAGAATTCAAAACACTTTTAGAGCTGGTTATTTCTTGATTTCTTACATTTCTAAATATCTTAGAAAACAACTGTGATTGCCATAATTATGTGTGTTTAGAAAATAACTAAGTATTTATAAAGAATGAACAAGCATCTTCTGGAGAAATGGCCTATGAGAAAAAAACAAAAAACAAAAAACAAAACCTTTAATTGCTCTTAGGTCATTACAAGTTCATGAAACAGTTTTTGATAATTCCCAAGTGAGTTGAAAGATGCTCCAACAATTTACTAAAGTTCATGTATATATATA
>NW_026000174.1:7319167-7353644 GCF_001458135.2 Marmota marmota marmota
TATATATATATATATATATATATATATATATATATATAGGGTTTTAGCAAAATAAGAGAAATACATTTGTAAGTTTTAGGGTGGTTAACAGCTCCTAAGGCACCGGGGCTCTTTATTCAGAGTTTTATAGTGGGCAATGTGGAAGACTTCTAGAATTGAAGTGGAATAAAAATGGAGTCTATGGGGCATGCTTTACTTATTCAGCTCTAAAACAGATTTAATTAGTCAATTATCTAATAAACATCAGAATGCATAAACAGTGCACATCTGAGTATGTTGAATATAAGTTGCAAATTGCCTATATTCATAATGGATGATTGAAACATCATTAAAGATATGTAAATACAAAATCATTTCATTAGAATTTTGAGGAGGAAAAAGGTAATTAAAATAGAACTGTGAAGTGATATTAGCTTTCTTCCCAATTGAAACTTGCTAATGATTTATTTTGCCAGAAGATTATTGTAGTTCAAGTCCATTTAGCAGCCAAGCTGCACTATAACTGCCTTTATCCTCTTCTTTCTGAATGTGTTAGAACCTTAAAAGAATCATGTCAAAGTATTGGAGAATTTATTGTTTGTCTCATCTACTGTATTTTGAAAAAGATGTTTCTCAGATAAAACATCCAGTCTTTATAATAAATGTGACTAATGCTGCTTAACTTTGTGAGATTTTTTATTTCCCTAAGATGGTGTGTTGAATGCACTGGTGAATAGGCATACTTTTCAAAAGAAGAAGCTCCATGTTTACATCCTCATAAGGTTTCCTTGTAGTTCATTGTTTCAGTGTGTGTGTGTGGGTGAGTGGGGGCGTGTGTGTATAATACACAGTAGATGTTTCTTTAGCTAATGGTCTTTTTAATCCGTGAGGTTGGTGCTGGCCTCTAGCAATGGTCTTCTGTGTCATAAATAGCAGAGGGCCACTCTTGGGCAGACAGAGCTGGTATGCTAACTTTGGCCTCTCTTCTTATAAAGCCACCAATGCAGCTCTGCATGGTGATGAACACCTGAAATCTCAGCTACTCAAGAGGCCGAGGCAGGATGATCACAAGTTGGAGTGCAGCTTCAACAACTTAACAAGACATTGTCTCAAAATAAAAATGAAAAAGAGTTGGGGTTGTAGTTGAGTGGTGGTAGAGCATCCCTGATTTCAATCTATGGTACCAAAAAAAAAAAAAAAGGAAAAGAAGGACTTGAAAATTAAATTTCAAGACACAAACTTTTAGTAGACACATTCAAACAATCACAAATTGACTCTTAACTTTCTCAGTTATTTACTTGTAAGACTTAGCCATATGAGCTTTAAAACTTGAGCCTATAAAACTAAATAATTAAAATCTGATGACATTTTTAATCTGAAAAAAATATGATTATACTTCAGCACGAGCCTTGGAATGATTAAGTGAAATTCCATGGAGTCACATTGAATAATCTGTTTGAAGGACTGCGATTGTTATAATTATTTTAGTTTTAGAGTAAATTTTACCACTAGGTGTTAATTATAGCAGTTTTAATTATATTGAGCCATGATTCTAAAAGTTTTGATAAATATGTTTATATTTAAACTATTTTAATGGTTTTTATTAGTGCATTATAGTTTTACAAAATAATGGATTCATGTTACATAATAAAAGATTCATTTGGTGTGGTTTTTTAAAGAAACAACCATTCTCAGTATCTTCACTGTCTATCTATACACATACATACACACACACATACGTGCACTATAAATATATATATATATTTTCATAAATATGTTTACATATATGTAAATATACTTACATATATATAAATACATATAATTACCAATACCTAATTGCTATGTATGCATATCATGATATGTTTAAATATATAATTTTATTCTGATTTTCAACAAAATAACTCCATTGTATTTACAGGTACCCAATGAATTATCGTCTCATAAATAGATGTAATTGTGAAAGAGATTTTTCAGAGTGATAATGTGTTCCAGATATAGAATGCCTGTAACAAGGGAAGCAGAATTGTGGGTGTCTAGGAGGGAAATTTTACTTTTGCTGAATGTGTACAGTCTGGTTTTTCATGATATACATTTCTGAATGTTTCATGCTATACTTTCTTTGTGTGAAAATTTACTCTTTGTTTATATTAATATTTATATTAACAGACTTTTTCATTTTTTTCACAAGTGACATATTTTAATTTCCTTTTTCTTTCACAAAATAAATTCTATCTTATGTAGTATCTACATGAAACGTGGATCTGGAGGTATTTAACTGGCACTTTTTCATTGATTTTATTAAGGAACACAGAACTTCAAAATTCTAAACAATTATTATATAAAGAGATAAAAAATTTAAAACAATAGTGACTTTGTTTTTTCTCTATTATAATTTTTTTATCTACTGCATTTATCTTATGGGACATTTATAATTTATATGAAATTATCTGGGATTTACTGAGTGAGTTTTCATCTGGGACTAACAGTTATTAATTAGGCCTTTCTTCACCTTTGAATATGCCATTTCCCATAGAAATCTTCTGGACATATGTACAAATAAAAAATAGAGATTGGTTCTATTTTTTTAAGTGACTTGTTTTCCCTCTCTGATTTCAAGTTATAACTCTGATGGTTTTGGGTGTTTGAAAAAAAAAAATTTTCTGTAGTTCTCTTCATGAAGAGAACTTTGAACCTGTATAATCCTTAAACTCCATTAAATGCAACTTGCCTTGTTTTTAGCATTTCATCTTGTAAAGTAATACTTTCCATTTTATAGCCTTTCCTTATGGGTCATAGGCTACCTGTGCCCATCGGTGTCCCAGGTATCAGAAATATGGATTCAGGAGTAGCTGTTTGTGTCTCTTCTGTCAGTCACTCATCCCGGTGGCATCTCAACTATAATATTTTGGTGCTCTATGGATTTAATGAGAACCTTGAGGCAGAGAATCACTGTATGTGTATATTTTGTAAAATATACCAATAAATTCACGTTGCCATAATAAGCATTTGAGGGTTTCCTAAAAAAGCTTGGTGTCTCTAGGTATTTTCCCTGAGTTCTATAGATACAATGTAGAATCTTGCCTAGTAAAGGAGGATAAAAGATCCAAGACTCACAGTAGGAAACTGTATTTTACTTTATTTCTCAGTGCCCCACTCCATTACCTTTGGATAAATTTTGTTTTTCTCATCTCTTAAGTGGGAACAACACTAACTTGTTGATTTTCCAGGAGTGTTGTGAGAATCAATGGAAGAAGATTGTCTATGAAGAAACGTTACAATTAGGTAACTTATATAACCAAGCATTGTCTTCATTATAACCATTCTCCCTCCACTGACCATAAAGAGAAGAGATAAATTTTTCTTTTTTGTTTGCTATAACATCAATGTCACTGGATGCCACTAAGTGTATTCTCAAGCAATAATAAATTCAGACTACATTGTGAAATATTTTGCCTTATTTTTCCATGATGTACGATGCAGAAAAAGGGATGATATCCAAATACAGTATGTTACTTTCAAACATATCTGGAAAAAAAGAGGTGGGTATGAAGAGATACTGTGTTGTATGGTGGGCTGCTGAATATTTACAATCAGATATCTAGGGTAAGAGAGGGGACTAGAAATCATGTTTTAGCATTTGCAATTAACTCCCAGAATTCTCAATTTCAAGCTACAGATGTGATATCACTGAATATATGACTGGCAAAAGACTTTTAGCAGCATGCCATCACAAAGGATGTTCACAGGGTGAATACAGAGATGTACACAATTTCCAGAACATAAAATAATGTAGAAAATGATTATGAAGTTTTGCCTACTTAATTATTTCTTTTTGTGGGAAGAAGAGGTACCAGAGCTTAAACTCAGGAGCATTTAACCACTAAGCCACATCCCCAGCTCTATTTTTTTTTTTTTTGGTTTATTTAGAGACAGGGTCTCACTGAATTGCTTAGTGCCTTGCCTTTGCTGAGATGGGTTTTGAGCTCTCCATCCTCCTGCCTCAGCCTCCCGAGCTGCTGGTATTACAGGCATGTGCCACCATGCCTGGCTTAATAACTTTTTTAAAAACTTATCTGATTTTAATGTAAGTTTATGAAATGTAATTTTTAATAATGGCTGTGTTTGGTTCTTTGATAGTTATTTGTAATGTTCAGGAAGGACTTCAGAAAACACTATCATAGACAGAATTGGAATACTGCCAAAGAAATACAACCCTTCTCAGCATGTGAAATCAGCTTTGCAATGAACTTACATGGCCAGAACCTGAATTTCACTCCTGAGCCAACTCTAAACTTGGTTTTTTTTTGTGTGTGTGAGTCAAATGACATCTTTTCATAATTATAGCATCCTCAAATCCTCTACAAAAGTCCAATGATGCATCTCCCTGTTATTTGTGGGAGTTAGTAGGACAATATTGCCAATGCTCTTTGGAAAAGCTGAAAATAATCTTCACAGTAAAAAAAAAATCACATTATGAAGTTGAAAGTTATTGATTTTCTATAATTTATATATGTAATTTATGTACAAATACATACATTTATTTACATATATTATAAAGCTACATATGCATATTTATGGTTACCTAAGTCCCCCAAGCACTTGGGAACAAAAGATAAAACTTGGATCAATTCCTTTATGTAATGAGATGTTTTTAGTAGCTAAGTCTTAACAAACATTTGCAATGAAATTTTGTAAATGATATGTGAATTTTAAAGCAACTAATTTGTTCAGGTGTACATCCATTTGTCCCTGTAGGGATTATCTCTTATCCTTACATCAGCTGTTCTATTTTAGACATGGTAATTTCTTACTTGGAATACTATAATAAGATAGCCTGACTCTATTTCTCACCTTTAATTTATCTGTTCTTCAATAGATTACCCCAGGGATGAGAAACTGCCCCCACAATGAGGCCATATCTAGTACCCAAAACTTATTTTGTCAGGAAGAAGTTTTTGGAATTGCAACATATATACAGGGCTTACATTCTTCATCCCACTATTGCCCTAATAGTCTCATTTCTTTACTCCTTTGATTATACCTGATTGGTCCATAAAGATTTTACTTTGCTGTCTATGTCCTACATTATCATCAAATTAGTCTTTCTATCCTCAGATTTGATCAAATTAATCTGTTTCTCAAGAATTTTAACCTTCTCCCTGTTAGTCTCCTCCATACTTTCACATATCAAACACAATCTTTAGTCTACCTTTAAACTTTGTTTCCCCAGAAAGAAAAAGGGAGGTAACAGTTATTGAGGACCTAGGGAAATGAGGATGATGATGGTGCTGCTGCTGCTGATGATGATACAGCATATTGTGTGCTAAATATCTTAATTTAACAAATGTTTTTATTCCTCATGTTAATGTTGCACATGCAGACACACACAGACACATAATCCATTTCAAAACTGAAAGAGAAGTTAGGTCTCTTTTCCAAGGACATAATCTGGTAAGTAACAAAGCCAGAATTTACACATATATCTACCTTATTTCAAATTGGATCAAATGCAATGGAAAACTAATTTGGGCAAGAATTCTTTTTTTTTTTTTAAGAGAGAGTGAGAGACAGACAGAGAGAGAGAGATAATTTTTTTTAATATTTATTTTTTAGTCTTCGGCGGACATAACATCTGTGTTTGTATGTGGTGCTGAGGATCAAACCCGGGCCGCACGCATGCCAGGCGAGTGCGCTACTGCTTGAGCCATATCCCCAGCCCTGGGCAAGAATTCTTGAAGCATGGAACATGTCTCAATGTAAGGGAAATTGACTGAGTCCATGCCATAAATTGATTTCATCACATTGCATAGGTAACATGTTGACTTTATCAAGATAATAAGATGATACACATGAATTACATATTAGAAAAATTCCCTTGTAAATGCACTTTAGAAAAGTTATAAAACTTTACTTTAGTTATGAAACTACTTACTCAGGGATGAAAGAAAGCAAAGGTGTCAGAAACAGGGAAACACCTCGTAACATAAGGTTCTAAAAGAACCACTGAGAAAAAATGCATAGGAAGACAGCATCCGCCAATGCAATGGCCCTCAGAAGGCAGCCTGTGTCTATAAAGGGATTGAGACTAAAGATGCTGACAACATAAAATGTAGCTCACGATATCAGGCACCATTAACTTGATATGCCTTTTAATTTAAGTACAAGTAAGTAAGAATGAACCTTCTGAGAACAGAAATCTATAAAATGTTAACACATGCATTCTCATGGTTATCTGACACTTAAAAACAGCTCTTTTTTTTCTTATTTGTTTTCTTAGCATTTTTTTGAAATTCATTTATTTATATGAGGTGCTGAGAACTGAACCCAGTGCCTCACACATGCTATTCAAGCACTCTACCATTGAACCACAACCCCAATTCCCTTAGTGTGTTTTTGTTGTTGTTGTTTTTAAAGCCAAAGAACTATTTACAATAAGAGTTTTATTTTGTCTTTTTTAAAAAAAGCCTTTTTGAGTCACATCACAAATCATTGTTGTAATTCAAAATATAAATGTAGATGTAAAGCAGAGAAATTAATGGTTACTCAGTCTTTCTTGTATCCGCTATGTAATGAGAACCAATATTTTGCTGCCAAGCTAACTTGCTGAGAACCATAAAGATAAATAATGAGACAGCATGCATTCAACACAAGTGGATAAAAATCCAAAAGGGAAGGCAATATGTATAAACATTTAGTAGCCAAAATTATTATGAGTTTCCTGAATAACATTTCAAAGTGCAAGGATTTAGGGAAGAAGAGATTAATTTGATTTTGGTATCTCAGACAAGACTTCATGCATTCAGTAGATGAAGTAGTGTTTGCAGATTAAAAAGCATATTATTAAAATTCAATCTTTTATTTCATCTCAATAATATTAAAAAAAATTCTATATATCACTGATCTCTCTCATTTGTAGTAGAATATTTTTAAAAATTGCCATATAGGTATAATACAGATACATACATAAAAAATAAAAAAAAAACTTATAATGTTATACTAGGTAAGCATTTCTTGTTCACAAAGATACTTATAAAATCTTAATCTTTTATTTTTTTTTGCTTTCATCAAAGACACGAATAAGAAAAAAAAAGGTGAGAGATAAGAATATATGAAGATATTTGTCATTATTTTTCTGAAAAAAATGACTTCATTTCCAGAATATGTTTAAAACCTCTTAGAATTGAATAAGAAAAATTCATTAAAAATGAGATAAAATACAAGTTAAACTGAAAGATGACCATTTGCTCCATAAATATATAAAAAAAATTGTTTGACTTCATTAATTACAGGAGAAATGCACAAAAATTACAATATAATTTTAGTGAAATAGATGAATTTCAAATCAAATTCTAAATTTTGAGAAGGATATTTAGGAACTTAAACTCTCATGACTTCTTAGTGGAAGTAGAAGTTGGTGAAACCACTTTGGAAACCAGGACAGCTTCTAATTAAAGTAAGCATTTGCTTTCCTTATGGCACAGCAATCCTATCCCTAGGGATATTCCTGCATTATTTTTAATTGTTGCTGTAATGTTACAACAAACTTATTAAAGTGCACATTTATAATAACAGTTGTTAAAGTCAAGGCTACTAATAGTCTGTGGGCTGAAATCAAGGTGTCTAGTGTAGGCTAAGGATTAGAATCCTTTTCAATGCCCTTTCCAGCTTCTAGAAAGTCCACACATGGATTGACTCATCGCCTCCTTCCTCTATTTTTAAGGCCAGCAATGTTGAATTTCTCTCACACTTTCTAACACCAACTCTCCTCCACACACACACACACACACACACACACACACACCACAGAAAGATTTTGTGCTTTTAAGGACTCAGATGACTAGATTGGGCCCATCAGGATAATCCAGTACAATTTCAAATAATAATCCAGTACAAGCTCAAAGTCTTTAACTTAATCACATCTCCTTGGTCACGTAAAGTAACATATTCACAGGTTTGGGGAAGTAGAAAGTGAACATAGTTTAAAGAACATCATTCCACAGTACCCAATAGAAATGTATAGCAATGTTTTTCTATGTGTATATATTCTATATGTCCAAAGAATTAGTGTATATTCCCAGAGAATCTATGTTCTCTCCATGCCATAACATTAATGCCTAATCATAAATTGTTTCCTCCAAGAGTAACACCTATCATGATTTCCATTGTGTTGATTATTTTTGCTGGCATTTGAACTTCATATAACTAAAATCATGCAGTATATCCTCCTTTCTATTTAGCTTCGTTTGCTCTGTTTAGTCAATTGTGTGAATATATGTATATGAATTACTTACTCATTCTAATGTTGATGAGCATTAGTTGTTTTATTTCATTTTATTATGAGGGGGTATGTTGTGACCACGAATAAACATTGCTTCTATTTTTTAATCAAAATAAAGATATTTATAATCTATTGTTACATAACAAATTACTAAAATTAGTACCAAAACAATAGTCCCCCTTTTGATAATATATACTTTTATATATATAACTATATATAATACATATATTTATGTATATTATATATGAATCTATACACAATTACACATAAAACTATATATTTTATGTACTAAATATTGTTAATAGGTAGCATTTGAAAAATAGAACATTTATATCTCCTTGCTAGATAAATAGCATCACACAAAATCTTGTTGTAAAGAAGACAATATAATGTCATATTTTGCTTTCAAACTTTTTTTCTGGGGCATATCATAGGATGTTTATTGGCTATGCTACACATACAGATATTCATTTTTATTTCCATGAATAGCATCACCAACAGTTGAGAAGACAGAAGACACTCTTTTCTAACACATCAGCCTCTTTCCCATGCCTCCTCTTGCTCCCAGAACTGTTGATTTACCCTTAAACTTTTCACCTAGCATTAAAGGACTCCTTCATATCTCTAATGTTCCTATATTTCATGTTATGCCTTAATTCTCATAGGGGTATTATAATGTTTTTACTATTTTTTCCTTATTTCTTAACTTAACCTTTCTAGGTATTCAGAAAACTATATAAATTTCCCAGGAAGTGCTGAGGAGAAATTCTTGTGTGGAAACATTACTGTCCAGAGAGAGTTTTAGCTAACTCCAAATACAGGATTGCAAGAAAATATATAGTACAATGTATAAAATGTAAATTTCAGATTAAAACACACTTTTAGTATAAATGATACCATGCAATACTTAGGACACTGTTGGAATGTTATTTATATGGAACAAATTTAACTGGATATCATGTATATTTGTCATCTTAGTCATGAGACCCCATCAAACTGGCATCTGAGACAGGTGGTTCTGCTGCAGTATCTATTACCTTCTGTTCTTGCATTATCATTAATATTAAATTTATCTTTACTCCAGCATTTGTCCAATCATCTCTCCCTTCAAACAGGGTATTTCTTTTGACTTCCCATGCTGATTTGTGTGGGCCTCAGAGTTTGGGTTATTTGCAATTCCTTTTCAGTAAGAGTTGGAGCCTCCTGGGCCACGTCATTCTCTGGAGAACATGATAGTCTGGAGAGATGATTCAGAACTATAGCAAAACTCTGCCTGACTCAGTAAAATTGTCCCCAGTTTTAGTTTTTTAATTACTAGGAACCTCCCACTAGATGGCATTATATCTGACTTTATTTCAAGACCTGAACACTATTCTTTGATTTAGAAAGATATATCTAATGCCTTTAAGGGTTAGTTTTCTTTCAAATTTGACAGAAAATTTAAAAGGTTTAGAAAGATCTTCCTTAGCCAGCAAGGATGAGTGGGTCTCAGCAGGCTAGTTTGTCCTCCCACCTTGCTCAGCATTGACTGCTTTATTAAATAGATGTCTATGCCAGATAGAATGGAGGGCCCATGAGGAAGTCAAAGTCAAAGTAAGAATTTGGATTTTTTGTTCCAGCTTATAATCCTAGATACTTTCTTAATCAAAGGTCAAACTTTTGTTATGCTGAAACCAGCATGAATACTTTGAGATCAGGAAGAAAGCCAGCTTGTTTCTTACCACAGCTGGCATAGGACATGCAGTAAGAGAAGGCAAGGTTTTTTTTTTTTTTTTTTTTTCTCTCTTAAAGGCAGGGGGCCACAGGTCAAAATGCACATGTGACCCAAACTGTTCTTCCAAGGAAAATAACATTTAGTTAAGACAGGCTTGCTTAAGTGCAAGTTCGAGTTTGGAAAGGAGGGGCTGAGAAGTTGAGAGCAAATCCTGCCAAGGCTAGAGAAAGAAAGCTGAAGGCCGTTTGTATCATTTCATACTTGAATGTGCTCAATGCCTCAGCAGAGGTTTTACATGCTGATAGCAAGTATGTACCTGGATAGAGACGGTTCATTTAAGGAAACTATACCTGGTTGATATGCAAAGATTGCATCTATTACTTTTCCATTCTCTTTCACCCCTTGTAGGTCCTGGAGAAGCATTTTGATGCTAAAATATATAAGAAGTGTGAATTGTGGACCTAACTGCATAGGTCCCAGAACTGTTATTTACTGTCTGTGTGGTATGGGGAGTTTTCTTTACCCCTCTGCCTCAAGGTGCCTCATCTGATTCCTGTGAAGGTTGAACAGAATACACAGGAAGGTTTCTGGCGCAGTAAAAACTATGCAGGTGCTATGTACTATTGTTGTTTTTTTTAAATTATTATTAGGTTTGATATCTGAAGAAGAAGAGCTTCTTACAATGTGCTGATGTGTGGTGGGCAATAAGACAAGGTAGAAGAACCAAATTCTTCTCAAGGGCCCGATATGTGAAGGGCCTAAGAGCCCTACTTCCTATATATTTGATTTTCCTAACCAAAAGAAATGTAGATAGTATTACTTCCATTTGGCTGGTAAGAAAACTAAAGTTTTGAAATGGAAAGTAAATTGGATGAAGATTACATAGCTATAAAGTGAAGGTATAAGAATTTAAATACTCCTTTGTCATATTTGAAGGCTTTGTTTCATCTTGTAGTGTTAAAAGATTCTTTCACCTGAAAAAGCTTACATCCATCTTCTGGTGAGGAGACTAGTGTTAGACACCTATCCTTCTGCTCTTTCTTTGAGTCATGTCATCTTCTGGCGCTGGCTCTGAAGAAACAGGTTGTTTGGAAGTCCTGTCCAGAAAACATTGGCATAAGTTGGGGAGGAGAAGTCAAAAGGGATTTTTCATCTGTAATTGTTTCTTGATAAATCTAGGGAGTATACAGATGTGATAGTAAACTAGTGCATACCACAAAGAGCTCATAGCTGCCTTTGTAACTGACAGCCTTCTTTAACAAAACATTCAGAACTTCTTGTTTTCTATATAGAACTAAGCTTTTCTCTGAATGTGTGTCACATAGCTATTCAGGACATTACTAAATCAAAAGAGTCTATAAAACACTGAAATTTGTACTATAGGGAACTTTAAGCTAGAAACATAATTCCTAGAATGAGACTTTTTTTGTCTCCCATTAATGAAATCACATGAAATGCCTAAGGCAGAAAAAGACGTGCGGAATTGTTTAAAGTGTCTTTTCTTTTATGTAGACAATTACAGCATTTTATTTTAAATGGGTCATTACATATCTTCAGTCAGAATTAATTACATCTTTGTTCTTCATTTTATAAGCTTTTCCTAAGACAAGCTTAGGACAGAAGACATTCCATGAGAGTGTTGAAAGCATTTAAGGAGCTTCCAATCAGTACTATGACCACCCTTCAACATTATTGAGGTCCTGTACACTGGCATTCTTCTGGGTACTTAGGTAAGTTATATCATCAGTCCTCATAAGAGCTCTACAGGTGGAGAGATTAGAGCTTGGATTGTTGGAAGTCTTATGGGTGAACAGTTAACCTTTTGAGCTCTCTGGAAGTTGAAATTCGGTTCTATTGAGTTACCTTAAAATTACTTTGGATAATTTTACCTACTAGGAACTGTGAGCCTTTCATCTATTAAACAAAAATAATAGTATCTGCTTCATTGGAAGGTTGGTTAATATTGAGTGAGATATTCAAGAGTTAAAAAAAATGTACAAAGATTAAACTTTACCTACTGTTGCTTAAGGTGATCTGCCTTAGGCCACAGAGCTTTTCTGATGTAACAAAGCAGAAGCTATTGTCCCACAAGAGTTGAGGAAATAAAGTCTGCTTACAACAAGCTAGATCTGAAAATATCCAGTTATTTGTGTCAAAAGTTAAACAAAAAACCTAATAAGAACAGAAGTCTTATTGTGTTTTAAATGGGAATAAGAAATC
This sequence comes from Marmota marmota marmota, assembly GCF_001458135.2. NCBI lineage: Eukaryota > Metazoa > Chordata > Mammalia > Rodentia > Sciuridae > Marmota > Marmota marmota. Next base: position 7,331,359 of record NW_026000174.1, read on the forward strand.
AAGTCAGCCCCCAGATGTGCCAGTGATAAGGAGAAGGCTCTGTCAAGGGCACTGGCTCACAAAGGGTAGCTTGAATCCCAGTTGAGGCCCTTCATGACATAGTGTGTTCGTTTTCCATCATAGCAATAAAATATTTGACATAATTTAATTGAAGAGAAAAAGGGATTAGTTTGGTTTCTGGTTCTGAAGAGTTCCTTCCAGGATCTAGGGCAGCCTTGCTTTGGACCTCTGATAATGCAACAGCACCTCATGTAGGAGTGGGTGGAAGAGCAGAACCACTTTCACTACTAGTCAAGGAGCAAAGAGAAGGAGAAGACCCTGGGTCCTACAACCCCTTCCAAGGGCTCATACCCATAAGGTAAGCACTTCCCACAAGACACACCTCCCAAAGGTCCACAGAACCCTGCAAAAACACCACTCTAGGGACAAAGTCTTTGATGGACGACCCTTGGAGGACACTTACCCAAATCCATCACTAACAAAGAAGTCCCAGAAAATATTAACGTTTGTCACGTTTTTCCATCTTTCAATGTTTTTTGGTTGTTATTGTTGTTGTGTTGGTGCTGCTACTGGGAGTTGAACACGGGCCAGGAGAGTGACCTGCCACCGCACTGCAGCTCCAATATTTTCCACCTATCGCCAAGAAAATTTTTCTCATTATTTTCATGTCTAGTCATAGTGAAAACCCTCACTGAATTAGTAAAATTAATTTATAAAAAATATAAATTTAAAAATTAATAAAATTAATTTTATTAGTTACTTCTTTAGGAGATTCTATTCTCAATAATGAAGTAAAATAAACATATGAATATAAATATTTTGATGTGTGTTTTACTCAGCTTTTTCTCTGCCATGACCAAAAGACCCCACAAGAACAATTACAGTTGGAAGTTTATTTTGGGGCTCACAGTTTCAGAGGTCTCAGTCCATAGATGGCCAGCTCCATTCCTTGGGGACTTAAATGAGGCAGAACATCATAGCAGAATGGAGTAGCAGAGGAAAGCAGCTGGGGACATGCTGCCACAGAGAGCTCTCCTCACCACAACAAAATATAAACCCCAAGGCATGCCCCCAGATACCCACCTCCTGCAGCCACACCCTACCTGCTTTCAGTTACCACTCAGTTAATCCCTATCAGGGTGCTCATAACCCAATCATCTATCTCTAAATCTTGCATTGTTTCACACATGGCTTTCTGGGGACACTTCACTTCTAAGCCATAACAATTTGTTTATACTATATGAGCATACATGTGTTCACATGCTACTATATATGTATGTATGTCTGCATGTGTGTACTTTTACACATTTATTAACAAACATCCCTTCATACACATTTAAGATTCTAATTAACTGGCTTTTTCAAAATACATTTTATTATACATATTTATAATTTTAAGCATAATATAATTTAAAAAATGAATTTTTCTTAACCATTTTTACATGTGTATCTTCATAATAATCCTTATAATTTAGTTTATATTTAAGGAAATTGAAGCACAGGGATCTTAAGTGAGTTATTTCAGGACATGCCCTATATGCTTATGTATTTAGAGTGGAATTTAAATTATATTGCTTTTTAGTTCATGATATCAAGTCTGCTTTGTTCATAATATTTCCACTAAAGTTAAAAAAAATTCTCTCTACCTCTGTGAAGTAGTTAGTTTCTCTCACAGAATTATTCTTAACATAGTCTAGTCATGTACATATGTATACTTATCTAATTTTCTGTATATAGAAATCACATTAATTTATTATTCTTTGTTTTCAGTCAAAGCTGAAATAACTAATTTAGCTGAAGATCAATTTAATAGGTATTGATCAATCATTTATTATGTATCATGTAATCACATAGGATTTACTCATCAATAAGAATCTTATCTTACAAATAAAATAATTGTGATAGAGTTGTTAATATGTTATAGAAACAGAGCAGGGAGTGTCTCACTGGTGCCCTTTACCATGATGGCTTTAGGGGATTGGATTCATCTACTGCAATTTAATATGGAAGAATAGCACCTAACCCTTTCAATAGAAACTCCATGGAGAAGACAAAGATCAGATACCATACAATCTATCACTTCCCCCTAAGTACTGTAGTGTGTATAACTTCAAAGGTGTTTATTAAATGAGTGTTTTTAATCTACCATTTTAAGTATCCAAACTTTTGAGGTAAAAGATTCATTTTAAAGTTAATAATCTAATTTCTTTATCTATAGATGAGAAAAAATGATAAGCGAGGTGACATTAATTTAGCAAGTTCACAAATTCAGAGATATCAAAGAGTTGTAATATAAGAAAATACTAACATGCTTGTCAATGAAGAATTAGTTGTTCAATTTCAAAATTCGATGAACTTGATTCAGAAGTCTAAACAAATGTCTCTAGCTCTTTAATATGTAATTTGAATCAAGTATACATACATGTTTTATATATAATTAATATGTCTAAGTATGTGCATATACATATGTGTATATTTATGAGTGTGAGTATATATATATATATATATATATATATATATATACATAATATATAGTATATACACACTAATCATCCATTCTTAATATTACTCTGCTTCCTACAAATGAATTCTGTGAATATTTTTTTGGGGTGACATATGAGTGTTAACTGAAAAGAGTGAAACTATTAACTCAATACATAATGTGTATTAATTATCACAGTATTATTTATGGTACTGACTGGAGCCAGTATTTTAGGCTAATAATGCTGAATAAAAGATAACAGACAGAAAAAGTGAGGTTGTATGGCTAAGAACTAGCAACATTATTTACTTGCTGGAATAATAGAGTTTGGGAGTTTCCTTTGTGACCAATTAGAATAAAACTTCATTAGAATTTTGTTATTAATAGTCTGCAATGTCTCTATATGTCATATCATATGCTTTAGACATTAACAATCTAGTCCTGATATGAAGTAGATTCTGGAGTCCAAAGAACTAGGGCATTTTCTTAGTTGAGATAATACATTCACAAGGGATAAGTAACCTTAAAACAAAACATTTACAAGACATTCCATGGAAGGCTTTCATTTCAATTAATTATCTGCATGTAGAAGTTCTTCTAAACACTATTTAACAACATGAAACATAACGTCTCTGAATAATTTTCTGCAGTCAATTAGAAAAATACTCATTATTTTAAATTTGCACACTAAAACATAAAACGATTCTATATTGGCTCACTTTTGTTTTATTGCTAATACTTCTCAGTCAGTTGAGTACAAGTTTATCCTCATTTCTCTGACACTGAGTATTGTACAACTACAAGGTAATTTAAAAACTGACTTGGCATATAAATTTTGAAGAAATTAGGTATTTTTCAAAAGACAAATGGGAAAGTAACCCAGAAAAGTGCTTTAAATTTTGAAAAGAGGAGGGAATTAGGAGAGTTTAGGTTGTTTATAAAAATAGATAAAGAGCTGACGTCATCACAGAAAAAAATGGAAAGAGGCATAAGTTGAAAGGAAGGCAATTGTTGGGAAAGGGGCTCCATTTCCAGGGCTGATCCTATGCATAGTGTTTTCCCATTAGTAGTTCTCTTCTTACCCTTTTCCAGGGAATTTGAACATGCTAAGGAATGTATTAATCTCTACAAATATATGCACCATGCACACAGGATTTCTGTCATTAAATATGTTTAGATAGGAAGAAGAAAAAAATGACATAAATTATATCAGGGCCTTTGTTGGCAGTGACATTTCTGTTCATTGGATGCTAGGAAATAGTGAACTTACTACCATCTCCATCTATCTTAAACAGAAGCTAAGTGGTACAGTTTTAACCATCTTTCCCATCATCTCAAATACAGGGGGCTCTTAGTTGTGCACTCATTTATTTTTCAGATTCAGAAAAAGGTTTTGGTCACTTAGAAACCTACAGACACACATGTATGTATGTGTGCATGTGTTCAATGACAATCCAGGTTTGGTGGCCTACGCCTGTAATCCCAGTGGCTCTAGAAGCTGAGGCAGGATGATTATGAGTTCAAAGCCAGCCTCAGAAAAAAGTGAGGCATTAATCAACTCAGTAAGACCTTGTCTCCAAATAAAATACAAAATAGGGCTGGGGATGTGGCCCAATGGTCAAGTGCCCCTGAGTTCAATCCCTCGTATCCCCTCCCCACCAAAATAAGCCATGACAGGTACAGGACAGGGTTCCCATAGTTAAAAGTGCTCTTTAGAAAGGGGAGGATAGAGAAACCTCAGCATTTACTGATCCAGACCTCTGGTGGAATCCTGCTAGGTGGACATGTTAAAGAACTTCTTTAAAATAAACTGTGTCTGCTCTCTGAAATGAGTCCCTTCTCATTGTTCTACCTGCTTCTGGATTCTGAGAGGTGAATCTTTGTCTTTTATCCTCTGTGGAGGTCTGAGTGAGTTTTTCAAAGAAGATGCATAGCATTCACAGACTGCTTCTTGTTAGTGAATATGTCAAGACCCAAGGGTTGTTTCCCATATATGGGCTTTGGGGTCAATATAAATTCCCTCAAAATATTCTTAGGCCTTTAATTCACTATATTCCATGTGTATCACTCTAACATACAGTCAGTCAGCTCAAGCACATTTCTTTCATTTGCATAAGTCTCATATCTGCATGTTTTTTTGCAGCTTTCTCAGACCAATGGCTCTTCTTTTCTTCCCCTTCATTAGATTCTTAATCTGATTTTTGACAAAGTTTTATTCAATCTTTTCACTCTTTCAATAAAAACTGGGCAAGATCAATTTTAGAAAAGGTGCTCATGGTTTCAGAGGTCTCTATCCATAGATGGCTGATTCTATTGCTCAGGGCCCAAGATGAAGCAGAACATTATGGCAGAAGGATGTGGAGGAGGAAAGCAGCTCAGGACATGGCAATGAGGAAGCAGAGAGAATTCCACTCAACAGGCACAAAAACATAAACCCATGAGGAACACCATCAGTGATCTGTTTCCTCCAGTGACTCCCCAGCTACCTACAGTTACCACCCACTTAATCCATATTAGTGAATTAAGGCACTGATTAGGTTAAAACTCTCATAACACAATCATTTTCCCTCCAAATTTCCTTGCATTGTCTTATATATGAGCTATTGGGAGACTCATATCTAAAACATAACAAATTCCTTCGTTCAGTTTTGTATTGTTAATAGGCCTCTAAATCTCAAAGTATTTTAAATCCATAAGCAGTGAAGCTTTGCAAGTATGCAAGGCTCCAAACTTTTTGAACCTTATTTTGTTCCAATTAAGCAATATGGTATGGGGGGGGGGGCTAGGCTGTAGCTCAATGTAGAGCACTTGCCTGGTGTGTGTGAGGCTCAGAGTTGGATCCACAGAATCCACCCCCACCCCCGCAAAAGAAAACCAAAAGGGGAGAAAGGAAAAAGTTAATATGATATTGTATACTTTAAAATATATTAAGAGAATAGATTACATGAGTGTTTATTACAGAAAAAACAATCCCCCCACCAAACACACATACACACACAGAAAAAAAAAAAAAAACACATGAAAACATAAAGAAATTTTTGGAGGCAATGAATACATTTAGTACCTTGGTCATGGCGATGGTATCATTTGTGTACACATAATTTAAAGGTTGTCAAATGTATATATTAAATATATAAAACTTTTCACATACCAATTATCCTCAATAAATTTTAAAAATAAAAATGTGAGTATTTGTACCTTGATAAGGGTGTCTGCTCACAGAAGTAAAAGTATTTATTTTTAAAATTAGCTTTTTAATTCCCCTGGAGAGAGTGAATGATTCCCATAGAATAGTATGGTATATCATTTGATAGATTGATAGATAGATAGAAAGAATCTGTATCTGTATTTACCTCTATTTACCAGTAGATAAACTGTAGATACCGTCAAGAAATGACTCTAGGTTTATAATTTTATATTTTCAGTATTTTTATTCCCCTATCCATAAACATGACAATATAAAAGTGTTAAATATATACCTGCTTTTGTTTAATACCTAATGAGGTTTCAGCATTTCTTTTCCATATAACCAGTTATAAAATATTTTAGGTTTTTTGTCCCATAAACTCTATTACAGCTATTAAAATCAGCTGTTTCAATGAAAAGGTAGCCATAGATAAGAAGGAATAAATGAATAAGCATGGCTGAGTTGCAAAACCTTTATTTACAAAACCAGCCCCATGAGTGAGAGCACTGGAAGGAATTCTCAACTTGTTCTTTAATAGTTGCTTGATAAAGGACAACTTTGTTAAACTCTCTGAGTCTCTTGGTTCCCATGTAACATCAGAATATTATCACCTATAGGTAGTTCTAAATATTCTCTAGGATAATGCATAAGAAGCAGCAGTCATGAGTCTAGAAGAGAGGAGATGCTCATTCCATACACAGGCACTATCAGAGTATCTATTCCTCATAAAATATTTATATGTATGAAAATTAACTTTGAACATTTTTTTGTCTTTTAATAGAGTCAGGAAGAATGGAGATTTGAAGCTGTATTAGTTTTCTTCCTTTTAGTTTCCACCACAAGTTGTATAGTGGATGCTCAATAAATATTTAACTAAGGACTTGAAGACTAGTGTATCTGTGTTGTCACGTATTAATCACAAGAGGCTCCGCAACAACGCTGCAGAACAGTGATTCTTAACCTTTCCGATTTTATATTCCTCCTGTTACTATATCAAAGAATGTGGATCTCAGTAAGGTAGAAATAAAAAGGGCACATTATTCTGAGCAAGATGTGGAGATGTTTATAGACACTGTGTTGTTGCATTTATCATTGACTGTAAATTTTAAGAACAGGATTATGGCTTGTGTATTGATGGAAACTAATTTTATTGCTCTGACTTTAAAACAAATAATTTAGTTCAGTTTTGTTGAAATGTAAAATGATACAGATGAGAAAAATAGTTATTGCTATGGTAACTGTAAAGCCAGAAAGTAATAATTTTTAAAATTGAAACAGTGTTATTGTCAGGTGGGTTTGGCAGGAGAAATCTGCAATACTATATAAAGGACATAACAAGTGAGGGATGTGGAGTCTTAAGAATTATTTTTGAGGAAACTGCGGTCCATCAAGACGTTCTATTATCCCTACTGCTTTATAATTGTGGATGGATGAAAGAATAACCCTTTGGTGAATTTAAGGGAAAAAATATATATTCCCTCCCAGAAATTGAAATGTTTTAAGGACTGTATCCATATTGTGTGAATGGGATTTTAAGTTTGAAGTTAAAAGATATTCCTCTCCAATGTATAACAAAATATATTTTAACAATTATTTTTCCATACATGATCTAAAAATTTTTAGAATTACCACAATGTGCCAAGAACAGTGTCGGGTAATGTTGGCATAAAACTGAACGAAATAATCTCTGTGTTTTAGATGCTAACAAAGTAGTGGACAAACAAATAAATAAGTGAATTAGGTGCACAGAGTTCTATCAAAGCAAAATGAGAAATATTAAACTCAAATTAAATATGCAAAGATTGATGTGTGAACTGAATCTCAAAAGATGAAGATGTTTTCCCTAAACAAATTAAAATATACAGTGATTTCAAAAAAGCATCTAAAGACGAAGCTACTGATATTGTTTTGTATATGCTTCTTTCCCTTTCCCTGAGTTTGCATGTGCCTTCTCTTCATCCTTAAATATCTTTGCTTCCTCTTAGTGGTGAAAACAGTTATTTTTAAAGTATCATCATAAATGTGTCCTACTTTGTACCCCTGTCCTTCATAAGCACATTAATCACTCTTCCTTTTGTTCATTCTCAAAGTAGGAGAGTTTACCTTGCATCACACAATTTGGCACACATCTCTTCTCTTGCTTACTTTCTTCCTTACACTGAGGATATCTCATAGATTAGCTCAAAAGTTGGAAAAATATATGCTCAATTTTCTGTTAGTTTGGATATATAAATAATTTTTCTTAGTCTATTTTGAATGATAATTTTTTTTTTAAATTTTCTTTTCATTTGTAGATGGAAACAATACCTTTATTTTATTTATTTATTTTTATGTGGTGCCGAGGATCAAACCCAGGGCCTCACACATGCTAGGCAAATGCTCTACCACTGAGCCACAACCCCAGCCCCGAATGACAATCTTTTAAACCCAATTAGATTATTGACTTCATGGTAATAGCTATTATATCAAAGATAGTTTTTCATCATCTAAGGAATTTGGTACATTTTCATATAGATAAATGCATGCCAATAATAAACATTAGTTGAATTTGTTCTTCATAGGATTTATTTCCATTGTACAGAAGCACAAATTGACATGGTGATATCATTCTTTTTCTTCCATCACATTGTCTAGACCAGTTGAGTTTTTGAAGAAAATAAATTTTAAACAAGATTTTAATATGGGTAAATTGCTCATGTTAACATAGATTATATTTCAGGGTTGGGTGACATTGTCTTTAGAGTCATTTTTATATTCTTGAGTAATTATAACTACATGACAGGCTGGGGTTGTGGCTCAGAGGTAGAGTGCACACCCAGTATGTGTGAGACACTGGGTTTGATCCTCAGCACCACATAAAGTAAAATAAAGATATTGTGTCAACCTATAACTAAAAAATAAATGTTTAAAAAAATAACTACATGACAATCCAGAATATTATTAAATTCCATCTCTCACAAATTTTTCTTGCTTCTACTCAGATTTTAAGTGATTTGGAAATAATTAAGTCAAGCCAGTAGAAAAATCTTAGAGAGAAAAAAAAAATATATATGGAAGTCAACCCAGAAGAAGTTAACATTGAAAATAAGTCAGGGTGTGGTGGCACATGCCTATAATCCCAGTGGCTTGGGAGGCTGAGGCAGGAGGATCAAGAGTTCAAAAGCCAGCCTCATAAACTTAGAGAGGCCCTAAGCAATTTAGTGAGGTCCCCTTGGAGATGTGGTACAGAAGCCCCTGGGTTCAATTCCTGGTATAAAAAAAAAAGCCATTAGTTATTTAGACTCTGATCTCTGAGAATTTCCAAATAATTCTCAACCCACAGCACTCAAAATGTACTCTGTCATTTGCAGCATGATCCATATTGATTATATCATTTGAAACTATCATTTCTCTTGTGAGCCACATGCTGTGTTTTCATATTATTACCCTCATTTTAAAGATTATAAAACTGAGGTTCAAGGAAGTTAAGTGACCTGTCCAAGAGCATATAGTCAACAATAGATGAAATCAGCTTTAGAACCACATTCTTCCCCGTCTTGAATAATGTAGAATAATGAAATTATAAGACACAAAGTAATCTCCTGCAATCTTGATGGTTACATAAAAATATCACTTGGAGAAGGAACTTGGGATAAAGAGATGAGTTATGGATAAAAATTTGAATATTGAGAATTATCACCCTGGAATACACTTAACATAATGCTTCTAACTAGATGAAAGCCACTTAATCTCAGTTTTTACACCTACAAAACTGAAAAAAAATAAAATTGTAACTTCCCTAACCATATTTCACAATTGCTGCAAATATTAAATAACTTTTTAAACTGCAAGAGAAAAAAGGGTTTTTTTTTCAGCAAAACAGAAAAAGGAAACTTGTCTTCACAGTTATATATCTGGCGTGGGTTTATTCAGTAGCCAAGAGATACAAGTTTTAGCCCCAGCTCACCTAGTACATGGTGAATGTCTTTGAACAATTCCCACAGCCTCCATCCGTTTCCTCATCTGCAATAACAGGTTGAACTGCATAATCTCAAAGGCTTGTGTTATACATTCAGCTTCATATATCAAAGATCTGTGATACTAAATGAATCTAGCCATACTTTTCAGCTTAGACTCCCTAATCATCAACAGAATAAATTGCAGAGACAGCTGGCTGGGGTTAGGGTAAACTCTCTAGCCACAGAATAGAATAAAACTAAAGGGACCACACCGCCATCAAACAGATGATAGGACTTTCATTAGCAATGTGCTGAAGCTTGTGACATCCAGAGATTACTGAATCTGGCATTTCCCCTGCATGAAGATATCTGTTCAATTAGCTTGTCTGTACTAGCTCAGACCCAATTCATCCTCTGGAAACTCAAGAGGATGTTCTCTTCCTTTAATAACCAAAATTTGGGAAATTATCCATTTAACTCACACTTTACCACATATCTACTAAGTGGATAATAGCAAACTATTCAATGGCAAAATATAAAAATGAGTGGCATTCACCCTTCTGTTTAGGAGGAAGTATGTGATTCCATATCAGAGAGTTTTGTGGTCAGGGCCCCATCTGTCGCTGATGTCTGTAGCTTCTATTTGCCTTCTGTGATTAACACAATGAAGGACAAAAAAATAGATGCTTACTATATGATTAAAAAAAAACAAATAACCTTGGTTCTTTATATTTTCTCCAAGTCTGTGTTTTTTTTTTTTCATACAAAGTGAAAGTAATACCCAATTTAGACAGTGGCTGTGAGGACCAAACCGTATAACATAAACTCTGCAGCATTTTCTTATATTTTAGTGGGGAGAAGTAGTAAGGGTTTTATCAACACATTGAAAGCAAAAGAATATAAGCAATATATAGAATATGTAGGCAAATAAACTGTTTTTTTCAGGCCAAGAAATAATAAACACATTGAAAAGCAAAACAAAACAAAACAAAAGGCAAGTATCTGCAATCCATTGAGGTAAACACTTGAGTCAAAGGGACACTTAACATAAGCTAGACATGGTGGAAGCCCTGTGTTTATATGTCCTTACTTCCTGCCACACTGGCAAGCTACATCAAAACATATAAGCATGGTCAACTTTACAGAAATTGATGAAGATTAAAGGACATTAGTTTTGGATTAGTTTTCAAAAATCAAGGATTTTTTTTAAAGATAAAATGTTCCCCTTTAATGGGTAATTTATTTTGACATAAATTGCATATATTTATGCTGTTGTAAATATACATGTGCATTTTGGTATGGATAAAAGAACTAACTAACATATTCATTAGCTTACTTTTTATTGTTTTCTGATGAAAACACTTAAAATCTACTCTCTGAGCAATGTTCAAGTATTCACAATTGGGGGGATGGCTAGGGTAACATAAAGGAAGGGTAGTAGAATGAATCAGACATTATTATCCTATGTGCATATATGATTACATGATTAGTAAGTTTCTACATCATGAACAATCAGAAGAATGAGAAGTTATTCCATGTATGTATGATGTGTCAAAGTTTATTCTATGCTAGATGTGGTGGCACATGCCTGTAATCCCAGCAGCTCAGGAAGCTGAGGCAGGAGGATTGCAAGTTCAAGGCCAGCCTCAGCAAAAGCAAGGTGCTAAGCAACTCAGTAAGACCCTGTCTCTAAATAAAATAAAATATAGGACTGGGGATGTGGCTCAGTGGTCGAGTACACCTGAGTTCAATCCCTGGTTCCCTCTACTCCATAAAAAAAGCATCTACTGTAACATATAACTAACTAGAATAGAACAAATAAAAAATTATACAACATTAAAATTTTTTGTATTTGTTGGTTTTAGATATACATGACAATGGAGTATATTTTGACATGATATACATACATGGAATACTATCCATTCCAATTAGGATCCCATTCTTGTTGTTGTACATAATGTGGAGTTATAGTGGTCATGCATTCATATATGAGCAAAAGAAAGTTATGTCTAATTCATTCTACTATAGTTCTTATTCTCATTCTCCCTACTTCGTTCCCCTTTGTATAATCCAGTGAATTTCTATTCTTCTCCTTTCTACCATCTCTTATTGTAGGTTAGCATCCACATACCAGAGAAAACATTTGGCCTTTGGTTTTTTGGGACTGGCTTATTTCACTTAGCATGATATTCTTCAGTTCCATCCATTTACCAGCAAATGTCATAATTTTATTCTTTTTATGGTTAAGTAATATTCCATCATGCGTATATACATTTTCTTTATCCATTCATCTGTGGAAGGACACCTACATTGGTTCCATATTATGAATTGTACACTATTATGTGTTATTATGAATTGAGCTGCTATAAACATTGATGTGGCTGAGTCACTGTAAAATGCTAAAAAATAGGGGATTTTTTTGCTTGTGTTTGATAAAATTAGGATTATCTAAACAATAAAGTTTTTACCTCAAGGTCACAGAAACCTAAGTTCAAGTCTGCCATGTTATAAGATATAGGGTAGGTTATCTAATCTCTAAGCATAAAATGCTGTCATTTAAAAAAAAACTGAAATAAAATCACTGAATTTGCAGTTGTGTTTTTGGGGGGTATTGTACTGAAGAGACAGATGACTATTAATCCATGCTTTCTACCCACCACAGAGCCTGACATATGGTATGGATTCCAGGCACGTTTACTCTATACATCAGATCCATTGATTGAATTAATAATTAATTGTTATAATATCAGTTCTGAAGAGAGCTTAATGAGGACTTACCTATAACAACAGCTGGCATGTAGTAAATAATCAATAAATACTTTCTTCCTATTGGTATGATTACTATAAATGTGCTAGAATTTTTAACTACAACCCCAATAATTAGCATCCACTGGATTTTGCCTGTCAAGTTAATTAAACCAAACACAGTAATTTGGGAACTGCAGTACATATAAAGCACTCAACAGTCAATAAAATCCTTGTGTATTCCATATTGCATGGAGCATTTTAATGCCAAAGTTAGCAGAGCTGGCATCATGCCATGAGTGGTGCAGTTGCACAGGGCTTGGCAACCATAGGACCTTGCACTTGGGATGTAAAACTCTGTGAGTGCCATAACTTTGAAATTTGAATAATTTGATCTTGTAATTTGTGCTTTTAAGTGGATGCTGGTAGCATGATGAAACTTGTCTGTGAGGATTGGGGCCTTGCCCCCTGCGTGGTACTGCCTGCTGCCTCCTCTCCACCACCCTGTGATAGGTTCACAGTAGTTTGCTCCCTGTTCCCTGAAACACCAGATTCAAGACCACTTGACTTTGCCCCATAACTGCCATGGGCCCCCACCAGGGGGGGCACCTTCTTCACTGAATGCAAAGGTCTGTGTTCTTTCATTGCATTCTCCTGCCTGATGGCTTTGAATGTATGTATGGGAAGGTTGAAATGTGAGCACACACCTTGTAGCTTCTTGGGCTGGGCAGAGAGGTGGCCAACCTGACCCAGGGATGGTAGTGCCACTGCACATTCAGCAGGTATCCTAGCATCCTAGCATCTCTGTCTCTCTCTGTCTCTCTCTGTCTCTCTCTCTCTCTCTCTCTCTCTCTCTTTGTCTCTCTCTCTCTCTAACACACACACACACACACACACACACTTCAGGTTCAGGTACTGAGCCCACACTGACATAGAAATCATGACACTTTAAGTATCATTTGTTTACCCTGGGTTGAAGAAATGGGCCCATGTGAAGGGGAAGTTGACTTTGTTGTCAACCAGAGCTATTCACTATATCTTATATTTGTGTTTTATTCATTGTGTTTTATATTTGTCCTCAAAATTGTGTATTTTATATTTGTTCTCAAACATTGTGTAACCAATTCTACATGTTAGGCAAGCAGTATTACTGAGTCCCAAACTAATAGAAACATTTTAAAGCATGACAAAGATTGATCCCTATTATGCACATACTTCCAGATATCTGTAGCTTCCCTGAGCATGAAGCCCCTATCACTTGCTCTCTACTCAATGTTATTACTTGAAAGTCCCAAATAACTCAATGTCAAAATGGCACTCATGATTGCTGTGGCTCCACCTAAGTCCAGTTATTCTCTGAGAACACCACAACCATCTCATTGCATTTTACAATCTAAAAATTTGGAGTTGGACTTTGACTTCCCATCTCTCTTCCTTATTCCTCATTTATGTAAATTATGTTTTGTAGATTTTACTTTCAAAATACCTCTTGAATCTAGTCATTGGTATTCACTCTATGACTGTCAAGGTCCCATGATCTCTCTGGTTAATCTCATCCACTTCTCCTCTTCCCTCTGGGCAGTGGAACTCCAATTACAACTGGACCTACTAACTGTAGCTCTATTGGACCCTCAGGCTTCACAATAGCTCAGTGTCTTCAACCCCATTCTACTTTGGAAGGTCAGGTCTGTTGTCCTTGTCTCTGCCTCCCATCTCTTCAACTTTATGACCCGATCAACTATCCAGTTATTTTGTTCATCTTCTTCACAAAACTGGAAGCATTTTGAAAGTAGAAGCAGTGTTTGTTTATAATTATTTTCCCTAGGCACTCATCCATAGGTTTTCAAATAGCTTATAGAAGAAAGATCAGGATATGATCACTTAACACTCCCCACTACCTTAGATTAGCATTTCACTAAGCATACTTCAGGCCACACCAAGGAGAAGATTCAGGTTTACCCTAGGTCTACTTTTTCCATTGTCTACTATCATGAGCCAGACTTTGGGACATTTGCCAAACAGGATTTCAAGAACTCAACAGTGATTGGGACCCCTTCACATGCCTTGGTATGGTATCCAAAAATGGAATTTGAGGCTTGGAGTCAAGCAACTCAGATTGAAGGCTGAGAAATGCTATGTTATTACTGTATGTTTGAGCTAGTCAATTATTATAGATTTTAAATTATTTATCAATAAAGCAGATTTTGTAATAATAATGATTTCACATAGTTCTTAAAATCAAGTTCAATATTGCAAATGAAGTCTATTCATAAAGTACAAAATATCTTATGCTAATTATTTACTTTTATTTACTCATCCACTTCCAAAGACTAGACTATAAGTGTGACTTCTTGTAATATACTCAATATATTTCTATTCTAAATGGTAATTACTTATTACTGATCATATAGATGCATTTTTTATAAGAAAGTACCAAGGAGAACTTTGAATTTAGGGTTTTAAAATATTAGGTCTAAAATATAGGCTTACATGAACCTTAAAATGATACTGGAAATAGTATATACTATGTATGTCTTTAAAATTTTAAAAGATGAAATTGCCTCATCTGATGTTTAAAGCATGATTTTGAAGTACAGTCCCATTTACAGGGGAGGAGACCAGAAAAGTAACAAAAAAGCACTGAAAACTTCAGTTTTTCTGTTTTTAAATTAAGGGCAACAAAATCAACAAAGTGCTTGTGATACTATTGGATTGCATAAAATTCAAAGATGAATTAGCTTTTCAAACTTTGTGGAATGAAAATTGTTCAAATTTTTATAGTGCTTTCATAAAGATATCTTCCCTGTCTTTAAATGATTATTCTTATTGACTTGGTTCCAAGAAGCATGTGATTTTTGTCAATGGAGTTAAAATACATGTTATCTTGATAAATCCAATGGAATTTTAAAAAATTGTTTTTTTACATTTCAGTAAAGTACTAAAAGCCTCACTTGATTGTGATATCAGGGTTTATTATTATTTTTTTTTCTCTCAAGGAGGGAAAAAGGAAAAGGTCATCAGAGAATGTCATTTCTTTAGTGGTTTTGAGAGAATAGCCTTCTCACCATGAAAATTTTGACAATCTTTGTGAAATCAATGCATAATTAATAGCAACTGCAAGCTATTGATGTTTATAGGATCTAATATATTAGAATAATAGACTTTGCTATGACAGCTTCTTTTAAATATTTTTGGCATATTGGTTAGCATAGATAACAAGTAAATCAACTGTGTGAAATCATGAGACCTTACTAAGTTTCTCTATAGAACTTAGACACTAAATTATTGGTGAAAAAAAATTGTGATTACTTAACTCTCTTTCTTCCCAATCTCATTTTGTAAAATAATTTTACCCTACTGACTTAATCATGAGATAGTCTTAAACCATAATTATATTTTCAAAACTTCTGACACAGTTGTGTGTACTCCGAGAAGGTGAAAGTTATTGGAAAATTAAAATATTTCAAATTAATGCAAAACTTACAATTAATTTGACGTTCAGTGTTGGGTAGAATTTACAAACATATCTGCAATCTCTTAATCCCAAACAGTTTATAAAGGCTTCCAGGCATGTATAAATAACACCCCAAATCTCTGCTCTACATATTGATACTTTTGGATACAAAAGGAAAAAAAATGTGCATGAGAGAATTCCATACACCTGTTATTCTAAGCAGAGTCTTACTTATGTATTCATTTTATTTCTTAATAACCATAAGAAGAAAAATGACTGAACTGTACCAGTAAATCATTTCAAGGATTAACAGAGCAATTACCTTATTTAATATTTTAGTAATCATAACAGTTTTAATATCCCAAATTTGTATATTGAGAAACTGATTCTCAGAGGTGTAATGACTTCTTCCAGGTCCCACAGGTTGACATTAAAAGCTATCATAGAACTTAGGTGTTCCAATAGGAGTCTCAGGCTTCCACCTTTGTATTTCCTCTGCTCACCAGGCAGAGGTTACAGAAAGATTGCAGGTTTGGATCACATTATGAAATTCCTTTCACTCATCAAGCTGATTTTCTTTAATACTGTGCCACAGATCACAGTCCATGATCAAGAAAATTCTGTGTTGACGTGTTAGGAATAGGGAAAAGAGCAAGAGGAAATGAAGATTGTGACTAGGACAAAAACACATAGAGCAAATTTGCTAAAACTTTTTAAGGAATTTAGATGGGTGAGTTCACAATAGCAGGAGAATCTGAAGTAGTTGTCAGATAATCTTTCCTATTATTATGAAATTAATTGCAGATGTAAGGACACAACCAAATGTTTGCAACAGGATGGCAAGTCAAATGATATTTCTGGGGCATCTGCCATCTGTCAATAATATGGAAGAAGAATGGCATCTGTCAATGTCATTCCTTATAGAAATAGAAAAAGCAATCATGAAATTAATTTGGAAAAATAAGAGACCAAGAATAGCCAAAACAATCCTCAGTAAGAAAAGTAAAGCAGGAGGCATCGAAATAGGAGAATTTAAACTATAATATAAAGCTATCTAACAAAAATAGCATGGTATTGGCACCAAAATAGACATATAGACCAAAGGTACAGAATAGAGACACAGACACAGACACAGAGACAACCCCATATAAATACAGTTATCTTATACTAGAACATGGCACCAAAGTCAAACATTAGAGAAAAGATAGCATATTCAACAATGGTGCTGGGCAAACTGGAAAATCCACATGTAGTAAAATGAAATTAAATCCCTATCTCTCACCATGCACAAAACTCAACTCAAAATGGATCAAGGACCTAGGAATTAGATCAGAGATGCTGTGCTTAATAGAAGAAAAAGTAGGCCCAAATCTTCATCATGATGGATTAGGCCCCAATTTTATTAAGAAGACTCCTAAAGCACAAGAAATAAAATCAAGAATCAATAAATTGGGTGGATTCAAACTAAAAAGCTTCTTCTCAGAAAAAACAATAACAACCACATCACCACCACCAATGAGGTAAAGAGTAAGACTGCATATTTGGAGGAAATTTTTTCCACGTGCACATCAGATGGAGCACTAATCTCCAGGAGATATATATATATATATATATATATATATATATATATATATATATATACACACACACACACACATACATACATACGTATACATACTTAACACCAAAATAAACAAACAAATCCAATCAATAAATGGGCTAAGGAACTGAACAGACACTTCTCAGAAGAAAATCCACAATCGATCCACAAATACATGAAAAAATGTTCAACATCTCTAGTAATTAGAAAAATGCAAATCAAATCTAAGATTTTATCTTACTCCAGTCAGAATGGCAGCTATCAAGAATACAAACAACAATAAGTATTGGTGAGATTGTGGGGAAAAAGGCACACTCATATATTGCTGGTGGGACTGAAAATGGGTTCAACAAATCTGGAAAGCAGTATGGATAATCCTTGAAAAACTTGGAATGGAACCACTTTTTGACCCAGCTATCCCATCCCTTGATTTATACCCAAAGGACTTAAAAACAGCATACTATAATGACACAGCCACACCAATATTTATAGCAGCACAATTCACAATAGCTAAACTGTGTAACCACCCTAGATGCCCTTCAATAGATGAATAGTTAAATAAACATGGTATATATACACAATGGAATATTACTCAGCAATAAAAGAGGATAAAATTATGACATTTGTAGGTAAATGGATGGAGTTGGAGAATATCATGTTAAGTAAAGTAAGCCAATCCCAAAAATCCAGGGCCCAAATGTTTTCTCTGATAAGTAGGTACTAATCTATAATGGGATGAGTAGAGGAACTTTGGATGGGATAAAAGGGGGAGGGGTCATGGAGATAAGAAAAATGGTGGAATGAGGTAGACATCATTACCTTAGGTACATGTATGATTTCACCAATGGTGTGACTCTATTTCATGTGCAACCAAATAAGTAAAAAATTGTGCTCCATTTGTATACAATGAATCAATTAGCTTTCTGCTGTCATGCATAACTGGTTAGAACTAATAAAAATAAAATTTAAAAAAGTAAATAAAGAAACAGAAGGCATCTCAATTGTCAATGGCTTAAAACAATATAAGTTCATTTTTTTTTAACTTGTGTCCCAATCTAATGCATTTGGTGCTAATCAGGCACCACTTAGGGACCCAGGTATCTTCATGGCCCCACTCTCTTAGCATAAGCAATATTTAGCTAGCAGATGGGGAAAAAGACTATAGCAAAAATAAATTTTCCTCTTAACCCCTTTTTCAGAAGTGATGTGCTTAACTTCAAGTCATATCTTGGCTGGAATTAATCACATGGCCCTATGGATAGAGCAATTACCAGCAAATGCACTTGGTTGGACAAGTGCTTTGCTCTGTAAAAGATTCCAGAATTATTGGTATCATCATGTTCAACTTACTATAGTGTCTATTTACTCACTTACTGGAATTACTAGTACATACATAAAAACAAGAGAAGAAAAATAAAATTGTCCAAAATGATATGAAGTAGATGGCATGAAGGTGAGGAATGAGAACAGGTTAAAGTCAAAATCATGAGGTAGAGTTAATACCGTTACTTGAATCTAGGTTATTGTTTGAAGAAGGTGAGGAGACTTGAATTTTCCCTTAGGTGAAAAAAAATTTAAATAAATATAAATTACAAGATTAGGGAAAACACTGGTATCTATGAAAGCACTTGTCATGATCGAGAAACACATCAAAACTTCACATTTCCTTTTGTTTAACTGTCAAAATCACTAGGCAAAATTGATATCAGAAAAAATCATTGAAGTTGATATTAAATTTGATATTATTTCATATGTGACAAAACTAAGAAATATTTTAGACTTTTGGCTAACAGGCATACATAATAAATGGCAAAGCTAGATCTTAAACCAAATTCTGTACACATTCAAATTAAAATATAATGAAAACATGGTGATAATTTAAAATATTTTGAAAGGGTCTGTTCCAGATAAACTTGTAACTGTTTTTACTCCAATCTCCTAGGAATTTCCCAAACTTCAGCTATGACGGAAGACAATCATGGAGGACACAGGGAAATATTTCCTTGGCTCATACACCATACCATACCACTCCAGGAGTAAATGCTGTCTAATAATGGCTTAAAATATAAATGGCAGCGGAAAGTAGTAACAGTGAATAAACTTAGTCAGAAAGTCTTAGCAGATACATAATGCCTACTATATGATAGAAACTCTGGCAGGCACTTACTTTACTATATCTTGCTGAATCATCATATAACCTTTTGTTCATGGTATCAATGTCCTGTTTTATATCCATCAAGAGGCAGAGACTTCCAGAGGTTATACAATACCCAATGTTATATGCCCAGAGAGAATCTGAGCCTGATTTTGAATTCACTTTTATCTGGCTCAAACTTTCAGATGTGTCATGATGCTATAATATAAAGAAAAGTCAGAGAAACACAAAAGGAATGTCTGACCAAGAGAGCTTTGGATGAGCAGAAAGAACATAAGAAGAGCAGGGAATAGAGGAAGAGGACATGTTTTGTTTTGTTTTGTTTTCCCATTGGTTTTGTTTTCTCTTCACCTCTGTGGGGGGTCACAGAGGACACAGATGATGGTTGTTAAAAATAATACAAGTATTAGCATTAAAATGTCCAAACTCCAAAAGTAATTTCACAAGTTAAGATTTTTAGATTCCAAACAAAAATATATTGTATAGGCATAAAAGCAAAGAAAAGTTAAAACTTTGGTTAAAAAGAGGAAAAGGAAACATGGAAAATTTAGAGAAAATTGAGTGAAGACAGTGTAATCCTGGATTAAAAACAAATAGATGGAAAAGCAGAATGGATTTGGTTCACTTCAAGTACTTAAATAAACTTAAAATTCAGCTATAGCTTTTGACTACATTAAGAAACTCATCATGCCCAAGCGATAGGGGGTGTCATCTATCTGAGGCAGAAAGCTCATCTCTTATTCAGCAAGATACAGAAAATGTCTTGAAACATCGTTTACTTTATCAAAAATATTTGTCAAATGACCTAGTAAATGAATGAATTACATTTAAATTTTTTCATGTATCATGGTAATTATGAAATTTTTGCTTTTGAGGATTGAAATTCATAAGCTATAAATTTACTCATTTATATAATAAATATTTATCAAGCTTATATAATATTTTAGTAAGTCTGCTAGTTATTGGAGATAAAGTAATGCTAGGATGGGGCAGGTTCTCATGATGCCAAAAATATTATAGGCATACAGATTTTACACATTTATTGATTTTTACACATATTATAGGCATACACATTTTACAAATGTGCCTGTAAATTGTGGTATATTTGAAAGAGTTAAAGAGAGCTCTCCAAGTCATAAAGAAGTATATCTTATAGACTCTACTGTCATATATAACTAAAATGAAATAATTTTTAAAATAAATGTGTTTTAGAAAGTATAGGTACATAAAATAAATATCTTGGGCTTTTAGAATTGATGCCACACGGAGAGATACATCTAATCACTCACACTGTCTCTGCAAATCATACCCAGGTAAAATGCATAGAAGTTTCAGGAAGGTAGCATCCTGCTTACTATTAGTGGTAACATTTTTAAACAATCATTTCTCCCCACTATTAAATTTTCTGGCTCTTAAAGTGAAGAATTCCTTTTCTTAAGTCAATTTTGGAAAGATGAAACAAATTTCTCTAAAAATATTATGAATTAACTACCAAATTGGCAAAAAAGACAAAATAAATTACATGTGTTCATGAAATATCCTTAATAATAATTACATAGGGGTATTGGTCAGCTTCATTATCATGAGAAAATAACCTAGGTAGTCAATTTAAAAAAGGTAAAAGGTTTATTTTAGCTCATAGCTACAATGTTTCAGTCCATAGTCAGTCTGGCCTGTTGCTCTGAACCTGTGGTGGCACAGTACATCATAGAATGAGTTCTTTTTATGTCATGGTGCTATAATTAAAGGTTAGGGTCTTGAATCCCTTATAGGGGCACACCCCTCAATGACCTAACTTCTTTCCACCAGGACCTGCATCTGAAAGTTTCTACTTCTTCCCAATAGTACCACAGCCGCAGTGAAGCCTTTAGCCCATGGGCCTTTGTAGGACATTTAAGAGCCATAATATAGTAATAATTATTTAAAAATATTTTTAAAGTATCTGGTACATTTTCCTGAATGTTCATACAATTTTCAATTTTTGTTAGTACTAGTAACAGTATCGAAGGAAAATAGACCATCTTTTAGGACACAAAGCAACTGTTAGCAAATGCAAAAATACAGAGATAACACTGCATTGTATCAGATAACAATGGAATAAAATTTGAAATCAATAGTAAGATAAAAATTAGAAATTACTCTAAAACCTGGAGTCTACATAATTCATTTTAAAATGATGAATGGATAGCAGAAGAAACTAGGGA
The DNA here is from genome assembly GCF_001458135.2 of Marmota marmota marmota. Lineage (NCBI taxonomy): Eukaryota > Metazoa > Chordata > Mammalia > Rodentia > Sciuridae > Marmota > Marmota marmota. The sequence goes on from NW_026000174.1 coordinate 7,353,124, forward strand.
TGAAATTTTAAATATACTTAAACCAGAACACTGATACAACATATCAAAATCTCTGGGACACTATGGAGGCAGTTCTAAGAGGAAAGTTCACAGCACTGAGCTCATACATTAACGGAATAGAAAGATACCAAACAAATAATCTAACATTACATCTCAAAACTGTAGAATAAGAAGAACAAAACAACACAAAATCATCAGAAAACAGGAAATGATTAAAATCAGAGATGAAATCAAGATTTTAACAAATTCAAAAATCAATAAGTGGGATGGAATCAAACTAAAAAGTTTCTTTTCAGCAAAAGAAACAATCTGTTAGGTGAACAGAGAGCCTACATCCTGGGAGCAAATTTTTACCCCTCACACATCAGATAGAGCACTAAACTGTAGGGTATATAAAGAACTCAAAAAGCTAAGCGCTGAAAAACCAAATAATCCAGTCAACAAATGGGCAAGGACCTGAACAGACACTTCTCAGAAGAGGTTATACAATCAATCAACAAATATATATATATATATATATA
>NW_026000174.1:7356555-7449078 GCF_001458135.2 Marmota marmota marmota
AGACAGATATATATATATATATATAAATGCTCATCATCTTTAGCAATTAGAGAAATGCAAATCAAAACTACTCTAAGATATCATCTCATACCAGTCAGAATGGCAGCTATTATGAAGACAAACAACAGTAAGTGTTGGCGAGGATGTGGGGAAAAAGGTACACTCATACATTGCTGGTGGGACTGCAAATTAGTGCAGTCAATATGGAAAGCAGTATGGAGATTCCTTGGAAATCTGGGAAGGGAACCACCATTTGATGCAGCTATTCCTCTCCTCGGACTATACCCAAAGATGCAGAAAAATATTGATAAAATTCAGCATTCATTCATGCTCAAAACACCAGAAGAACTAGGGACAGTAGAAACACACCTCAATGTTGTAAAATTGATATACACTAAACCTAAGGCCAACATCATTTAAATCAATAAAAAAATGAAAGCATTCTCCCTAAAAACTGGAACAATATATGGATGTTCTCTTTCACCACTTCTGTTTAACATAGACCTTGAAACCCCAGCCAGAGAAACTAGGCAAAAGACAGAAATCAAAGGAGTATGAATAGTAAAAGAAAAGCTAAAACTAGCTCTGTTTCCTACATTTATAAGACCAAAATAATTCCACCAGAAAATTTCTAGAATTCATAAATGAATTCAACAAAGTAGCAGGATACAAAATTAACACTCATAAATCAATTATATTCTTGTACCCCAATAACAAACCAGCTGAAAGAGAAATTCAGAAAACCAGCCCATTCACAATAGCCTCAAAAAACAAAATACTTGGGAATCAATCTAACAAAAGAGGTGAAGACCTCTACCATGAAAATTACAGAACATTAAGGAAAGAAATTGAGGAAGACCATAGAAGATGGAAGGACCTCCCATGTTCTTGGGTAGGGCAGAATTAATATGGTCAAAATGGCCATACTACCAAAAGTACTATACAGATTCGAAGCAATTCCCATAAAAATTCCAATGTCCTCCATGGAAATAGAAAAAGCATTCATGAAATTCATCTGGAGAAACAAGAATCCAGAATAGTCAAAGCAATCCTTAGTGAGAAAAGCAAACCAGGAGGCATTATTAATACCAGACCTAAAATTATACTCTAGAACTATAGTAGCAAAAATATCATGGTATTGTCACCGCAATAAGCAAGAATAAAAGATATAGAGACAAACCACAAAAATATAATAACCTTATGCTAGACAAAGGCACCAATAACATACATTGGAGAAAAGATAGCCTCTTCAAAAAAAATAGTGCTGAAAAACTGAATATTTATATGTAGTGGAATAAAATTCTACCTTTATCTCTTACCCTGCACAAAACTCAACTCAAAGTGAATCAAGGATGTAGGTATTAGACCAGAAACTCTGCACATACTAGAAGAAAAGGTAGACCCAACAACCCAACACATTGGCTTAGGAACTGACTTCCTTAATAAGACCCCTGAAGTTCAAGAAGTAAATTCAAGAATCAATAAGCAGAATAGTGTCAAACTGAAGAGCTTCTTCACAGCAAGGGAAATAAATAAAGAATGTGAGGAGTCAGCCTACAGAATGGGAGACAATCTTTGCCACCTGCACCTCAGATAGAGCATTAATCTTCAGTATATATAAAGAAGTCAAAAAGCTTAAAACCAAAAACAAACAACAAACAAAAACCAAATAACCCCATCTCAAAAGAAGTAATACAAATGATCCACAAGTGTATAAAAAATGTTCAAAATCTCTACATTTAGAGAAATGCAAATTAAAACTACAATGAGATTTTTATCTCATTCAGAATAGCAATTATCAAGAGTCCAATAATAATAAATGTTGGTGGGGAAGTGGGGGAAAAAGGTACACTTAAGCATTGCTGGTGGGACAGCAAATTGGTGCACCCACTCTGGAAAGCATTATGGAGATTCCTCAAAGAACTTGAAGTGGAACCACCATCTGACCCAATGATCTCGCTACTTGGTTTATATCCAAAGGAGTTAAAATTAACATACTACAATGATGCAGCCATGTCTACATTTATAGCAACTCAATTCACAATAGTTAAGCTATGGAACCAACCTAGGTGCCCTTTAATAGATGAGTGGATAGAGAAAATGTGGTGTATGTACACAGTGGAACATTACTCAGCCACAAAGAAGAATGGCTTTATGACATTTTGCCAGAAATTGGATAGATCTGGAGATTATCATGCTAAGTTAATTAAGCCAGTCTCCCCAAACCATAATTCAAACATTTTCTCTAATAGGAGTAAGCCAACCCACAATAAGGGAGGGGGTATGGAAAGAATAGAAGTATAGTATATTAGACAATGGGGAATGGATGAAAGGGAGGTGGGTAAGCAAAGAGTAGAATCAATCTGATGTTGTTTCCCCATGTACATGTATGAAAATACAATGAATCCCATGACCATGTACATCCAAAAGAATGGGACTCTAACTAGAATAAAATATGTCCCATGCTTGTATAATTATATCAAAATGGATTCTGTTGTCATATATAACTATAAAGAACCAATAAAAGTATTTTTGAGGGAAATGTTTCTAAAGAAAAACTTTTGAAATACTAATAAATGTTTGTATTTGTTATCTTCTCTCTATAAAGATGCACATAAAATAAAATGTTTAATATATTTAAAAAACTTATTTCTATAGTAAAGGCAGTAAATTAATGAAATTAGGACTTCAAACATAATTCAGATAGTATCTTTACCACAAAAATCCAAATTCTTGCTGAGTGAGCCAATAATATATTAATTATCATTTTAAACCAGTATGCTGTTGTATATTTTTTGATCCTCTCATAAAGTATTTCATTTAAATTCATTGGAATGGGCTCTCCTTGTAGCATGAAACAAGCTATTAACAAGCAGAGCCAATGAATAAAATAATGACCCCAAATCACAGCTACCAGCTGAGCCAGAGGCTTGACTGGTTAATTATCTGGAGGGTGTTGACTATAACAAGAAACCTTTATTTAAATGTTTTGTGCTATATAGAAGCTCACATAAAATACTTTGCATATTATTAGCTTTAAGTTGGAAAGTAGACTGTGTGATAAATTTTTTAAAAAGATAATAGGAGTAGGAGCTCATCAAGAAATCTTGTAAAGGGATTTGAAGAAATATAGAAAAGGCAGAACCCATATGAAGAGCCTACTGTGTGCAGTGTTCTTTACATATATCATCATTTTCAAGTTGAAAATAACAATGCAGCCTCACTCTATTTAATAGTTGTGGTAAAAGGTTCTGAAATGTTAAGCAACTAGAAAATGAGTACACAGCTAAGAAGTGGTGGAGTTGATATATGAACCAAATTCATCACCTAATTCCAAACCTTGGCACTCTACCAAGCTTTAGGTAGGCATGGAGAATTCCAGTCTGAATACTAATAATTATTATTATTAGTAGTAATGTGGATGATTGAAAAATGACAGATTACCTCACAGAGTCAGAACATGGAGTATTCCACCCCTGAAGTTCCTAAAGAAAAGCCAGATTGGTCAAAGATGGGAAAGTCTTATTTCTACATTTGGAACAACAGTATCTTCTAATTCCACTCGTCTCCTCCTCTTGCGTATAGCCAATTGCCGTGGTTTGGATGTGGTTTGAGTGTATTCCCCAGTGGTTCCTGTGTTGAAGTTGAACCCCTATTGTGAGGTACTGAGAGGGTGCTATTTAAAGATGGGGCCTTTGAGAATTTATTAGGGTTGGAGAAGCTACTCTGGGTGGAGGCCTTATAATTGATACTGGTGACTTTCGAAAATGAGGGTGAGAGAGACCAGAATACATATATACCTGTTATTTTTCCCTTGTCATGTGATGCCTTGTAAGGCTTTAGGACTCTGCCATCCAGAAGGCCAGCACTAGATCTAGCACCCTCTCAACCTTGGATTGGAATTGTGAAACAAGATAAACCTCTTTGCTTATAAAGTAATCTAGCTTATATATTTTGTTATAGTAACAGAAAAAGGACAAACATACCTACACTCTAGCTATTTGATATTACTTGTTTTTACCAAACTCTTCCAATAGTATTTTTTTTTCTTACCTAGTATTGTTTTCACTTCCAATAATGCCTTCGTGTTTTGTGACCAATTTGGCCTCAAGACCCAATCAAGAAGTTTTTACTCCTTTTAATATTCTCCACCAAAGTATCTTCAGTGAATCTCTTTTCTTTTTATCAAGAATGTTTCCAACTTATTTCTATTATAGTTCTTATTATATGTATTTTTGAAAGAATTCCCCACGCAAAGACACTTCGCCGGGAGAATTCCAATTTTATTGCAAAAAGCTGTGTGCTTATATAGAACTAAGGGGGAGATGGTAGGGCTTAGATAAGTGGCAGGCAACCCGTTTATTGGCAAGTTCTTTCAGATATCAGCTCCGGAGCCCAGGAATTAGTTCTCATTGGGGCTAAGGTTCCCTGCCAGCGAGATTTGAAATTGGCGCCAGCGGGAGAGTTCACATGGGCGGGAACTTTTCCCGCCACTGCAGAAAAGAAGAAGGTAGGAAGAAGAAGTCCTTAGGCGCCATGTTGGGGTTTTTCTCTGGGGTATGGCTGCCGTTTATACTTTTCCCAACAATTTTCACATCAACATTTTAAACAACAGAGTCATTGAGGATTAATATGAGGTCGTTAGAAAGTCTTTACACAAGTTGAAAGAGTCCATGGCTGAGTTTGTGTAAATAGGGAATACCAGAATTGCTTCATAGATTCCAGGGAGGTAGCTCCAATTCCCAGAGTCAGTGTCCCCAGAATATGACCCCTAACTATATCTAGTAATATTCTTTCAATATTCTTTACTTTTTTCTATTTCAAGGACTTTGTTGGAGTTCTTTCTCCTCTCTGAAATAATCTGTATTAGAAATGCTGAATAGGTTTTATGTAAAATATTAAAATGATTGGCAAACTGCCAATAAAAATAATTTTGACTCTGTGTATGTCCAAGAATATTGCATTCTATCAGACAACATCTGGATGGGTAAAGACTGGCTGGCAACACATTTGCCTCATATACATTATCTTTGTGCTATACCCTACATTTTCTGTATCAAAATCTTCCTTCACAAAATAGTTTCTCTTATTAAAAAAGGCAAAAATAATGTTTTGATTTTTTTTTCATCCCAGCACATGTAGTCTACATCCTACCCACTTGCAAAAACTCACAGATGATTGCCACAGTCTGGCTGGGCACAAATCACCGAGCCGCCACAAAGCACTTTTATGTTCAAACAGGATACTTTATTTATTGCCTGAACTCCAACAGCACTCCACGCACACTCCCTGGGAACTCTCCTGAATGCCACCCACGCACCCCTCTCCAGCACACCACACCAACTGGAACTCCCTCCACTAGAACTTCACCAACCAAAGCGAACTCCCCAGGAATCCCCGAGAGAACTCCAAAGTAGCGGTCGCCCAAGGTGGACAGCAGGGATCTACATACAATTGAATCAATCCAGCATCATCTTAATGGCTCGCCTCTCAATCATACTTCTGGCAAAATGCCATGCGGCATCCCGAATCGGCTGTGACCCTCAACAGATGAGTTTTTAGTATTTTTATTAATGCCTTATAGATATACATAATAGTGGGGTTCATTTTGGCATAATCGCACCTGAATGGAATATAATTTGCTCCATTTCAGTTCCCAGTACTTCCTCTTTCCCTCACCTCCTCCCTCTCCCTCTTTCCATCTTCTCATCTTATGTCTATTTATTCATAGCTTTTGAAACTGGAACTTGATAGCTATACAGAAAGGTGGGATTCACTGTGGTATATTCATATATGCACATAGCATAAATTGGTCAATTTCATTCCACAGTTCCTCTCTTTTCCCACCCCTCCTCTGTCTCAATCATTTTCCTCTACTCCACTGGTTGCCCCTCTCTTTTCCCTGGGATTCCCCTTCTTCTTGTCCTTATGTTGCTCAACCTTCTACATATGGTAGTAAACCCTTAGCCCTTGACTTTCGGGGTCTGGCTTATTTCACTCAGCACCATGTTCTTCAGTTCTGTCCATTTACCAGCAAATAGCATGTAATTCATTTTTATGGCTGAGTGAACTGCACTGTGCATAAAGACACCACAGCCTTTTTTTTAGCTAATACTTTCTATTAAACTTTATTTAATTTATTTATTTCAGGCAAGGTAAATCAGTAAATATACATGAGTCACTTTCATATATCAATGCCAAGATAATTTAATTAAAGAAATAATTTTGGCTACATGCTATGATTTTTCTTGGGATGAGAATAATTGTCACTCAAATAAAAAAAAATAAGACATTCACTGTTCCTTTATAATGTAAACTACTCTATATACACAGTCCAGTAGATTTGCTGTAGAAAGGAATCACAGTTTTATCTAACTCACTGTTCCACCCCATGTGGGCTACAATGGTAGCTGAGCCATCACATTGGTATTCCACATAGCAGGATTAAGGAAAGGGTGAAGAATAGGGCTGAAAAAGGATATGGAAATATTTTTTTAAGGAACATTGTAAAAACTGCAGCAAAACAATTTGGCTACCTTTTGGACAGAACTCAAGCACATGACTGCACTTTACAATGAAGTCTAGGAAATGTAGTTTTTTTAATAACTAGCCAATAGCCTTGCCAAGAATTGTTTTTCTATTACTGTAGAAGAAAGGGAGAACAGATATGGTAGGTAAATTAGCAGCCTGTATGCCTGGTTTTGTTTGGTTTTGTATATTCAAGTTCATAGAGATTAAAAAACAAAACAAAACAAAACAACAACAAAACAGACTTTATTCTGGATAGAATCTTATTATCTTAGGAAACTACATTCTCTGTGCATCCATTGAGGGACAAGCCTGGAGTACTCACCCATTGAAATAAGGCAGTAATATAAAGTGAAAAATGAATGATCAAGCACCAAATTATGATTGTGTGCAGGCTGAATAATAGCAGGACTCTGTACAGTATATTTGTTGAAGAATTGGGGGAGGAAACAGAGATTACTTTAATATGTGTAGGCAGAAGAAGCTCAGCTGCACTATAAAGAATAGAATATAAGAAGGATCTGGAGAGTCAGAGTAGGAAAATATCACAGTGAGCTGATGAAGAGAAAAATGTTTCCTATACAAGACAGAATTTTAGATTGACATTAAAAGTAGAACAAGATATCTAAAGCTAAAATGGAGTTGGCATATGAAGTTGAGGTAAATTTACAAGCAAGGCCAAGGAAGTGATAACGCAAAACAGGCAGGGTTCTAAAAAAATTACTCCTCAGCCTTTTGTGAGTTGAAGCAGTATCTCTATCAGTAAGGTCTCAATGGCTGGTCAGGAACAAAAATTCCACCCGGGTTGGTTCAGGCTTCAAAAGTCTCATTGAAACAAACCTGTATATAATTCACTTATCTAGAAATGTTTATTAAATATCTACTTAGAGGACAGCACCAGGATCTAGGACCATGGCAGTGGCTAATGTAAATGTATTGGCTTCACAGAGGTTAACTATAATTTGATCTTGACAATGACCTCTTGAAAAGAACTCATTAATCCAATTTTAGAGTTGAGGAAACTGAGAGGCAATTTGAACAACTTTCCGGAGCATCAGTAGACAGGAAATGATGGAGTCAACATGAACACAGGACTCTATGCCACCATGTGACCTACCCTATGTAATAAGGGTGGAGTCTCTTTCCTAAAAGGGGTTTTGCAGTCAGTCCATGAATAGGGCCTGCTTTTTATGTCTTACATATCTAACCCAAGTTCCAGCTTAGAATATAGAATAAATATGCAGCAGAAATTGTGGGCTAGTGTAAGGAAGAATGAGATCATGCTATCAGCAGGAAAATGGGTAGAACTGGAGATCATCGTATTAAACAAGAAAAATCAAAATCAGAAAAGACAAATATTACATTCTTTTCTCTAATATGTAAAGAACTATTTAAAAAAAGTAGAACTAAGTGAAAAAATGATTAAAGTCCTTGAGCCAGGGATGAAGGGAGTAGATATGGGACTAATAAGGAAGGTAAGAGTTCCAGAGAGACAGAGAAGAGGGAGGAGAAGGTAATAGGGAGAGTGTATATGACCCAAATATGGTTCATACACATCCGTGTATGAAAATCTCACATGAAAACTCATATTTTGTGCAATTAATATGTGCTAGATATTATAATAATGAAAAGCTAAAAAGCATGGGCTGAAATGGGAGTAAGTAATAATGGAAACTAGCATATCGTGTGTACTAGGAGCTAAACTGTATTTTGGACATGTATTCTTTTATATTATTCTCAAAATATCCTGTGAGCTCTAGTATTGCTATCCCCTAAAGACAATAAAAAGCCATTATCTTTCCATTTCAAATTTGTTTACCCTTTTGAATTGGTAAGTGCAACTTACCAACTTACTAGGATGCAAGTTCATATTAGTCTGATTCTAAAGCATATCATCCCAATTATTATAAATTTAGTTGTTTAAAAAAACATATTACTAATGGGCTGAGAAGGACCTCCAAGTTCCACATCGATAAGACTGGTCAAAGAGGACTTACTTAAATCATTATTATAATCCCTAATATCACCTGCCTATTGCTTCCTCTGAAAAAATAAATGCCTGTGGTAATGATGAAGCCATATGTTCAGGAAGGGTAAAGCACAAGTTCAGCAATGCATTTATTCACCTAGCAAAATCCAAGCTCCTGGACCTGGTTATTTCCTACATTCTGAGGATACAGAGATAAAAATGAGTTTAATGCATGCCCTAAAATCTTAGTACTCTGAAAGAGGACCGAGTACTCTATAAAACTCCAATGTTTTATGGTTTCGCCATGATTAACAAATGATGGGTATACAGAGGAGGGTACCCAAATCACATGGGGTGTGGGCCCTCACTGTGGGGTGGTGTTAGAGAAGACCCTGGGGAAGTAGTCTTACGGGGAACTATTTCAGAGATATATACCAAGAAAATCAACTTTTTCACCCGAGTTCTTGCTGTAAACAGTTTATGGCCTGGAACATAAGATTTTATTATGGTTATCTTTAAAAGCACACTTGTTTAAATGTGGTTTGGGGGAGAAAATTGCCAAGCTCTGGTCCTGAACTCAGGATCCTTTGAGGCTGTGAATCATGCCCAATCATACACAGTGCAGGGACACATTTCCATTTATTTGCTTGACATTTTACTTCCAAAGGGAGGAACAAGCTAGTTTTTTCTCATCTTCTTGAAAATACGAAATGCATCAGCCAATTATCTCCCTCGACCCTTCATCTGCACAAAAGACAAGACTAGCCCACAAATTCCCTCAGAGGAATGCCAGTATATGCTCCATATTTCATCTACTTTTTGTTTAATATCCTCATTGAAGGGGAAAGAAATGTTCGATTGTCATGGAAACACATTAAATTCAAGTCCAATTTATTCCTACACAAACTGTAAGGATACTGTTCGCTATCTTTAAGTTTCTTTTTCTCGCTTTTTTATTTTCACCTTGTGATTTTTATTTTACTTTTCTCTTTTATGAATCAGCAATCCAATAAGTTTCCTACAGAGTGTAGACAGCATAAATTATAACCTTAGAGAAAAAAGAGATTCTTCACAGAAATAGTTGTGCATGTCCATTGTGACAGGGAATTCACCTTTTCTGTATTATTGCGGAGTCTTTGGGGACTCAGAGGAGAATGGTATTCCCATTTTGCAGATGATAAATTTGGAAATCATAAAGGTAATGTATCAAGAGCACAAGCCTATAAGACCAGTTAGACACAGAAGCATGCAGCTCAGGCTTATAGAGTCTGCAGTCCATGATGTTTCCACTTTCTTGCTTTCTTTGGAATCTAAATATGCACGATTGTAAAATAATGTAAAAAGCCAAGCAATTTTCTTCTTTCTTTTTTGATTTCAAAATGCAAATGTATAAATGTTATGCTTCATACTTTGCAAAGCACTTTTATAGTCATTGTTTCATTGAAAGCTTTCTACAATATTATGAGGTAAGTTATGTTATAACCTCCTTTTTTATAAATGAGGAGTCAAAGGCACAGATGGAAATGAATTAATTTTCAAAAAAATCTAAACCCTGTACTTGGCAGAGTCAGCAACTGAGCGGGAATGAAGACTACAGACCTCACTATGGTGGCTCACTGAGATTCTGGGTTCTGCTGGGTTCAGTGAGGCTCAGGAGGAGAGAATTTTTTTAAATAAAACTATCAGTTGTGATAGGAAATACTTGGAGAGCTGTGGTAACAACCAAAACGGACAGGGTTTTAATAGTCTCTCTCCTCTCCATCACCCTCCATCATAAGCATGTACACACACACACACACACACATTTACAGACATCTTGAGTGTTAAAAATGCTTTTGGAGAAACAGACTAAACACCAAAGAGTACCCAAGTCACTTCAGAGTACTACATCAATTCATAGTTTCAAAAACTGATGACAGGTTTTCTTCATTTGTTAAATGTTTGTGTTTTAGAAGGAAAAAATGGCTTAAAAGATTTATTTTGCAAACTTAATAATATATCTGAAATCCTATATAACTCCATAATTTGCAAATAAAATTAAACCTATATGACATGAATAATCACTCATTGATTTATCTGTTTTAGGTTGTAAATTTTATACTAAGTATTGCTTTCAGTATTTAAATTTAATTAAATACCATCTAGCCAGTATCACCAAGCTGGACTTTTTTTATCTTTAGAGATTTGTAGTTACATGGTGAGAAGAAATGTATTTAGGAAGCAGATGAAATGAAATCTTCTGTATCACAACGAACATAAGTAAAATGAATAATAACTTCTACTTGAATGAATGTCATGCATTTTTATGAGAATAGAGGGGAAACATTTTAATTTTACTTTTGCAAATATTTATCAAGCATTATTATATCAGTAATGGTGTACTACACTGCAATTTCAAAAGTAAATGTCTAATAGTATATTTTCTCCTCCATTCAAACAGTACACAATATAATGGTGATTAAAAAAATCTCACCAACAAACACAAGGCATAATATTAGATGCTTACCAGAGATAATGCCAAAATCCAGGTTTTAAATATTATTATGAATGCAATGTTGAGGGGGGGTCCTTAAATAAAGTGAGATTTCATAGTAAAAGGGGTCTAGGTGCCAGCCATAAGTCAGTAACTGAGTTAACTTCTTGAGACTCAGTTTTCTGTCTTTAGAGTAGAATACAATTGAACTTGGAAGTTTGTGTCCTGGATTTGGAGCTCTTTAGTGGGCTTTTACACTATAACCATCATCTTTATTATTACTGCTAACTCACTGTTATTTTTGATGCTATTATTTTGTTATAGCTGTAGTTTTTATTCTTCTTATCATTATTATTATTCCGGATTCAGAAGGATGCATTTTCAGAAAATGCCCAGAGTAGCACTTTGCAGCTTCATGAAGTTTAGAATGTAAAACTGTATGTTGTTTTCCCCTAAGTTATTACTAAAACCAAGTCATCATGTCAATGATGGGAGGACATTATTTTCATTTTTATATACCTACTTATTAAAAATTTATTGACCTTGTGCTACATGTTGTACATCCTAAAGGTAGTGAAAGATAGCCATTCTCTGCCCTGAAGAATTTAAAATCAAGTGGAAGAGAATGAAACTCACCTCACAAAGACATGCCAAATTGCAAATGTGGTAAATGCTACCAAGCAGTGGTACATGATAGATGAGAGATGGTAAGAGGTTTCTGTGGTCAGGAAGTAGGCAGAGATGGGAGACAAGCAACCCAGGCAAAAGGAATTTGTTATGCAGAGGAAGATTGGAAGGAATTTAACAAAGATAAGGGAGTATACAGAAGCCCACCTGACTGCAGCACAAAAGTCAAAGGGGAAGAAAACAAAGAGAGGAGCCTGAAGGATTAGGGGAGGCCCCCTGCACAGGCAGCTTGAAGGAAAAATTAGGATTTCCACTTTATTCTACCGGAAATGCATATTCATGCCATGTTTTTCTACAAGTCATAACATGATTGGTTTATTTTAGAAAGATTACTCCAGTACCATTTTAGAAAAATGAGTTGTTTGGGACAAGGCTGGAACAGTAGTGAAGATACTGTTTGCTGAAACCCATAGAGCTGCATTATCCAGTGTAGCAAAACATCATGTAAAATCAGAAGGGTAAACTGGGAGATGAGTTCAAAGCTGCTAATTTAAGGAAAATATAACTTGAACCTTCTGATACCCAACAAAAACACATGCCAATATATCTTAGTCACCCACATGTTCCATAAAAACATAGGGTCCTACAATTTCAGGCCAAGGTTTTAAGCATTAATGACTTAGAATGATTTATCCTAGATTTTTATTCTTTATTTTTCAATAACTATAAAACAACGGAGTATGAAGGGATATCAAGATAGTAAAATGCATTACGGTTTAAATATCATGGATCAGAACTGGGTGTGGTGGTAATCCCAGCAGCTCATGAGGCTGAGGCCAGATGCTCACCAGTTCAAAGCCAGCCTCTGCAAAAGCTAGGTGCTAAGCTACTCAGTAAGACCCTGTCTCTAAGTAAAATACAAAATAGGGCTGGGGATGTAACTCAGTGGCTGAGTGGCCCTGAGTTCAATATCTAGTACAAAAAAAAAAAAAAATCATGGATCAGTATCCAAGTCTCATTAGCATTAGAACTCTATTCAACCACTTGCCCAAGCACATTGTTGAATCTGAATTCATTTCTCAGTTAAAATATCTATACCTTTAGGAAAACAACATACAATAATATGTAGAAATTTAAACACTGAACTAGATAAACCAGATAAGCATGATTATAAGTGTATGAGTATCCAACTAGTACACTTCACAGGCCATCCATGGCCCAGCTCTGGAAGAAATGCACTAAAACTGACACTACCTATTCATAAAACAGTCATATGAAATAGGATGAGATTGGCTTCTACCTTTGTTGATTTCTCATTGTTTTCATCTTTACATTGGATAAAATGTTATCATCCACTTTCAGCCTTGTAGATCATGAACACTTATTCTCTTAACCAGCAATAATTAAGTGCCAACTATAGGAGAGAGAACAAGAAAAAAGTCCATTGAAATGTGAACAAATAGCAATTATACAGTCAAAATTATCTTTAGGGAATTCCCAGTTTGATAGAGACAAACTGGCAAGTAAATATAAAATATGCTGGTAACTTTTTTAATGGATTACTAAAAGGTGAAGTGATAGCAAAATTCAGGGTGGTGATCATGGTTGCTTAAGGGAGGAAGAAACACAGAAAAGTATTTTTAAAAAGAGACCCCATTACTGAGTAGTGAAAAATGAACATATATTTGCCTAATATAGAAGTGTAGGTATATCTTTTTTAGAAGAAAGAAAACAGTAATAATCTGTACAAATGACTGTGGTATTTAAAAAATATATTATGGCTTATTTAAGAGGATATAAAAATGTGTAACTACTAGGATCATGTATTAGGCTAGAAGGGACAAGATTTAAGTTTCAGGAAAAGGAGGACAGTGAGTTTAGATGATATTAAATGGAGTAGCAGAAGCAAATTGTGTGTGTGTGTGTGGGTGTGTGTATGTGGTGTGTGTGTCTGTGTATTTGGTGGGTATATGTTTAACGTGAAGCTTGCCCTATGCATCTGTAGACACAATTTACTGGGGATTGCAAATATTTTTTTGAAAGAACTTTTGTGTATACTGAATATATACAGACTTTTTTCTTGTCATTTTCAGATATTTCAAGTAATCTAGAAAGATATAAAGTGTGTGGGAAGATGTGTGTAGGTTATATACAAATACAACACATTTTAAAGAAGAAATTTGAGCATCCAGGGATTATGGTATCTCACTGGGCAGAAGGGGCTGTCCTGGAATCAATCTCAATAGATTCAAAGGGACAACTGTATTTCCATATTTTATGACTACATCTGCTTAAAAATATGTTGATATGCTTGCATATTTTCTACAAAGTATCAGAAGCCTTATTAATTAATCTCGGAGCAAAGGAATGCAGACTTCTGGACTTAGTTTTTCCATTAGTTGCCATATTATTGTTTTTAGAAATTTAAATGTGCTTGTAGATAAGAGATCAATCCTGTAAAATACAGCTTTCAATGTATATAAAAAATCTCAGTTATGGACTGTTTGCTTCTTTGAATGGGAGTCATCCTGAGAAAAACCTATTTCAGGTCTCTCCTTTCCTTTAAGAGGACTGTGAGAAGCCAGGGAGTAAGTGTGCTGGAGATCTGCAGGTGAGCTGTTCTTTGTCCTCCAGATAGCTTGGAGAAGATGCATGTTCTCCTGAAGACAATGGAGGGTCCATGACATCAAAAATTGCTGAAAAAATCCAGAGCAGAAAGGTCAAGAAAAGATTCCTGAGAATCTGATAGACCTAACTTTATGAAGCAGTCCCCAGGATAGGTTTTGGGTCTTTCTGTGTGGGTTCAGCATCTCCATCCTTAGCCCTGGTGGATGAATGTAAAAGAGTTAAAATGGAACGGATAACTTTAATGTTAAAGCATCTGAAGTTCTCTCAAACAGAGGTTTCAGGGAGTAGGGGCTCTGGAGCATTCTATCACTCTTCTGTTCTTTGGGGCTTTAAGCATTCTCTTCCTTGGGTGAGTTTGCCCTACTTCAGCTCTCCTAGATGACTTCTTCTTTGCTAAATACCAAGGCTGGTCTCTCTTGTCACTGGTAATTTCAGTGATACCTGCGGGGAGGGGGGGGGGATAGTGCAATTTTGCATCCTTCTAATCACAGTACTGTTGTACAAAGTTTTAGTCAGTCATGTTAAACCTTAATAAGGAATAGGACCATCTAGAAGCCCTGGAATCTATATTCTGTTGAAGTAAGTCCAACACCCTGGGGTAATTATGTGAGAAGATTGGAATCATAGGAGCTGGAACAAAGGGGATTCTGATATCAATCCCTAGTTACTTAACATGATGATATGTATGAGGAACTTAACCTGTAGGATGGCTGATTTATTAAGCACCTGGCAATATTAGCATTAACTATTCTTATTAGGAAGAGATCAAGACAGAAAGTTCAAGTTCATTACTGGGTCCACAGTTACATAACTAGCAGGAAGCAGAGCACAGAAAAGAATGACAAGCCATTTTAACTCCTGTAACACATACCAATTTTAATAATAATATAGTAAGGAAAATAAAATATTTAAATTTTTTATTTAGATAATCTACTATCCCTCTGAATAAATTATGTCACTTACAAAAGTCACTTTAAGCTACATATTATGACCATTGTCAAGTTTTGCAAATGAGAAACTGAAACCCTAGGGACTTAACTAACTTTACCAAGACCTACAAGCAGTAGCTAACTGAAAGCAGATTCATACACTCTCATTATAAAGCTGACACCTTTACCCAAGAAAGTGTAATCTTTTCTTCTGGCAGAAGAAGGCAAGCCCTTATGTTGTACTTAATATATAAATATTATAACAATTAAATCCTATTTCTATTCTATTTTTGTTTCAAAAGCTTCAGTGAAAGGGTGATAGAAAGAGATGAAGAGACTTGTTCAAGTTCAAAATAATAGTTAACTGACAAACCAAAATTAGAATTCAAGTATTCTGACACTCAATCTAAAATTATTTATCTGGTTCCATGTCAGTGGTACAGAAGAAAAGCAGAAAATATTCAGGGCACGGAATTTATCTGATTTAATTTTTTTCAAGCTTATGGAACTGTGGTTTCTCTTATTTGAATGTATCTCAAAGAGACAAAAGAATACAAAATGCTTCAAAATACTTCAGTGCTCTGTGTATGAAACTCATCATTTTCTTATCCTTTATTCTGTATTTCATATGCACTTTGAGAATAATTGCAGCCTGAACTTAGACAATTTCTCTTTTTTCTCTCTTTATGCGTACATCAAAAATGCCTATCTATGGCCCTTTCATTTTTTTTAATGAGTGACAATTTGTCATATCTGTTTGGGCCTGTAAAGCTAGGGTGAGGATTATTTAATCAGCACTTCAGTGTGAAAGATGGCTTAGACAGCCTTCAATTTGTACCATGTGGGCTAGTCACTGTCTGTTCAAACTGGACAGAGGCTCTGTGTGAGCTGAAAATTACAAAATACTATATGTAAAATGGAAAATGGAGTAAACATGCCCTCATTGGGTGGCTTTCATATGATAGAAGATGGGTACACAATCTGAATTCACTAGCTTCAATTTTGCTTGTACTGCCATGGTGTTTCTGAACCACAAAATGAAGTTTGCAAGAGGTTGAAATTCGTGGAAAGCAATAGAGATGAGCAGAGTAGAATGGAAGAAATAACAGCTTAAGGACCAGCAGATTCAGTTCTACTTTTAGTATTTCTCTCTACTAACTCAGTAACCACAGATAAATCATTTAATCTCTCTCATTCTTAGCTTTGAGAATAGGTATGGTTCTGGTGTGTGGTGCTGTATGTTGCCATGAGCGTAAGAGAATGTGATTTAAATGTTTGTTGTCCACCAAAAACTCATGTGTGAGACAATGCAAGGAGGTTTAGAGGTAAAATGATTAGGTTATGACAGCCTTAACCCAATCAGTGAATTAATCCCCTGATGAGATTAACTGGGTTTGGCTGTAGGCAGGTAGGGTGTGGCTAGAAGAGTGGGTCCCTAGGGGCTTGCCTTAGGGGTATATATTTTGTCCTTAATGAGAGGAGCTTTCTCTCTTCTTCCTGATCATCATGTCCTGAGTTGCTTTCCTTCACACACACTTTCACCATGATATTTGCTTCATCTCAGGCCCCATGGACAGGAATTGGCAATCTATGGACTGAGACCTCTGAAACCATGAGCCCCCAAATAAACTTTTCCTCCTCTAATTGTTCTTTTCAGGTCTTTTGGTCACAGTGGTGAAAAGACTGACTAAACAGGGAACTTACCCACCATGCTCTTACTTCTTCCCATTAGGTGAATGCCAACAACATCTCTCTATTTTCAGTGGCTTGGGGGACAGCAACAAACCAGGATGGCTGCAGCAGAGAATGTTAGGGGAGGCAGGATGACTGAGAACCTTGTAGGGAATAGTGAGGACTTCAGGATTGTCTCTGAGAGTAGCAGGAAGTTTCTGAAGAATTTGAGCAGATAAGAGGCATGTTTGGACTTTCAGAGGTCCAAACTGATTTAAACTCAATATGAAAACATTTGTTAACTGTGCAGTGCATCCGTTGAGCATGCCGGTACTCATCATCTCCTCTTCCAAAACAAAAAAGAAAACTACTTTAAAGAAAGAAAGAAAGAAAAGCCGTGCTAAAGCAATAGGGCATCGTCCATGTAAAGTTAATGAGAACCCATTGGCTATCTTCAGTCACTACCTGACTGCTCTAGGTCTCTTCTCGATGACTCTGTATAGTTTCCGTCCATTTATTTTAAAGATCTTATTATTTTCATCATCATCATTACACTATCTTAATTTCTCTAAAGGTTTGAGATCACACGAGAAGAGGTAGAGTGTGGGAAACAATGCAGTGAAGTTGTACAAATGGGAAATACAACCTCAACTGAATCCCTCTCCCCCTGGAATGATTAGCAATCTAGGAAATCTGGAAGTAAAAGAGGAAATATGATAGATGCACAGTTTTAGCATGGATGATGGGAATCTCATGTGATCTACCAGAGGAGTAAGCAGGTTGTACTTGTGTGTGTGTGTTCAAGTGTGTGTGTGTGTGTGTGTGTGTGTGTGTGTTCGTTTGTAGTTTTATCTTTAGGAAGGGTGTTAATATTTATTGTCTCCTAAATGTCAGGCACTTGACATTTTACTGCATTCAGTCATATATATATGAGCTTAATTCATGACCCCATTATATAAATGAAAAAGGAGAGAACCCTGGTAATTTATCCAGCGGATTCTACCTCTGAAGTCCATAGTCTACTGAACTCCAACTGCAATGATATTTCTTTGTATATAACTTTCACAGATACATGGTGGGTAGACTAACATGTACCCCCTTATTTCCCCTACTAGTTTTGCTAAGTCTCAGCAATATGTCCATATAGTCCAAACAAGGCTCCACAATCTTTTTCACCACAATGTTCTAGGTAGCCATTTCCAGGCAGATGGAATCAGTCCATGAGATTGAACAAGTTCCTCAGTCTGTCTTTATATTATTCCACAATGGTCCTGGAAATTTCCACTCATAATTAACTGTAGAATATAATGTGAGAGAGACTCACCATCATCTAGTGAATAACTTAACTTTAATAAAAAAGGATGTCTTTCTCATCTACAATCTTCTGGAGCTAATAAATGAACAATGTTCTTTAATTCATTTTTTCTTTATACATTTAATCACTTTTTTCATTTCTGTGACCAAAAGACATGTCAAGAACAATATTAGAGAAAAAAAAAGGCTATTTGGTGCTCCGTTTTAGAGGTCTAGTTCATAGCTGACTCCATTGCTCTGGGCTCTGGTGAGGCAGAACATCATGTCAGAAGAGTGTGGTGGAGGAAAGCAGCTCAGAACATGGCTTCTGGGAAGCAGAGAGAGCTCCCCTCACCAATGACAAAGTATAAACCCCAAAGGAAAAGCTCCTGGTGACCTACCTCCTCCAGCCACACTTTACCTTCCTACAGTTACCATCTAATTAATCTCTATCATTGGATTAATCCAGGGATCAGGTTACAACTTTCATAATCTGATCATATCTTACTGAATGTTCTTGTATTTTCTCACACCTGAGCTTTTGGGAGACACCCCATATTCAAACCATAGCAGTACCTCACAACCAGTGGGTCACAGTATCCTGTCATTTCTTCCTCCACAATACATCTTGAGTTTGTCTACTTCTCTTGTTTCTGCTGCTACCTATCTATTTCAAGTTACCATCATTTCTAGCTTGGAATATGGCAATAGCCTCCTCCCTGAGCCCCTTCCACACTTGCTTTTCTCTACAAAAATTTATCTGTAACAGAGAAAGAGTATTTATCCATTTATTTATTTTTTACAAATGTAAAACAAGTCATTGATTTTATTAGAATAAAATCCAAAGTTTTTAACTAACAGCAACCAAAATTACCATGCACCTCTTACTTCGGTCAATGACACTCCTACAGTGCCTTTCTCTTATTCCCCATGCCTCCCTGAGACTAGCCACCCTGTGTGTCATTTCAACAAGCCAACAGCTTGCTCCTTCAGTCTTTGCTCTTATTGTTCCATCTGCTGTCAGGCTCTCTCTCCTGATCTGTTTCTTTCTTTTTTGTCAGCTCTCAGGTCAAATGTTTCATTTCCTGAGAACATCCCTGACTTCTGTCTGGTTTTAGCTCCCTATCTTTCCTTTGTTTCTTCAGGTATTACTACTTGAAAACTTCACTTTCAACTGCTTGCTCATGCACTGTCTCTATCTCTTCACTGAGAGCTTCACTAAAAAAGGGTCTCTGTGTCTCCCACTCACCACCTTGCCCCTGACAAGTGCCCCATCACTGTTTCCCACATGAACACATGTGAGAGGTCAAAGCCACAATACTGTTCTATCTTCATATGGATGGCAGCAGCTTCCTGTCCTCTGGGATCATTATTTCTGAGATAATAGAGCAAATTCAGAACATAAAACTAAGGTATAAAGTGGGCTATATAGATGATAATGCTGCATTTTCTTATAAGTTTTCTGTTTGGCCCATGATCAATGGAAACACCTCTTTATTAAGACTATTGTTTGCACATATTAAATTCTGCCCTGGGCACAAGCTTTATTGATGCCATAAGCACAGCCTGCCTGGTTCCTCCTGGATTCAATAAGTCCTGCTTTGTCAATATCTTCCCATTTCACTTTTCACTGTAGATAATTGCATATGATCCCTGGAGACTAGTCCAAGCAGTTTCTCTGGTTCTTGTTTTGGGGTTTTGCATGTTAGTGTTCAGAACATCAACTTGCAGTTTTCGTGTAGATTTTGTAACTTGATTTGGAAGAAACAAAAAACATCCTAAGAGACAAGTTGATATTGGACAGTAGATATAAATATGTTTGTAAGAGCAGGCTTTCCTCTTTCTAATTCAGTCATCAAACAGGCAATCTCTCTGACACACTAATGCTCTAGGCAAATAAAATATATTCAGTTCCCCAAATGCAGCTACCAAATGCAAATAGCTTTTACTTCTGGGTATTTCAGATGCTTTCACCTCTGCCTGAAAGGTGTTTCACCCTTTACCTCTCTTTGTTACTAGCTCTCCTCAAACTTTCAGGTCTTAGTTTCATTATTCCATCCTATAGAAAACTTCAAAAAAACCCAACCCTACCAAACAAAACTGGGGTTAGCATCATTTCATATGAACTCAGAAATGAGCAGAACTGTCACTGCTATGTGGTTTATACTTTAGTCACTTAGTGGAGCTCATAACAGCAGGAACTAAATTTGTCTTTTTTTAGTCATATTTTGCTCACAGTAATGATGAATGTACTAGGTGAAGGAATAGACAAAGGAGTCCTTTTTAGCCTGTTCTTCTCTTAATTGTCCTGCAGCTAGATTTTGTCAAAGGGCAAACTCCAGCAAGGCGAGATCAATTATTTATTATGTGTATCTTTTGCAGACTCAGAAAATTCCCCATCCCAGTGCAGAACATGTATTTTATCAAAATTATAATTAACTGCATTGAAAATAAAATAAGGCACAACAGTTTGAGTTGGTAAAAAATTTTCAAGCGGTACACTTGCTTGTGAATACTTTTGTATGTATATTTTATATTACTTCAATAAAAATATTAAGGAATATTTTATAATACTAGAAGAAAAAATAGATGAATGAGTTGGTGCATTAGAAGTAATTATTATCCTAAATCAACTTCTTTGGAAGACGATGCTGAGAGTGATAGGTACCTGAGAATGAATTAAGAGGACACTGATGTCTCCCCAAAGTGACAGTCCTTGCAAATTTAGTCAGCAAGCACAGGGCGGAGGGAGAGGAAGATGCAGGCTGGCCATCCAGGTGTACTGAGACCACATAGTGCAAAGGTCAGAGAAGAGAAGACAGGGAGGCTACTGATGCATTCTGGGTATTTATTTCACATCAGTAGGAAACAAATTGTAGAGAATTAAGCTGTGAAAAGAATACTCTGGTTCAGAGAAGATATTTTATGTGGTAGTGGTCTAAACTAAGCTTTATGAAAATAAATGAAAGGCAAAGAGGGAAGGAAGGAAGAAAGGAAAGAAAAGAAGGAGGAACTTCTATGACATATAAGAAGTAATTCACCAATATGATTCTGCAACCTGTACACTCAGAAAAATGAGAAATTACACCCCATCTGATTCAAATGTATGATATGTTAAGATCATTGTACTATCATGTGTAACTACTTAAAACAAATTAAAAAAACATTAAAAAGAAGTAATTCAGTAGATATACACAGAGTTAACAAAAATATTGACTCCTATTTTCTTGAACAAGCAGAAAATATTTTATTGTTTTTTGTGCTACCAAGTTTAGCAGGAGATTCCTATGTTCTGAGCAATAGTTTCCTGACTGGATGGGACGTATACAGTTTTTCTTTGGTTCTAAGACCTCTACCCTCATAGTTATTTGTGAGCAATTTTCTGACTATAAATTTATTTATATGGATCTGTTACTCTTATTATGACATTTTTTTGCACTACTTTTGATGAAAAGGTGACTGAATTATTAGTAATTGATACTGAGTGGTTCATATTAAAATCAGTATGACTCAAGTGATGGGTAATCAATAAATCTCTCTGCTTCTACCTGAATGTTTTTTCCTTTTCCTTGAATTTTTTTTTTTTTTTGTAAAATGACACCGAACCACTGTGACACTGAACTACTGAGCCACATCCCCAGCTCTTGTTCATTTTGAAACAGTTTCTCACAAATTTTCTTGGAACATTAGTGAGTTGCTAATGCTGGACATTGAATTTGTGATCCTCCTGCCTCAGCCTCCCAAACCCCTAGGATTACCTTCGCTTTAGGCACAATTCTGTGATGTTTCATAGAAATGCAGATTTCTTTTATGGTAAAAATGGTTCTCAACTCTATTATAAAATATAAAAATAAATAAAATGTGTGTTACTTACTTGGTATATATTTGATTTAAGGTGTCTCTGGGGCAGTCAATTGAATGCCCAAGAAACTTTTAGTAAAAACTCCTTATTATATGCATTTTTTCCACTCTCCACATTCAGTTCTTAGCATTTCCTCAAATATCTCCTGCCATAGTCATGACCATGTATATAATAAATATTACCTGAGTCATGTGATGTTTAATATTCTTTAGTATATTACTGTGTGTTCTTCTCATGACCATTTTTCATAATTTTTAAAGTGTCTAATACTAGTCAGTGATCACTAAATGTCTATTATTATTATTATTATTATTATTATTACTACTACTACTACTAAAAAGGAACATAAAAATTCAAATGGAGCAGTACTCAATTCAGAATAGTATTTTTGAAATCCTATGTTAGAGGAATCATGGTGGAGGGTAGTTTATGGACTATGAGAAACCTAAGGAATGCCTGATAACAGTCCCACCAAAGTTGGCTGTAATGGGAAAGGACACAGAAGTGTAGATTAGGTTGACTACTCACCAGCTAGAAACAATAAAAGGAGCAACATTCTGATGAGTAAATTTAGCATGAATCTCTAATTTATACCTCAGACCATTGTATTAGAAGTCATAACTTTCATTTGGAAAAGAAGTTAGGTTGTAATATAATGCCCAATTTGATATGTATTTGATTTAGGGTATCTCTGGGGCAGCTAATTGAATGCCCAAGAAAAACTGTTAAACATAAAAATAAGTTAATAACCATAATACTAATAACCCTAAAAAAAATCTAATAACCCTAATAAAAATGAGTATGTATCAGAGAAGTGACTGACAGTTCTGCAAGGGGGAAAAAAAACATTGGTATGTATAATGCTAACAATGAAGAATGTGATTGTATTCGTCAGCTCCAACTGCCATAACAATATGCCGTGGACAAGGTGAATTAAACCATAGAAATTTATCTCTCCTGTTTCTAGAACTGTAAGAAATTCAAGAACAAGATGTCAGACAATTCAGTTCCCTATAAGGACTGTTTTCATGGGTGACAGTGGTTGTCTTCTGAGGGAAAGAGAGAAAAGGATTATAAAGAGTTAGATTTTAGATGTCTCTTCTAAGGACACTAATCTGATGCCAAGGGACCAACCTCATAATTTTATCTAAACCTAATTCCCTGGTAAGGTCCTCACTTCCAAATACTATCACATCAGGGATTGGGGCTTAAACACATATATTTGCAGACATAATTCAATTCATAGCAACAACAGCAACAGTGTTCTTTATGGTTAAGGACATTGCTCAAGGCCACTCTGTAAGTGCCAACCTTCATTTGCACTTAGGTCTAACTATCTTGCTTTTTTTTAAATTGTATCTTATTGTCTCTTATATGTGGCAAAAGAGATGAAATAGGAAAAATTGGCATGAGCACGATTAACTACTATCCTCTTTAGCATGTAAGAGCACAACTAACTCCAGAAACATGTACTGAACATCTTCTATGTACCAGAGACTATGTTTGGGTTATGACAGCAGACAAAGTATGCTCCATATTCCAGCATGCTCCCAAGGGACATGAAATGCAAAAAAGATTAGAGAATATGTAGCTCAGTTAATTTTTTGTATCCTTGGAGGACCTTTCAGTGTTTGATAATAGCAATCAAAGAATGCAAACAGTACTGTATTACCTTTTCATTTTTTTAAATTCAGCTATACAATATCATCCCTACCACCTGCTCCATCAATTTTTTCATCAGTAGAAAAAAATCACCAAAAAGGAAAAGCAGAATGTGTCTTTCTCTATTTAGAGGAGGTTTGGAGAATATAGTGGAGCAAGCTAGAAAGCTCCATCAACTGAATTTCTTCAAGATCCTTCCTCTTCTGCTCTTGCAATAGTGATCACAAGGTGGTTCTCTACTGGAGTGTGTTTTGATGCCGAAATATTTCAGCTATTTCACATTAAAGCTCTTTATTCCTTTTTAATTCCCAGATTTAAAAATGTACTTTCACCACCTTGAAGCTGAAAAAAATATATATAAAGAAGAATATCAAGGCAAGGATTAGGAAGGTAAAGTGTTAAATCAGTTCATTATTGAGCTTTTGTAATAGACTTGTTCTAGGTAATGAATAGTTCTAGATCATGAAAAAGAAAAGATACATATTTATTCAGTAGCTGAAGTGTGCTAAGTGTATTCATATGTCTTATGCATTCAATACTCACCTTAGTCCCACAAAGATACGCATCTAAATCTCTGTTTTAAGTATGAGAAAACAAATGCTTTGGGAATAGATAAGTTACTTGTCTTAGGTTAACAGTGGGATTCATATGCCTTCTCAAGCTCAGAGTCTAGCACAGAGGGAGTGGTGATACTATGCATAATGAATCTTTAAAAAGTAAAAACACAGGACCTGGGGATGCATTT
The DNA here is from genome assembly GCF_001458135.2 of Marmota marmota marmota. Lineage (NCBI taxonomy): Eukaryota > Metazoa > Chordata > Mammalia > Rodentia > Sciuridae > Marmota > Marmota marmota. The sequence continues at coordinate 7,380,943 of NW_026000174.1, forward strand.
CATGTGTTTAGCATGGGCAAAGCTGTGGGTTCAATTCCTAGCACTGTGGGGGAAAAAAAAACGGTGAGAATATATTTGGAGAGTTTAAATGGACACTCACAATGTAACAGAAAGCATAAAATGTTTTATGGCAAGTTGGTATAGTATGTAATTTAAACTACATGCACTCTGAAAATTAAGTTGCAGAAGTAGAGGGATCAAGAACTCATGAGTATTGGAACAAACAAAAAGTTATCATTAATACCTTAAAAATAAAAATGACTCTAGAATTATAAACCCTGTTGGCAAGAAGTGTTTGGGACATTAAATAAATATATGAAGAATACTGAGCATGAAGGTGGTCAACATTGGAGAGAACTTGTTCCTTAGTTAGGGATGGTCTGAAGCACACAATTTCACAGTAGAATGACATTTTCCATTCTCCAAAATCCAGTCCCACATAGAATGATATTTTGATTTTCTTGCTTATAACATAGACAGGTTCTACTTCATCTATGTTCTGGGTGAATGTCTCTCCTGACCATCACCTAATCTGGAATTTAATCAATATGTGTGTATATTATCATTAAGCAACAGATTACCCTCCTCTAAGAAAGAGTCCATTCTTTAAACCAGATACAATCAGCTTTGCTTGCTGATGCATTACTGTCATCTCATCATTCTTCAATAATTACCCATATGTTCAGAAAGGTTTTAGGATGAGATTGCCACTCTCATGTTAATTGTTGGCTGTGGCAAAGCTCATTTTTCATTATTGGGATCATGCTATGTTTATGGGTCCTGATGAGTTGTTTGTTCTGGATTGATGCATTACAATTTTGCAAGAAGTTGCAAATTTGAATTGCAAATCAATTTTAAGATGTTTTTTTCTTTTAAAACAAAATGTATTCCAGGCATAATACTCTTCAGGGATAATATTGACTAGAAAAAAGTGTCATAGAAAAAAATGTGTGTAGCTATTTAACTGTAAATGCTGATTGATTATTCACCCGTTGGTCATCTATCTTCAGATCCTTATATAATAGCCATACTGTCAAATTAATGCTCAGAAATTTTTTCGCTTCAACATTTTATTGAATATTCATCCAATTCAACATGATACCAGAAATAAAACTTCATCTCACAGGTATGTAACATTGAAAGTAAAAATTCCAAGCATTCCCCAACAAATATACTACTATGGCCTAAATAGGCCTTAATTCCATCCACAAAACAGTATCCTTTTTTTAAGAATTGTTTGGATACTTCTTCGGAATCTAGTCTTTCTGCCCAATTAAGATACAACAGAGTGGTATAGTAATTGAATCAGAATTGGCTTCTGACTCAGCAGATGTACTGTGTGAAATTGTATTTATTGACCTTGTTTGGGGTGTCCAGGAGGGTACATAGGACTCCAGACTCTCAAGAAAGTGTACACAAAAGCAGAACTGAATTTGCATCCAGTACACAGCCTTCTTTTTCCTCCATGAAAAACTGACTGTAGAGTGATTGGTTTCCAGGTTTTCATGGTGGAGAAAGTGAGCAGGATTACAACAGTGATACCCTGTCTTGGTGCACCATCCTGTTTTACAGGTGCCTCTCCTGTTGACCTATCTTTAGCAAAGATTTGACTTACAACATGCATCTTGTGGGAGCTAGAGGACAAAATAAAAACCTGAACTCTGCTTTCTGTGACTTCTGTTCTTCCTGGCAGGTGGTTGTTGCTTCATCTTAATCTGGAATTTAAAATAAGCTTTACCATTGGTAGAATAAGAAACAGTATTGTAGGAAGTAAAATAATATGAGGAATTTTAGTATGGAGTTGTACTTTATTGTAGCTCAAAGTGCTAAGGAGTCTGGACTTCATTCTCTAAGTAATAGGGATACATATTTGGTTTTTAAGAATGTGAGGAAAGCCTTCCCTTTTTAAAACTCAGTATGTATTGATTGTCTATTATGAGTCAGGTCTGAGCTGGGTTATGTCTATATAAAACAAATTATAAAAGATCCTGCTTTTCATTAAACTCATATAGTCTCAGGAGGGAAAGGGTGTAACATGCATCTATGCATGCTCACACACATACACGTGCACACACACCGAATGTTTCAACATTTCTCCATCTATACATCTCCTTTCTCAAACCCTATCATGTCTCATCCAGACAGTTAACATATCATCTTCCTGAACCGCCTTTTTGGTAATCTTTCCCTTCATCAATCTAGTGTCCACATAGCTGCTAAAATTATAAAACTAAATTTGTTTCTCATATGTTTAAAATATTCCCATGTTACATTTTGAATAAAATCTAGATCCTTTGCCTCAGCTCCTGCATTAGTGACTTCAGACCCTGTCAACTTCACCACCCACATTTCTGGCCAATAACAACACTGATCTCTTGATTTAGAGCCTCACTGAATTTCTAAGTTCTCAGACACATTAAGCGATTTTCCAACTCAATGTATTTATATGCACTTTCTTTGTATATTGAACTCTGTCTGCTCAGTCCTTTGCCTGTTCCCACTCATCAGCAGTCTTCAGGTTAAAAGCCATAGCTCACAGAGCACTTCCTTGATCCACCCAAGTATATCCTCCCAGCTGTTTTGAATCTGTTTTGAACCTGTCATTGAATCTGGTCTACTTCTTGCATAGAAGTGCTCCCAACTTAATCCTCCTGTATTCTTTTATCTGTGTGCTTATTCTGCTGTACATCTAGTTTATGAGATTCGTAAGTCACAGGCCCTTTCTCTTCTATTCGCCCACATTTACTCAGGAGAAAAGTAAGGGCTTAATAAATATTTTAATTGATTATGTAAAGAATAGATCATTCAGTGAAGTTGGATGTTTGGCAAACAAGAGCAGAGGACTTGTTTGCCCAATCTTCTGTTTATTTCTTTAACCAGGGATAAAAGAAATTTAAGGTGTGGTTCTTCCCTTCAGTATGTTTGGGAGAAGGATCTAGATGATACGTAATCTAGAGAAATTCGCCTAATAAAAATATTGTGTAAGAAACATACGTGAATTTATATTTTAGTAACCTTAGTTAACACAAAGAATCAGTATAAATTCATGTCAATCTATTTAATTCATTAGGTGCAAAATATCAACATTAATAAGAATTTTATATAGTTTTATAAAGTTTTTGAAATCTACTGTGTATTATGCTGCGATAGTCCATCTAAATTTGTGTGCTAAATTTTTATCCAGAACACTTTGTGTTTTATTCAACTTTTTGTCTCTGTGACCAAAAAGACCCAAGAAGAACAATGTAGAGGAGGAAAAGTATATTTGGGGTTCATGGTTTCAGAAGTTTCAGAAGGCCCACCCCTTTGTTCTGGGTCTGAAATGAGGCAGAATGTCATGACAGAATGGTGTAGGAGGGAAAAGCACCTCAGGACACAGCAACAAGGAAGCAGAGAGGGAGAGACAGAGAGAGAGAGAGAGAGAGAGAGAGAGAGAGAGAGAACGAGTGCACACTGTACACATTAGACTCAAAATGTAGACTGAGAAGGCACACCCACAGTTCTTCTTCTCCCAGCCACATCCTACCTGCCTATAGTTAATGTCCAGTAAATTCATATTAGCATATTAATGCACTGATAAAGTTAAGGATATCATACTCCAATCATTTCACCTCTGAAAGTTCTTGCATTGTTTCAATGTGTTCTTGCTTTGGGGGGACTCCTCATATCTAACCATGACAACATGTATTTAGATTTCATAAAACTCATAGTTAAAAATCAGATTTATATACCCAAACTATTCCAAGTACACTTGGAATAAAATTTTTCCAATAACTTAGTCAATTTAAATTTAAATATATCAAGTTAAAATTCATTTTCTCAGTCTCACTAGTCACTTTTCCAGTGCTCAACAATCACAGATGACTAACTGCTCCCAATTTTTCGAACAGCAAAATTGAAAGTAAAAGGGTGTGAATGTGTACTTTTTTTTTCCTTGAATTTATAAAGGGTGGAACATTCTGATGAAAGATGTTTATCTTTCATGAATTCACAATAACCAGGCTAATTTTCTTCTGTGATAAAATGCTCTATGAAAGCAATTGTGATGATGAAACAGCATTCTAAGAGTTACATTCATTATAAACCAAGAAAGCTTTCCTTGAAAAGACAATTGCATATTGATTGATTCAAATCAAATGCCCAGGCTTCTCCCATACCAGATGAGCTTTCCTTGAGGTTGGATTCCCTGAATTCTCAGCTGTTGTCTGCTTAACCACCACTGAGTGTCACTGTGGGCCGAGAAGCCTGTGGAAAATCAACAACCAAGTGAGTGGCCTGAAATGAGAGAAGGGAATGAAAATGAATGATGATCTATTGAATTCTCCAGGGTTTCTCTGCTCCTCTCTTCACTTCTGACACTAGTACACTTCTAAATCCATAGCAAGTACATGAGGAAAATTAAATCAGAGCACAAAGCCACCAAGGAACAGCCTAGTAGATAAATATCACCTATCTTTGAAAAACCCGAAGTTGCCATAATAGTCAATGCAGAGTTGATTAATGTCATGGAAATAAGATTAACTCTTGTAGGGCTATCTCAGCAGCATCAAGAATAAGGCCTTGCCTTTTCTCGTGGAAAATGGCTAATATTTTTGTTTGCTTGCTTCCATTTGATTTTTAAGGGAACAAGTTTTGAACTTTCTTATTTTTGCCATTCCTTTTTTTTAAATAGCAATAGTTTCTAAATGGATTTGAGGCAATGCTTTACTAAAGGAACTAAAGTGAATTTCACAATGAAGAAATAGAAAACTTCAGAATTTTGATCATTTGGAAAGTGGAGAACAACCTACCATTCTAGCAGCAAAGTACCACATAATTATTACATCTTAAGCAACTGTGCATGCATTAGTCTAATCATCCCCCCCCACAATAATGTGAGGTAGAGATCTTTAAGTCCATTTTATACATAACTAATCAAGATCTACTAACATTCTGTGATTAATACAAACTCTCATAGTTGGTAAGTACGAGAATCAGGATTTATTCTTGGATCTGCCAGCAAAGACTTTCTTGTTAGCCAATACTCAATTCTAGTTCACTGTATTAATTTAGATAGTTCCATATGGGAAGGCATTTGTCATAGAGATACTATAATTGCTTTAAATAAATATTAATAAGCTGGGCTAACCTAAAGAAATGAAAATTTCTCTTGATAGACTATAAAAAATCCTTATTATCTTATTTTTCCTTTCATCCTGAACATTATCTTTAAGTCCATCTTACTTAACCTTCTTAATACTCAGTATTGTCATGTACTATATATTTCATAATATTTATTTTATGAACTAATTGTAAAAATTAAATTTACTATGTGTAAAGCAACTTACCATATAGATTCTTCAATAAATGGTAGCTCTGGCTGTCTCCTTTAAACATTTTTCATAGGAAGCCTTTCTTGAGAAACTAAATTGATGCATAATTAAGTAAATGCTTTAATTCAGGCATTTCTAGTTCCCATTCATAAATGCTTTGTTTTTATATTTGGAATGTCATCACTACATTTTATCAAGAACATCAATATATCTGTTTCTCAATTCTTCATTATCCTTATCCACCTAATTTTCTTGTTCAGGAGATTTTATAAATTATTTGGTTTGAAGCTTTAAAATTTCACCAATAAAGTCAAGTAAGCTGATTTTTTATTCTATATATTCTATATATCTAAGGATATTTTGAAATGGGCACATATAGTGAAATTGTAGCTACAGTAGCAAATTAACATGCCCATCGCCTCACATAGTTACCTGTGTGTGCATGCAATAAGAGTACCTTAAATATTTCATAGCAAGTTTCCATCAGGGAATGCAATAGTTTTGATATTAGATCTATAGAGTTATTCATTGTATGTAACTGAAACTTTATATACTTTTTAAGAATTAACTAAAAAAATGTTTGTTTTTGTCTCACTGGGTCAGATCTTTCAGAAGTCATATAGTGATGAGGAGAAAGCTGGAATTGACTACTTTCAGAGGTTATGGGGAGCAGAAGCAACTGTAATCCAAAGAGGGGCCTCTGGGATTATGCTGTGGAGAAAGGTAGCCCCAGAATGAAAAGCAATGACTGTCTCCACAGTGGGTTAGTGTGCAAGTATTCAGACAATGAAGAGCAGGGATGACAATAAAGCAATCTCCAGGAACTGAGGAAATCTTCACAAAATATGCTGTCACTGTTATGGTTTGGATATGAGGCATCCCACAAAAGCTCAGGTGTGATACAATGCAGGAGCATTTAGAGGTGAAATGATTAGGTTGTGAGAGGTCTAACCTAAGCAATGGCTTAATCCCCTGATTTGGATTAACTGGGTATAACTGCAGAGAGTTAGGGCATGGCTAGAGGAGCATTGGAAGTATGCTTTGGGAGTTAATATTTTGTCCCTGGTGAGTGGAGTGTGTGCTTTCTCATTCATTCATTCATTCATTCATTCTCTCTCTCTCTCTCTCTCTCTCTCTCTCTCTCTCTCTCTCTCTCTTTCTCTCTCTCCTTCTTGGTTGGTTGCCATGTTCTTAGCTGATTTCCTCTACCACACTCTTTTGCCATATGCTCTAACCTCAGACCCAGGGCAATGGAGTCCACCATCTATCAACTTAGACCTTTGAAACTGTAAGTGTCCAATAAATTTTCTAAAATTGTTCTTGTCAGGTCTTTTCGTCACAACAGGAAAAAAAAAAACTGCCTAAGCAATCACCTTTATCTTTAAAGTACTTGTAATGTAGAACCCAGAATAACATAAGCAAAAACTAATCTTGATCAACAGTGCACTGTGGTGTGGGATCATGTAATTATGGTACATGAGGAGGGTGATAAGCACAGGCAGGAATACAAAGGCATTTGTCAGAGAATATTGCATATTTAAATGTCATTCTATTTCACATAATTAATTATTCTATAAAATTGGTGGCAATACCCCATTTTATAGATGAGTAAAAAAAAAATCAAAGAAATTACAAGACCTTAACTGGGTCATATCATCAGTAAGTGGTATGTATAGTTTCAGTAAAAAGCCTTAGTCTGTTTATGCTATGGCCTATATTTCTTACATTGCACTAATGATTTTCAAATATATTTTTAGCTTAAGAATACTTTTTCTTTTGAGAGAAATCTTTCACAGAAGTCTGTATATGAAACATGAAAAAACTGTCCTTTTTGGTGCAGAGGTGAGACTCCTGGCAAGCTGCCCTTTAAAACTCTACCACAAATCTCCACATCACTCTGAATTCACATCTGTAGATATTCTGAAAATTGTGCAGACCCAGTGTATAAAGCAGGATATCACACCATGTACATTCTAAAATAGAACACAAATCATTGAGTGCATTTCTTATATAGCCATATGGTCTTAAATAATCAAATAATGTTTCAGCTCTAGGATTGTACACTCTAAAACACATTAATTTCTAAGTGGACAAATCAATATAAGAAATGTAAAGCAACTTGCCTCATGGTGCATTTGAGATATTATAAGTCTTGAGCTATGATGGGTATACAGGCTTCTGAGTAGGTAGTTGTCTTTTAGGCCAGCATATAATACATTAAACTAATGAGCCATCCTTCCTCTTTAACACCGGTTCTCTTTTATTCTGAAAACTTCAACTAAACCTCTTCTTTCTTTTCATAATAAAATAATGAAAATTTTCTCTTCCTCCCATATGTCAGTTGAATCATGGTGACATCCAACTTTCCTGGATACTTTGATTTACAAAATGATACATGTTTCTTGCAAGTGGATACCCAGTTATTCTGTGTGCAGGAAAGCTGTATCCAAGGTAGCTATATCCCACTGCTTATCTGTGATCTTCACAGATTTCTTTGCAGGCTGGAGAAGGGAAGAATTCTGGATGTCCTTTGTGTCTTGAACAAAGGAGACAGCATGGCCATCTTCAAACAAGTTCCTAGATCCCCAAGTATGAATTTATGGGATGCCCTTTCTCACCTCTGTGTTCTTCCCAGGGTGTTCAATGCTTTTCCCCAAACAGAAGCTCTGTTTGCCTCAGTCTGTTTAATACAGAGACTGTCTAATTACCAAACCCCCAAGAATGCATTTGGATTTGGCCATAGCTGTCTCTTTCACAAAATATACTGAAGCCTAAAGTTGACAAAATTGTGTGCGAAGGAAATTCACTAATTATTAAATGCAGAAAACATACATATAATCTAAAGGGACTCTCACTCTGTTATTTGCACTGATCCATACTCTATTTCTTTAATGTCCATCTGAGAATAAGCAAATCAATGCTGATCAGTGGGAAGAAAGTAAGAAGACCTATTTTTTATTAACTGCAATCGAAGAATTTGTAAATAAGAAGGACAAAAGCGAGAAGATAGGGAGCTAAATTGCATTGAATACTTATAATGCATGAGACATTGTAGAGATTGAGTTACACCAGTACTAGTCCCACAACACTTCTAAGGACCTATCCTGTGTGTCACCCTAGCATTCTGTGCATATATGCATCTCACTGCCTGTTATGCTGAGCCTTAATAGATGTTCCATTTAATTTCTAAGCTATGCTATAAGTTCTTCAAGGGCTTATCTCCATATATTAACTAAAAATGTAACATTGTGCATTCTATTACCCTAAAGCAGATCAGAAGTAATTATATATATGTATTGAACTAGCTTGCTATAGCATACCTTCCCTACCCTAACCAATTACAATTTCAGATTGACATTTTATAACAATGATTAACCTATCATTTGTATTCCAAATTAAGCCACCTGCAACTTTATAAACAATAGTGGGCAATCATTTCCCATATGTAATTTCTAAGGTCTTTCCTTAATCAGTCTGATTTTCATCTGTAAAGGTCAAATTCTTCCCTTATTATAAATCTCTTTTAGACAAAAAATTATATGAAGTCCTCTCCATTGAAAATCATTCTCACATGTCAAACTGTACAAAAATATATTTTAAAGTTTCTGTTAGAAATGAAATACTTTACATTTCTAAAAACTTTTTAAATGCATTTATTGACTGAGAATTCACAGAGAACATAATATTGTGATTATGCTGAATTTTGGGAATATGAGTAAAGAAAAAAATAAAAACCTGGTGAAAAATGTGTTCAAGTAAAATTATAATATTTTATAATATTTGAATCAGATATAAAATGGCTGCTTTGGAGAACATGGTAGACACATCTAAGTTAGACATAACCTAAGAAAGTCTTGAGGAGGTAGGATTCGAGTTGAACACAAATTATAAATAGGAATTACATTGATGTTCTAGAAAAATAAAAGTATCATTTTTACTAGAGCCAAGAATTGCATTTTTGTGTGATTTCTCCAGAAATGGCATATACATATTTAAAAATATACTATTTTAAGCAAATTATATTCCATGCTTTCATAATCATATCAAAATAAACCTAAATATTTTGTATGACTAAAAAGAACAAATAATATTTTTTTTAAAAATATGCTACTTGATTATAAAAGCATACTTCAGTAAAGATAGTATCATCTAAGAATCAGATGTTTTTAGCCCATTAATAGCATATATTTTGAGTATTGTTTTCATAATGTATTACCCTGAGATTATCAAACTATTTTGTCTGATCACATAAATTTTCTAAGACATTCATATAAAGATGTATAATTTGGGGCAGGGGACAAAGTTTGAACTGCTTTGTTTTTCCTTAAATCAAGAATGTCATGTTGATACGTGGAAATTCTGTAAGGTTTCTATAATCAATGTGTGGAACAAAGAGACAATACCTTTAAATAAAACATGTGAGTGCATTAAAAAAATAACTAAAAATAGATTAAAATGACATCATAACCTAAACTTTTTTAAATACAGAAGAGGCATTATAGGCAACATAGGTATTCAATAAGAAAAGTGACTTTGTTTTTTAGTTGTGTATTGATTACTGCCTGTAGAATCACATAAATAGTATGATATTGAGACCCTGGAGTCCAGGAAGAGGTCCCTGGTACAACCCTCACTGGGAGATCTCAGCATCATCCTTCAACCTGCCTCAGCCTGTTTTCTCATTTATGAACTGAGGTCATTGTGAGCCACAGATGTAATAATATTAAACATATGGATTGACACTTGATGAGTCATGAAGTGCTGTACAAACATAAAGAACCAACAATTGTGTGCTAATGGTACAAAATGCATTTACAACTTTAAAACACAGTGATAGTAAAGATGGTACCACCCCTCAGCCCCAGCAGGCCCTGCAGGTGTTACTTCACAAAAGGAGTCCTGCACTGAAAACCTGCTGTGGACTGGTGGAGAGCCTATTGCGCTTACGGTAAAGAAACAGTTACAAAGATAGGTGCTTTGGGCATCAACCAGGTCATTGGGATTTGATTGGATTGCCTTTGAACCCCAGTTCTCAAAAATACTTTTTTCCAAAACAATGTCTTTAGCTACTTAGAGTCACAGCTCATCCACAAAATAGAAATAATGATGTATTCCTGTGTGTGTGTGTGTGTGTGTGTGTGTGTGTGTTTATGTGTTGTCAGGGAGAGGGATGTAGAGATGAGATATAGGGAGGTGATGACTATAGTACCAGCTGAACAGTTGAGAAAATAATTCAATATTGTTGGTCATATCATTGTCTTTTCATAGGAATAAACCCCATTTTATGTGCCCAGGATATGCCCCTATCCTAATGGTGGAAGCAATGCCTTAAAATACTAAGAGTACTCCAGTGCAAGTTTAGGCATGAAAGAAAAGCTTCCAGAACATCAATAAGGAGATAGGATATATTGCCTCCCAGGGAGGGTAAAAGGCATCTCAGGAGGGTCTTGTTTAAATATGTAGTGGGGGAATTTGTTTTCAGGGGGCATCAGTATTGGAAGAACACTTTTCAGCACAAAAGTGATTTACCTGAAGGATGTATTGCCTCCCAAAGTCAACCCTGTATCCTAATGCTTCAGGACATAGTCATTTATTTGATGGGATCAGGGAAGATACCTCATCATCCAAACAGAAGATACCTCTTTAAATAGCCTGAAGGCAGGGTCAAGACCACTCTCCTTATTCTTGGCCTCACATATAATATGAATTTCAAGTAGCCAAGCCAGAAGGAAAAGCAGTATGGAGCTTCCTCAAAAACCTAAAAATAGAGCTATTGTATGACCTAGCAATCCAACTATTGAGTATCTAAGCAAAGAAAGAGAATGATGTTGACCACAGTGTTACAGCAGCCAGGATAGGAATTCAACCTAAATATCCATCAACAGATTATGGATAAGAAAATGTGAAACATATAAATAATAGAATATTATTCAGTATTTAAAAATCACATGAAATCCTATCATTTGCAGCAATATGGATGTGCCGAAGGACATTGTGATATGTGCAAAAAGGTCAGGCACAAGAAGCCCAGTACTGCCCGATCCCTTTCAAATGTGGAATCTAAGAAGCTGATCTAATAGAAGCTGGGAGGATAGAGGTTAACAAAGACTTAAGAGAGTAGGGAGGGATGGAGAGGCTGGCCAATAGGTACAATGTTATTACTAGATAGAAAGAATAAATTCTGTTGATCTATGGCACATTGGAGTGAATATGATTAACAAGAGTGTGTTGTATATCTCAAACTAGAAGAAAGGATTATGAAATTACTCATCATAAAAAATGATAAAAATTCAAGTTGATAGATATGTTAACTACCCTGATTTGATCATTAACTCAATGTGTATACAAACCAAAATATCACACTGTACTTAATAACTGTGTACAAATATTAGGTGTCACTCAAAAAATTGATTTTTACAAAGCAGTTTTCCAAATAATATTGTTATATTTTGTGCATGTACCAGTATGGAACAACAAATCCCAAACATTATGTATAAATATAGTACACTAATAAAATGTGGATAAACAAAGAAAAAATGCAGTCTTTCAGAAATTATCCAAAACCTGAGACATTTTTGATTGATTGAGTGGCCGACTTTTATTCATAAAAAATAAATGTAAACCTACATGGATTTCTAAAAATAAAAGGTGATCCTCCTTGTTTTATTGATTGATATCTAAAATTTCAAGATTTTTAAATTGTAAAGCATGATTTTTAAGCACTGAAATTAAATCTGATCCTGCCATTCACTACCTGTATAATATCAAAGAAGTATTTAAATTCTTTGAGTTTCCCTAATTGTTACATGGACAGAACATCAATCTCATTTGGCTCTTGAGAAATAACTGACCACATGTAAAAAATAGATTAATGCCTGGCATCTGGAACAAAGTAAGAACTCAGAAAAAAAATGTGTCTAATGTTATCAGTAGTTATAGTAATAAAACTAGCAACAACTAACATTTAAGATCTTTTTGTATGCCGAAGAGTGTTATCGACTGTCATATGTAACCTTATTATTATCTTTCTCTACAAGAATGTAATGTAGGGAATAAATACCCATCTTTGGAGAATGACACCCTGGGTACATATTTCTTGTGTATCACTTATTTTATCCAGAGTCAACCTCTTTGAACATTTGTTTCTTTATCTGAAAATGGAGATGATATCAGAAGCAACTTCAGATCATTGTTTTAGACATTCAATAGGGTGGATTATGGATAGTGCTTGAAGAAAAGCCTATAAATGGCAAGCACTGAAAAATGAATTTGCTTGTTATAATATATGCTATAAGATTATCAGCTTCACCTGTTAGGTGGTATACTGAGATGCAGAGAGAGAAAGTAATTTCGCTTGCTGGGCTGCCCTATCCTCCTGAAGGCCCCTTTGGATCTACTTCTCAGAACCAGAACAGGCACATGAAATCCTGGTTATACCTGGAATCTCTAGCTTTTCCTATCACTGTATTGGTTCTGTTCTTACCTGGATCAAGTTCTGTGCTTTCAAAGACTAATGTTTAGATTAAACCCATCTGTAAAATCCAGACTAATCTCTCACTTGTAAGGTTGTGATCATAATTAAACATGCAAATTCCATTGCCCTATATAATAAGAGACATTCATATTTTCTGGGGATATGAACATGAACATCTTTGAGGCACAGTGTATCTAAAACAGTTTATCTAACACGTTAGCTAAAATGAAATATAATAAGTCAAGTGATAGTATTGTGCAATCATTTACTTTATTAATACCAGCAATAATTTTTCAGTAAATATGAAGATGTAAGGTTGAATATAACAAAGTGGACATTACAAACCACAAAGTTTAAACATTGTAGTATTCAGAGCTAGGCCACTGGATGTAGATATTTTCCAAATGAAAAGTTACCAGTGGAAATCATTACAGAGAGAATTATGACCTGGGTTCACTTTATTTCAAATTCCCCAATAAAATTAACTATAGAGATGTATAAATGATTACATTGTTTTTGTTATTATTGGTTTTCTGATTTACTTTCTTCCTTCCATGAAAAAGCTATATTTTCTTGATTTAGAACTTTGAAATGTATTGATACATTTTGTTAATTTATATAATATTAAGTCCACAATATTTATTCAGCCTGATTCACAGGTTCATAAATACAGAAAAAAGGGATATTTTTTAAAAGTACATTTTCCTTTCATTGTTATCAAGCAAGACATTTTCAATGTATAATTTTAAATAAAAAGAAATAAATACTAAGAAAAAAATTAAAGTCAAATATAATCCTATTGCCTAGAGCAGAGATAATCATATATAATAAGGATTTACCTTGTACTTGTGATCACTCCTTCATGATAATATATAATTTTATAACCCAAGTATCTTCTTCATATTTTCAAAATCTTTGTAATGATGTTTTGTAAATTACCTAATCTCCTAATGGAAATATTTATTCTAATAACCTAAATTAATTATTGTTTTCTTAGCCTATGACATACCTGGACACTTTGCTGAAACTGAGGTTAGAAAGATAAGAAAGTTTCATCCTCCATTAAAGTGCAGTGTGGGGAAAAACAGAGATGGTAGTGCACCAGAGGTTGAACTTTCAAGCATATCAATGAGGATACCACCTTAGATATGCTTCACTAATGAGTAGTCATGTAATATGTGCATTCACATTGTCACTTTTCAATTTAATTTTATTTTTAGTGGGTACCAAGGATTGAACTCAGGGTCATTCGACCACTGAGCACAGCCCCAGCTCTATTTTGTATTTTATTTACAGACAGGATCTCACTGAGTTGCTTAGCACCTCGCTTTTGCTGAGGCTGGCTTTGAACTTGCGATCCTCCTACCTCGCCTTCTGAGCCTCTGGGATTACTGGCATGTGCCAGTGCGCCTGACCACATTGTCACTTTAAACTCTACATATTTTATAATCAGGCACAATATATTTTTTTTAATTTCAGCTTTCTGTGAAATGTTAATAAATTTTACTAATTTTACTATCTTTTTATTAATGAATATTAAATTACCTTAGGGATTTTAAACAACTCATGAATTCTGAAGTCTCAGTTTGTTCTGCAGTATTGAATTTTAACGGTCATATAAGATGAGACCTTTGTTGTGGGCACTTGATTCTTAATTACATGTTTGCTCCATGCACTCATCCAACAGGAATTTTATGATCCAAATGTGATTTGCAGCTGTACATTAAATAATTATATGTGGCACTGCCAGGCTACTGGGACTGGTGATGTGAAATCTGATCAATCTTGTAGTGTTTAATGTCGTCCCCTAGGAATGGAAACCAGTTCAGGAATTGATAGTCTGTTTTATTGTCTCCTGCAGTTTGGCAATTTAGATCATGAATGTGGGGGGGGGGGAGAAGAAGATGAAAAAGAAAATGTATTATCTGTCTCAAACCTGTGGCAGCCAAGTGAAAAGATTTAGAAAGTCATAAAAATGACTCTGGGAAAAAAAGAGTATGGAAACAGTTTGATCTGGGTGATTTGGAAGAAATGTACCAGAACAACTCTTGTCCAGCAGTTCATAGAAATAGCTGCCCAGCTTTGTACCTTTATACAATTGCAGAGGACCATATGTTACTTCGAATTTGCTAACAAACAAAATTTAAATTCAGTAGCCACTCCCACCCCACTGCTTCTTTACATGTACTTGTATTATAGTAATGAAGACAGAAAAAAAAATACACACACACACAAGTATTTTATACATATAAAAAAAGCAAAGCAACGTGATAGCATTTATTACAGACATATATGCAAGATGTTACTGGGACATAGAGGAAATTGAAATGCTTTGCTTAAAGGTGTAGAGTTGTCTTAGAGATCACCTATGGTTAAAATATTTTCTTTTCAGAATAAACCAAGGCTCAGTGTAGTTGTAACTCTCTACAGGTGGCACTGCTCAGGTGATGTCACCTAGCCCTGAAGCTGAAATTTGAGTGCAATTTCCATTTGACTTTTTCTCCCTCCACTCCACAGCAATTTAGCCAAATGGACATATTTCCTTCCCAAACAATTTTTTTTTTCAGTTGCCAATACTCATTATTTGATCAGTGGAAAGGCCTTCTCTGTCTTCTTTTAACTTTCACCCCATAATCATTCTTTTTTTGTCAATATTTATTAAATTTCTATGAGACTTTATATGTTTCTTTACTTTGAGACAGGGTCTCACTAAGTTGCTCAGGCTGGCCTCAAGCTTATAATCCTCCTGCCTCAGCCTCCAGTGTAGCTGGGATTATAGCCATGTGCTGCTGCACTTAGGAGACTTTAGAGATGTATATGAACCAAAAGTTCTGCATGCTTTGTCCAGTGAAATCAACTAACCCCTAGAAAGAACAGATAATAAGTTTCAGCATGTCAGCTGAAATTTAATATCCACAAAAAGAGCTGGCTGGATACTATCCCACTATCATCTCCTCCAACTTAACTGCACTTCCACACCATCACAAATAGTACTAAACATACATCCCTAGGTGGAAATCTTCTCTTTGTCTTAACACAAAATTTACTCACTTGCTGGCAGGTACAATTGTCATTTCTTTCTTCTGCTCTATTACCATAAAATTAAGTGCTACCAGCTCTCTAACATATATCACATATAAAAGACCAACATCATTTCTAAATAAAACATGTTGATATGTTCTGTCTACTAAGTCTAATCTAATGCAATCACTGATCCCATTTTAGTCTCTCAGTAAATGACTACTTTTTGTAATGACCTTCCATTTGCTCATCAATTCAAGAAACACATATGAAGCACTTATTATTAAGCACTTATGGTTGCATGAGACTCTGTTAAGATTTGAGATAACATGATAAGGAAAAATAAGACAAAAATGCTATTCTCCAGAATCTTCATAAAGCTTTGTGTGACTCTCTTCTCCTATTTACTAATATGAAGGGAATCTCTTGCCATGAGATTTTACCTGCTGTTTTTGAAATATGAAACCTAGTGACAATAATCACTGGTGAGTCACTCTTCTCCAAGGACATTTTTTTTCTCCTTCCAGAAAATCAAGAGACAAAAAAAGAAGTATTATATCTCTTTCAGAGTTCTTGAGAGGATTAGGTGAGAGCCATAAATATGAAAGTACTGATATGCTATTGACAGTCATGCAGAAAACATGTAACCTGTCCCTATAAGGTAGCACTGTGGCCACAACCGCTGTTCTTTGTTCATGCTCTCTGGAAAGCACTGATTATCATTTACCACCAAATATGTACTGAGTGTTCACCACTGTAGGCTCTGTAAGCAGCTTTCCCTCCAGTGGATTGGAGAGGGAGGACGACTATAAACTGTGCTTCCCACATGCTTCAGTTGAACAGAATCAAATCTGTATTATCAAATCAGCCTTAGGCTGCTAGGATGATCAGAGTCACTCAAATTACAGAGACAGGGCATTTTCTATATCTAAGAGTTGTTTCATTATATTTTAGGTAGATATACATTTTACATATTATTTACTTTTTATGAATAGTTTTCTATATAAGTTGATTATGAAGAACTTCCCAGTTTTTGTTCCATATTTTCCACCTGGGTTAATAATATCTCTTGGGGAATAATGTTTTTGCCAAGGGGGAAAAATCTGATTCTTTCCAATAAGAGGGAATGAGATTAAATTGGGATGTCAGTAAAGTTTAAGCTTTATTGACAAGGATGATAGAACATTGTATAAAATGCGTACTGTCTTTGTAGATAGCCTAAAGATAAGTTGAATACAAAGAAGCATGGAGAAGTGTACCCTACATCTCTACCACTTTCAAAGTCTAGCTGTACTGCTTTCTTTTTTTTCAACATCCAAACAAACTTCACCAATATTCAAATAAAATTTCCCATAAATAAGATCAGTTGTTTAATTTGTGAATTGATGGTGTTAAATTGAAGCTAAAATCAACAAATCCCATTTTCCGGGGCCACATTTTTTTCTTTTAATCATTTTCCAGAATTGCATATTCTAAAATCCCTAAAATCACACATAACAAGAAAAATGTCTCCAGTATAGATGAAGTCAGAACTAGAAATTTGGAAACATTATTATTCAGTCAAAATTTCTACTAGGATAAAGTTAATTCAGTTGAAAGCAAAGGGTTTACATATTTGATTTGTGTTTGGACTGTCATGAAAATATAATTATAATTCAAATGGCTTACTAGATTTTCAAAAGTGATTTGTTTTCTGGTTCTGATTTTAATAATTATGATAAATGTTTTTAAATATATTTGCTCATATATTTTCTTTGGTAATAAGAACATTAGCTAAGAAAAAATAATGAGAGATGGCAAATCTTCTAACTGTAGATTTATTGATAGGATATCTTTACTATCTCCTTTATTTCATTAGTCTGATTCTGGTCCTTTGGAATACTATCTACACTCAATATGCCTTCTCACTTTTCTCCTGTGACAGGCTATCTTTTACACCATACCACATCAATCTTAATCAGGCACTGATAGAGTTTCAACTACTTAGCATGTGGCAAGAATCTCAGTAGTCTCACCTGCTAATCTCTTCATTCACTCACTCCTAATCTAATGAGGTCTATGTTATCATCTGAACATATTCACGAGTTCCAATTTGTGCTTCTTTGCTTTTTTGATGTGAAAGGTTCTTCCATTATCTCCATCTCTAATTATAGGAATTTGATTGGCAAAGTGTTCTATGTGTGTTAAATTATCCTACTAATAAACTTCAAAATAAAATCCATATGGTGTATAAATTATTATCTAAACTAAATCTGCCTTCATTTCATTTATCATTCTTGGACAATATATATAGTCACAACCATAACTATTTTGCTCAATCTGATATCATATGACATTATCTACCAGTTCTTTGTATATAGTTCAATGAATAAAGGATCTTCTATGCCACCATGTCAATGTGCTTTAATCTTTTCCTACCTTCATCTAGAATATCTATCTTCTACCAATAATTCCTTCTCTCACATAGTGTTTTTAAATTTATAATTTCTTGTTTTTCACGTTGAAGTTTACTCACATTTGTTCTGAAAATCACTTCCAAAAGACCCTTTAGAAGTCAATTTTCCCAGGATATCAACGGATGTATTTGTGTATTGTGTTTACTATGTGTATAGGTGTGTGTTCACATTTTTTCAGTACTGGTGACTGAACCCAGAGGTACTTTATCACTAAGCTTCATCACTAGACCTTTTATTTTTTTTATTTTGAGAAAGTGTTCGCTAAATTGCTGAGGTTAGCCCTGACTTGCAATCTTCCTATCTCAGCCTTTTGAGTAGCTGGGATTACAGCTTTATACAGGTGCATTTCATTATGCTTGGCTGTACTTATTTTTACAGCATTTCTTTCTTGTCTTCCTTTACATTTTAAATCCTTCAAAGACAGACATTCTTTTATATAATATATTCTAAGTGTTAAATATAATATCAGACATGGAAATAAGGCATGCAATGAATGTTTTTCAAAATATTTGATTTATATCTGCTACCTAATTATAATCTATGATCTATATATTACATTTTAATTAAGTCCTTCCAAGTTTTGGTCACTGGAAAAATATTCTCCCTCCTCTGAGTTCTCTCATCATTTCTTTAACAGAAGTTATAATTTTATGCCCTGCCATATTTCAATATATAGAAGTATTTATTTTCCCAGGCTAAATTGTGAAATGTTTTAATATGAAGAACGGTGTTTAATTCACCTCTGTACTCTCTTATGTATCCAGTCCTGGCACAGAATTTGCATCCTGGCAGACAGTCAATACATATTGAATGAATGAACAATTAGCTTGTGTTTAACATTTTTTAAAATGTATTTATCATATTGGAAGATTGGCAATCACTTAATCTGAATCCAACTTGGAGATGAAATCCTTACACATATCATCACAGAAAAGCATCCTATAGAGTCCCCAGACCTGGTGATGGTGGTGAAGTTGATATGATGAAAGGGTGATAGAATGACCAGATTTGCTGGCACAGCCCTTTATGTTTTTTTTTTTAAAAAAACTATTTAACTTGACCCTAACTAAAACCTTTCAAAGCAGTGTGATGGATTTCCCTCCTCCACCATTGGATTAATTTTGTTTCTTTAGTAAATCCTTATTGATTAATTCCCATTTTCTAGGTAATGTAAGAGATAAGAGTAACACAGGAATAGCTGGCTAGAAAGTGTTTTTTGAGATATAATCTCGTTTGTTTTTCCCCAATTAGTACTGAGTATTGAACTCAGGATCTTGTGCATGATGAGCTACTTCCCCATTCCTATAATCACATTTTAATCATTAAAACCTTGTGTCTTAGAGAAATCATTTTAATAGCGCTGGGTCACAAAGGAAGTATATGGAAGAAATTCTTAAGAATTTTCTATCAATTAAAACATGAAATTAAGAAATAATGAATTCATGTACTAAATTGGATTATATTCTTTCCCAAATAATTATTTCATCCACCCATAGGCAGAGATTATAAATAATTTTCTAGTGAACATTAGGATTATACTAAGAAAAAATGAGATATTTATTGACTTGTTTACCCTCTTGAGTAACTAGGTTTCTAGGAAATGAACAATTGCAGAAATATATAATGAAAGTAGTGTCAGGGAGTAGGTCAGTTATAGGAAGCATGCCTAGCATGTGCAAGGCCCTGTACAGATATAGATATAGATATAGAAATAGGTATAGATAGATATATATTCAATTAGAGTTTTTTGGGTTTTTTTAATGTTTAAGGAATAGATCTTAGACTCATCATTAAGGGTTTCAGGAAATAATAGCTCTTGAATACCCAAACTTATGTCATTGATTAGTTGAAGTGCAAATGATACTTTACATATAAATTATTTATTTTACTAATTCTTGATGTGATTTGTGGAGATTCAAATACTATATGCATATTCATATTACATCACAGTTATACACAATGTAGATAAAATGCATATTTTCCCTGAGAGTTCTGCTGTTGTTGTTGCTGCTCTGATAAAAGCAAAAACAAAAAATCTAAAATTTTATATAGATATTCTGGCTAGGAAGAAGTGATAGGAAAAAGCTCATGCTTGGTTGAAAGTAGTCTGTATAGAATTAAGAAATAGAATGAAGCATATGTGGATAATTGGGCAATAGTCCTATCAAACATGGTGAACATCTGTCTGAAGCACAGATGTTTACTGCTCTTTGGACAAGACAACATATTAATTCATAGCAATTATTTCCAATAGTTGGAAGACTTCAGGTTGACATGACACATTTGTTTTCTTTTACCTTTTTACTTTTTTCATGCCAGCAGGTATTCCATGAAAATATGCAAGCTATTCACTGTAGGACCATGGCAGTTCCATCATTTAGAACTCTCTCTGTGCCTCTGACATGTTGGCCATATGATAGATGGAGAGTAGTCAGTCTGTCCCAGCCTGACTTGGCTAGTCCTGAAGGGCTGCATATGAGTGTGAACAGCACCAAATGTGCAGGAGAAGCTGAAAAATAACATACTCTACCATTTTATAGTATTCATTCTTGCTTTACATAGATTAATATATTTAATCCTCACAACACCTTAATGAGGTAACTATTATTATTATCCCTACTTAACAAATGAGGAAAATAAAACACAAGAATAAGTAAAACAGATGGTATCTGATGGAGCTGGGATCAGCACAGGCAGCCTGGTTTTTGGAACCTCTGCTCTTAACCACTAAACTGTAATATATAAATGTGTATGTGCATACATATAATTTACGTACTTTTGGAAATACCTGTGACTCTCTGTGCATGAATCATACATATTTGTGATGTATCCTTGTTGCAATGAGCCAAAGTGCGACTTACATAGTCGAGGGAGATAAATTAAGAATGTCCACATGCTTCTGCCCTTCTCAATGCTTTATTCAACCAAATCACTCAACACAATTTCACTCTATAGGTTCTTAATCAAGAAAATGACAATTCTTAATGCTAGGCACTTCAATAGACATAATCAATCCACAGCAAACAATTCTAGATTAATTCTAAACACTGTAAACACTCTTAGTCATGATAGGCTCATGACAGACATTCCCTCTGCATGCCAAGCTCAAGTGCCAGATCCAAAGTCTCAAGTCTTAGGCTTTAAGTCTAGCAGATGCCTACTCACTCAGACTGCTGCAATCAGGTCAGGGACCTAGGCAGGCTTCTCCTGGGGTGGAGCTGATGGCCAGTTGAAGAGAGGGTTGTAGGGAGAAGTTGCAGTTCTCAACAAAGTCAAAATGTGGCTGTAGAGTTTGAGAGCAGTGAGGAAAATTCAGAGAATCAGGCAAAGGATGAGAAGAATTGGGATGTCACTCCAGGTCCTCATCAGGCTCTCTGGCATGAGGACATCAGTGTCAGCTGGCTGAAAGTCTGCTCATTTGCTTAAGTGCATCATTTATACTGAATTTTTGGGCTTCTGACCACCCTTTCAATCCCTATCAGCTGCTACTGGATTTCTCAGTGACGTCATTTGCCCTGACATTAAAGCATCTTGTCTGGTGGTCCCCACCCCAATAGTCTTGCCTCTCCCTCTACAGGTAGAGGGCAACATGACACAGACTTCACTCTGAGTTTGTGGGGTAAGAGGGAGGAGAAGTGACTTGTCTATGCCTGATGATCATATTGAAGGGCTCTATAGGCATGCCTGGTGAGACTGCAGGTTTCAAAGTGGAGTTTAAAAATGGAGTTGCTTAGGCTAAGACCAAAGGCCATCCTTACAATCAATCCTCCTTTATATGGTCTTCTTATTACTTTTCCTAAAATGTAGCATTAAATTTTGATGAAAATAAATAATAATTTATTCATTTATTCAGAAACTCATGCATGCTTTGAGTAATATACTACCTATATTCTTGTTAAATGAATGCATCAGTAAATGAATGAAAGAATCAAAAAATAGATACCAGAATGTAAAAATAAAACTCTAAGTCATAAAAGAGTGAACTTATGAATTAATTCATATGTTCAAGAAATGTTTATATCAACTTCAGGTCAGGTTCTGAACAGAAAGAGAAAGGCCAGTTCCCTGAATTCATGAATCTCACATCAGTTTTAAAATATTTAATATTGAAATATTTGGTGAATATTAAGCATTATATAAAAGGGTAGGAGAGTATTACAGTGAAAAACGAAGGTCCAAAGGAGAGACCAATAAATTTAAAGTGATGCCCAACTCTACTTACAAATTAGAATCAACTAAAAATCTTTCTAAAACAATGTATTTTTAGTTTTCCCACCCTAGATAAAATGGATGCAGATCTTGAGGCTGAATCTCAGGTATGTGCAATTGCCTGGGATAATTCTAATATGCAGAGACATTTAAGAACTACTGGTCAGACATAAGAAGATCTCTGGATAGCTTTTATAGAGGAGAAAAAAAAATGGACTGAATATTGACTGATTAATCCTTTGCCAGCCTAGAACAATTTGGGGGTAGGGGGCAATTATGGTAACAGGTGGAGGGGTAAGGGTGAATAAAGAGTGAGGAAGAAGGAGTAAAGGAATAGCTGGGTACAAATCCATTCTTTGACTTAAGAGTTTTAAAACTGCTCTCTGCTTCTGAAGCCCTTTTAGTCCCGGGGCCTTTTGTGTTTTTTTTTTTTTCTTTCTTTCTTTTTTTTTTTTTTTCTATCTGCCTTTTTTCCCTTGCAAGACAGGAATTACAATACTCAGCCAAGTTCACGATGTTCTGGACTTATTTAAGATAATGGCCTGTATCAATTGCGGTTCTCTCCCTGCAGGCCCCATAGGACATTGAAGCTTCAACTTTGACTTCAGCCTCATACTTCCCTAAATAGCTTCTAAATGGATTTTAAAATGTTCCACCTAAATTACCTAAAGGCTTTCCTCAGTCACCCCATCAAGTTCTAGAGAAGGAGCTCTTGCCAACTATCAAGATGTCGTAACACTTCAGGAGCCAAGTAAAAATACAGCCCTTGCCCTAAAGCATTTACCTCCTTGAAGTGGGTGTGACTAGGTACTTAAAAATACATAAAATGCTATTATTTGGAATTGGATCTGGAGCTGCTGACTCCCTCTCTGACAGGAGAGCTGTTAACTACTTTACTGAGCATTTCATATACTTTCAATCCGACACTGTGTTGGCTATAACATTTCATGTTGCTCAGAATAAGAGGCTGTACTACTTTGAAAATCAACTGAGGAGGGTTGTTAAATGTTTTGGTTATTGTCTTAGTTGAATAATAACAACACTAGCTAATGCTTTGAATAGCTAGCACTGTTGAGCACTTACTATTTGCTAGGTAATATTCTTAACCCATCTTATGTGTTGATTTATGAATGCTCTCAACAATACTATGAGAGAGGCAATTTATAATGTTCAACTTATGTAAGAGGAATTCATATTACAAAGAGATTGTGTAACTTGTCCAAAGGCTCTAGGCTTTTAAGGGGTAGAGTAGGGACACAGATCTAAGCAATGTGGTTGCAGTGCCTGTGTGTGCAACACAAAACAGACACGACTAGCATCTGCATCTTCACACCCTTAACGTTTGGACACTAAATAAAGTATTTTGTAAACTTTCAGCAGAGTTTCTCATACACAATAAATATTTATTACATATTCAGCATTGTTAATGTTGTCTCCATATTTTAAAAGGATGAGTATAACTTTTTTTACTAGTCCTTTTTTATATTTCTACAACCATTATTTCATCATTTTCCCCCAAAATTCTAAACTACACCTATACGTGAACTCACCTCAGATATAAACTTAGAGCTCTGATATGAAATAATTAGTCTAAAGTCACACAACAAAGAAGTGGTATAAATGAATCAACATTAACTTGAGTTTTTTTTTTTTTTTTTTTTTTTTTTTTCTGAGAAATGGTCTTCTTTCTGACAAAGAAGCAGTGAGATTCCTCGTTTAGCTGGGGACAGTTAAGAAGGGACATTGTACCTCAAAAGAACTTTTGGCTGCAGAGTTCAAATTTTTCTTTATGAATAGAACAAAGAACATAAAGGGTCCATAGACTATTGAACTAACAGAATCAATAGAGATAATAAAGTTTAAATTGAGTATACTTCTCAATATTCACCCATGATTACAAGAAGAGTTGTGTATGAATGCAGATTTGATCTAGGCAATTTGAAAATACAATACTACCCATGCACCCCTGCAAAAAGAAATCATGGAATGTTGATGGTTCCCAACTCAGTCAGGTCAGCTTGATTACATAAAGATAGCAACAATGTTGCTGGGCACAGTGGCTCATACCGGTAATCTCAGCTGCTCAGGAGGATGAGGCAGGAGGATTGTCAGTTCAAAGTGTAAGGTCACGCACTGGTGACCAAAAGGAGGTAAATTAAAAGCTACTGAACAAGGCTTTATTGAGATTCATTCCCAGGTGAGATCCTCAGGTTCAACAGAGTGGGTCTGGGGAATCTAGCTCAGGCTAAACCAGATTAGAATTTTTATTGGGCTTAGGGCAGGAAGGGAGGGCTTGGGACAGGAAAGGGAGGTTTTTGGAGTCCCTTGTCCTAGGGGGTTAGTCAGAGAAACTAGCTGAGATCCAGGATTGGTCAGGAGACACCGCTGACTCCGCTGATTGACAGGTGGTTCTCTCCGCACCTGATTGGTAGTTCTTTCTGAGCCAGGTTGCTTGGTGCTTTGTTTCCTTAGCCATCTCAAACTAACCTAACACAAAGCTCAATAGTAACTTTCCTCAATAACAAAGACTTAAGCTGTTTGCATATTATAACTCTGATATTTACATATTATTACTCTGACTTTCCCAGACATGAGTGACACATATGTACATATGGCCTATGTAAGCCATGGTACAGTACATTGAGAGCTCCTGTCTTTCTTTTCTGATAGGTTCTCCAGTTCCAAGTAACAGGGAGGGACCTGATTTATAAAGATAGCTCTGATTCCCCTTTGAATTATTTACTGATTTATTTTTGTTTTATTTTCAAGCACGGGTCTTTGGTAAAGCATGTCTGTCAATCTGCTTCAGAATTATGGCACACCAGGGTTTGACAATGCTTTGAGAACTAAACCTCTTTAGTTATTAGACTTGGGAAGTTTGTTCTTCTGGTGGCTTGGCTGCTTGTTTGCTTTTGATGTGGTTTGCTATTTGTGTGGACTGGATTCTTTTCTTCTGATTTTAATACATCTCCCAATCCTATTTTTGGGAGATTTGATCAATAAGTCAGGGTGAGTTCAGGAAATTTGTATTTGTAGAAATGTCCATTGGTCATTTTGATGCACAGTAAGACTTGAGAACCAATTCCAGATACAGATTAATATTCTTTAGTACAAAATGCCACAAATGTCTCTTTTCAACACCCCCCCCCCAAACCAAGTACGTAGCATTGTCTTCTTCCATTGCAGCACAGAGGAAGAGAGGGAGGGTTTCCAATATTCAGAAACTTCATTTCACACTTGCTCCTATAAAAGATGAGAGCAGTTACACAAAAAATGGTTCATTCACTTTTAAAGTGTCAGGTCTTTGCTGTCTCAGGATCCTTTATTGCAGGAGAACATTCATAGTTCTTCTAGTTCTGCTAAAAATAAAATAAAATATTAAGAACCTTTATGCCTCCAGTCCATTGCCAACTTTAATTCAAAGCGGTATTAATTCAGGCCTAAGGCCCCTGGGAAAGACAACAGATGTCCAGACTTCTTTTCTTCTACATTTTATTTTCTCATGTTACATCAAGGCTTGCTAAATCTATTTAGTCCAGATTCAAGCCTCAGGCATCTCCAAATATGTTAGCTTAATACTTTGTCATCTCTTATTTGCATTCTTCATCAAGGATAAATAGTTTTATATTAAGAAACCACAATAAAGTGTTTCATGACAAGGAAAAGATTGATTCTGGGAACCTCCATCAAACACACAAAATTGATTTTCATCATTTGTGCTTGGTGAAACATATCTGAAGAATTTTCTCTTTAGGGTTATTGGTGTCAAAGGGGTGTTTTCAGAATTTTCCTTGTGGGATCTCAGCCTGTGAGACAGAGAACGTTATACCAATCAGTAGATTGTCAGGAATCCAGGATATAAGAAGGCCTAAAATATTTTAAAGGATACTAAAGCTTGTACTAAATTACTACTAGCAGTTGAAGAACTGTGCATCTACATAACCTTTGCTTTAATAAAGAATATTTTAAAAAGATTATCAGGTTATATAAAAATGGTTGTTGACAAATAGGACAATAAAATTATAACCTTTGACTTAACTTTTCTAAGAGGATTCTAGCAATCTGCTAGTTTACATGTAACTCAACAGAATCTGGGCTCCCAAGGACAGTCAGATTCAGACATGTTAAACTGGAGCTTTGTTTCTCAAAGGGTGATCCAGCACCTGGGGTGCCCAGACACTGGCTGAAGATTGACAATAACAAAACTATTTCCTTAAAAATAATGAGATACCATTTGCCTTTTTCACTTTTACTCATAGAAGTTTTTTTATGGTGAATTTGTGATAAGTGTTACAGTAAAAGATTTAACTTGGATACAATACATAAGAATGTAGCTGTCTTCTTTTAAATGAAACACTAATGCAACTTTAAAAAATGCAAATCAATGCTGCTTTTACTAGTTTCTATTTGTTTTAGAAAACATTTTCTTTATAGAAATGTGAGATTTATGCTAGAATACAATGGGTTTTGTATAGTAATATTAAATTGATATTTTTTAAAAATATAACAGTTCCAGATGAGGTAGAGAGGGAAGATGGGAGGGGAGGGGAGGGGGGATAGTAGGGGATAGGAAAGGTAGCAGAATACAACAGTCACTAATATGGCTTTATGTAAAAATGTGAATGTGTAACCGATGTGATTCTGCAATTTGTATTTGGGGTAAAAATGGGAGTTCATAACCCACTTGAGTCAAATGTATGAAAGATGATATGTCATGAGCTTTGTAATGTTTTGAACAACCAATAAAAAAAGAAAAAAAATATAACAGTTTAGATGAGTAGTATGGTCAAAGTCATTAGATATTTTACACAAATTGCAATCATATTTTGGATACTCAACTGGTTTTAAGAGTACAAATGGGTCCTAGGATGAAAAAGTTTAAAACCTTATGTCATAGAAAATTAAATAGAATTGGTTAACCAATATACTGATATATCATTATAACACTGGAAGGACCTGTTTACTTTATTTTGTCTGAATTGCACATTTTTTACAATATTCCTTAACATAATTAAGGTCATAACCAAGTATCTGCTATAAAAGTAAAAACTCAGTATTGTTTTCATTTAAATTCTTCTAGCTCTCCCTGATGAAAGGATCTAGCTACAAATTGACTATTATTTTGAGTGTAAAGTAGAAAAATACAAGTGAGAAACTTGCAGTTATTATGTTTTGAAGGCTAAATTCCAAGCTCCTGAGGAAGCACCCAATATGGCCATCAAATCAATGAAATTTTGCATGTAAAATATGAATACAAGCCAGTTCTATAGCTAGACAATTCTGCTGTTCATACAACAAACATTTTTAAAAGCCAATTACCCCATGGTCATTTTGATATCAATATAAATATAAAGAAACATAGGCCAAGCCCCGGAAGAAGGATCTTGCTAACTAATGAGAGTAAATTTCCCAAGGAAATATTTGGGATGCCATTCTGTGTTGGTGTGAATACTTCTAGGAGCTTCCCATTGTACCCCAAGCCCTGAATCACCAGCCCTTGTGTACTACCCAGGATCTCAGCCACAAATTCACTTCCTTTAAGAATTTGACTATATCTCAGGCTGGGTTAAGTCTTCTAGTTGCCTACATTATAGCACCCTGTACTTTGTATTTCATAGGACACTTGTACATTATGAAATATTTGTGTGAATCTTTATTCAATAACACTGGTGAGTTTCTATCAGTGATGTTGGTGCAGACAGAAGAGCTGTCTCCTTTGTGTACTGCTTGTCTTAGATCCTTTTGCACTATTCACGCAGGAAGTGGTAGTCTACACTGAATGGAAAGAGACAGAGTGTAAAGAATATTAACAATAGGAAAAAAGTTAGTAATGGGGGTAATCTCTAAGTACAGAAACAAGTGCATACCCAGCCTAAAGTGTAACAGAGAATACTGGGTGGCTTATTGTTCCTGGAGATTGAGGTATCTGATACATAAAAGAGGATAAAGGTGAAAATCATATTTCATCTATCTGAAGTCATGGATTTATTTCATTAATTAATTTAGTTCCTGAATCATTAAGTTTCTATTCAGTATCCACTGCATGCAAAAGATTTGTAAATGCTCTAATAAGTGAAAATAAAAACTATTGTCAATAAAAGTTGGTATTTCTGTTAGGGATACAAAATATATTAACCTTGAAATCACATGGTAGATATTATGTAAAATATAAAGCAGGGTTTGGAAGTATCATTACTAACTTATTATAAATCTGAAAACAATTATGTGGAAATTGCTAATTCTTCTTATCAAGAATGATTTTTTTTTCAGATTTCATATGCTCAGAATGTAGCATAACACCTGGCAAAAAGTCAATGATCAGGAAATGCTTCCATTTTCAAATATGTAAGGAACAAAAGAAAGCCTAAAGAAGGATAAGGATGAGAACCAAGCAAATTTCTTGATGTAGAAATCAACACATTTTTTTGTCACCATCACCATCATCTCCATCATCACATTAACTATATTTTGTGAATTTCACATGTCCAATAGTTAGCAGGCATTGCACTATGTAATTTGCATTATTTGTCTTAAACTACCTACAGAGTTCTTCAAAGTAGGAAAACATCCATTTGCCGAAGTAGAAATTGATGATTAGGAATTTCAAGTTGCTTTTTCAAGGTTGATAACTGAATGCTTTAGAGCCTACAACACAATGGAAGTTTGCCTGACAGAGTGACTGTCCTATTTTCACTGCATGATAGAAAAGTAAATAAATAAATAAAATGTTGTAGCTCCACTAGGTTACAGGGTTTGTATTGTGGGGGGAAAAAAACTTATAAGTGAACAATGAACCAGAGAGCTCTATATTAGAAATAGTTCACCATAGATATGGCTTTCATATATGTGTGATATTGTTCCAAGTTAGATACTTAGCTTTGAATATTATAAAAAATATTGTAATAAATGATGTTAATTTAAAAGTCGTTAGTGCTTTACACTTATATGTAATTAGTGTGTTCATTTTGATATAATTATACAGACATAGAATTCAGTTTCTCCATTTCAGTCCCCAGGACTTCCTTTTTCTCTTCCTTATTTGTTCCCCCTGTTCTTCTCTGTTCTAACAGATTTTCTTGTATTTATTCATAGTTTTATTTTTAATGAGTGCGTTATAGATATATTTAAAGGTGAAATTCACAGTGGTACATTCACATACCCACATAGGAAACCTTGGTCAGATTCATTCCACTGTTCTTCCCTTTTCTTATCCCTCATCCCTCCCCCTAAGTCCCCTTCCTCTCCCTAATTGATATATCATTTATTTTCATGGGTTAACTTTAAGTACACATATATATCAACATGTGATTCTTTGGAAAAATTATATGTTTAATATCAGCTGTTAGAAATCAAGGCTCTGGCCACTTGAAGGGTCAACTTTATTTGTACTTAATATTTTTTTTTTCAAATGTGAATTTGAAAAAAAAAGTAGTGAAATATTTTATTAGCTACTAAAATATAAAATGTAAATCCTTAACCATGTAACCTTGTATAATGAATATTGGCATTTGAGGTTATTCCTATCATGTATTTTAATATGAAAAGTGAAACACTAATTTAACAAAGTGATCATCCTCTAATGTGTAAAGGGACATAAATATAATCGTTATCCTCATATTAAAGTGGTTTTTGATTTATAATTCATCTATTAAGCCGCATAAAAATAGAGTTAAAGTAAATTTCTTTATGCTCAGTTACTAAATTCTCCTATGCATGTCATTAAAATTAAAGATGGAAGAAAATATGAAACTGTATTAGAAATTGAGGACAATTAGGGACTCATTATGAAGGAAGAGTGAAATTGATTTGTTACTGTATCTTTTTGGGCTTCCATTTTCTAATGTTAATAATAAAATCTTTACTCTGACAAGGAGACTCATTAAAGTACTTCACAGGAAGGGTTATTCATTACTTCAAAAGTGTATTATCTGGAACTTATTCCCTTCCCTTACCAAGATTTGTCATGTCCAAGAGATTAATGATGTTGAATATAAACTAGTGGGCTGACATCAGTTACCACGATTCACATTCTCAGTAGATTTATATGCCTAAGTGTTGTTCTTTTATTCCTTAAAAAAGTTCTCCTACAAATTATTACCTTTTGGAGATTGTTGCTGTATACTGTGTAGACTATTTCTTTTTTTATCTTTTATTGATTTTATTTTTTTAAATACACGACAGCAGTGGAATGCATTACAATTCTTATTACACATATAGAGCACAATTTTCATATCTCTATATATAAAATATGTTCATGCCAATCCATGTACTTTGTGTATTTTTGCATTACAATTCTTAATACACATATAACCACAATTTTTCATATCTTTGTTTGTATATAAAGTATGTTGACACCTAATTTTAAGTCTTCATACATCTACTTTGTATAATGATGTCCATCACATTCCACCATCCTTGCTAATCCCCTGCCCCCTCCTTTTCCCTCCCTTCCCTCTTCCTTATCTAGAATTCATCTAATCCTCCCATGCTTTCCCTCCCTACCCCACTATGAGTCAGCCTCCTTATATCAGAGAAAACTTTTGGCATTTTTTTTTGGGGGGGGGCGGATTGGCTAACTTCACTTAGCATTATCTTCTCTAACTCCATCCATTTACCTGCAAATGCCATGATTTTGTTCTTTTTCAATGCTGATTAAAATTCCATTGTATATGTATGCCACATTTTTTAATCCATTCATCCACTGAAAGACATCTAGGTTGGCTCCACAGTTTAACTATTGTGAATTGTGCTGCTATAAACATTGATGTGTCTGTGTCCCTGTTGTGTATACTATTTCTGATAGAAATTAGTCGGATGTGAAATCATGACGAAAATATCTCTCAGAATTAAGTGTATAAATTACTGCTTCATATTCATATATAAATCAGAGGGTTAAAATGGCCTGGGGGAATCCTAAGGTGGTCATTTAGTAAACTTCAGGCATCAGAAGATTTCCTGCAAGCCTCAAAATTCAATGTCCATCCTACCATTAAGAATGCACCTAATGTTTGGACAAGTCCACCATTTCACAATATGACACAGATGCAATAGATTTCTATTTATATAACCCAAAATAGAGAAGCTTGATGTGTACCTACATATTATCTCATAGTTTAATAGGTCAGAAGGTAGCACAATGAAATTATTTTCTCTGCTTAGGATCTTGCAAGACTGAAATAAGGTGTCAATGGGCTGAAATCCTCATTGGGTAAGTGGAGTTTCCTTGCCAGTTGGCCTGACTTGGTCCTTGTACTTTGCTGGGATTGAACTCAGGGGCACTTAACCACTGAGTCACATCCCCAGCCTGGTTTGGTTTTGTATTTAATTTAGAGACAGGATCTCACTGAGTTGCTGAGCACCTCACTTTTGTTGAGGCTGTCTTTGAATTTATGACCCTCGTGCCTCAGCCTCCTGAGCTGCTGGGATTACAGCCATGTACCACTGGAAACCAGCATCACATGGCTCACTTCACTTTATCATTAAATCACAGGTGGAGCTAAAGTAACAAAACCGGCCTGGTACTGGCTCCAGAAAAAGACTTGTAGACCAATGGTACAGAATAGAGGACACAGAGGAAAATCCACATGAATACAATTACAAAGACAAAGGTGCCAAAAACATATATTGAAGAAAAGATAGCCTCTTCAACAAATAGTGCTTGGAAAACTAGAAATCTATATGCAGAAAAATAAAATTAAGCCCCTATCTCTCTCCATGCACACACCTCAATTCAAAGTGGATCAAGGACCTAGGAATTAAACCAGAAACCCTGCACCTAATAGAAGAAAATGTAGATCCAACTCTCCATCGTGTCGGATTAGGCCCTGACTTCCTTAATAGGACTCCCATAATGCAAGAATTAAAGTTAAGAATCAATAAATGGGATGGATTCAAACTCAAAAGCTTCTTCTCAGCAAAAGAAACAATCACAGGTTGTTTTGAAACTTTCAGGTGCTTTGATTCTCTCTGACATCCTGTTGTGCCTTTTAAAGGCTTATGTGGCTATCTATAATGGACACACCTAGACAATTCAGGTTTATATTCCCTTTTAAAGCCAACTGACTAGTAATTTTAACTACATGTGCAAAATCTCCTTTGTCATCTAGGGACAAATAAACAAGATGTAATGCCCCAGGACAGGGACTACATGGGGACAGGAATCTACATTTTATCCTCCACAACTTGGAATCTTGAAAAAGTTAAGATGTAATTTCTGTAACTCATTAAGTTACAATATTGTCCTGACTGAAAATACAGAATGCCCAAGGTTTTACAAAATTATATGTGATAAATTTGTATTGATGGATCAAGTAAAGAGGGTCTTTGGGATATTTGAGGTTGATGTCTATTCATTGTCAGTACCAGAATACTTGATTGGAGGCTGGATTGATCATCAAGATAAAAGATGTGACAAAAGATTAGACTCTTAACAGAGTATGTGTTGTCTCCCACAAATATCAGAAATAAAGTGTGTTAGTTTTAATTCTTTGATTGCTGCATCTCATATGTATACTATTAAAAAAGTAATTGAAAGGTTGAATCTTTCCAAGCATGAAATCCTTTTTAAAAGTGTAAGAAAAAATTGCCAAGTTGGAGGTTCACTTGTATTTCATTTAAATCTGACAACTGCAAATGAATAAAAGATAATCTGAATTTTGACTAAACTGTAAATGCCTTGAATTATTATTCTCATGTATTGAAATTGTTGACAATGCAAATAAGACATGAGAGACATAACTTTAACCCACGGGTTTTTAAATCTACATTGTATTAAGTGAATCCTGAATGAAATATAATTTTATTTCAACCTTAACAAATTTTTTTCATTTAAAATTCTATTTGTGGCACTGGGCAAGAGGTACTTATACTTTAATATATCCTGGTATGCTTTAGTGCAGCGTATGGTATATAAAGTCATCTTCTTATCCATAGAGGGACACTCATCTTCATAAACTGCAATCTTAATTCTATATAGTCATTTATAGAAAGAGAGATGTCAAGGTGAGTTTGGATGATTATTTAATTGTCCCAATCAGAAAAATCTGTGTAAAATTCTCATCATCATAATGATGATATATATTCAGCCAAGGAAACAGATTATTTAGCACTCATTATATACTAAAATACATAACTTCCTATGTTTTAATGAATTATTAACATGCCATATAATTTTAGTATATTTTTTTCCTTTTCACTAAGAAAGAATGTGGGGCTCATGAAGATCAAATAAAATGTTAAAGTCCTCTCATAGGTGACCCAAATCTGACTCCTACTTATTCATTCATACTTGTTTCCTGTAAGTAGAATCATTCATGAGAAATTTCATAATAAACTAGATTTCTCATGCTGCTTTTAAATTTTGAATAAGTTGTTCTGTGTTCATGGAGATATTAAAATTTCCAATTTTATTTTTTTGATTGCTTTATTATTCACATCAAGACAGTTGGGTACCAAACTGTATCTGAATCTTTGAAATAATTGAGATAAATATCATATTATTTTGATAAGCCATCTTATTGAGTTGCCTGCAAAAGGCTTTTGCACCAGGTCTAAAGGTAGGTCATTATTATTTATGTTCCCCTTCCATTGACAAGAACCTTTAATATTTAACCCTGTCACATGACCACATGAACTACAAAGGTGGCTGGGAAATGCAGTCTAGATGAAGACACAGGAAAATGAGTGTCCAGGTGTTTTTTGTCTGTTTGTTTTTGTTTTGTTTTATAGTAGCTAGCATAATCTATTACATATTTTTAGTACTTTCTGGTCCCCTTTTCTTCACAGAAAAACCCTTTCTACCCCATGAAGATCCATGGCAGGTATGTTTTCCTTCCTTCCTTCATCTCCCTAGAGAACTTTTATTGCATCTTGTGCATATTAATACAACAGAACTTTTCATAAGATATTTGAGTCTCTTCCTCCAAATGGAGCTTCGTCTTTATGTTTCCAAAATTCGTCGTAATACCAAGAGTTCAAAAATGTTGACTGAATGAGTACATCAAAGATTTGAAAAGCTTTAGTGTTCTCCAGATTGTAAGTACAATCACTACAGGACATGTTTCTTTGAATTGTGCTGTTTCCATCTATCTTAAAAGTATTCTTTCAAATTAAATTTTGAGATAACCTAGACAAACAGGCCTCAGTAAGTTTTAATTTTCGTCTTTCTACTTCTTCAAAACATCTGAACAAAATGCAATAGTTGGTAAATAAGTTTCTTGCAATTAAATAGACTTGGCAGTCCTTACTTAATAGTAGTAAAGGTCTAACATTTGTACCTCATACTATGGATGGTATAATAATTGAATGAATGTATGAATGAATGAGTGAGTACATTGCTACATTTTAGGCATCTCATTAGAAAAAAAAATCCCTTACTTTTTCTTCTAAAAATAATACTATAAAAGGAAAGAATACAGAAGATTTTTTATAGAAGCAAATTATATTAACAGTCCTTTTTATTGAATTATTAAATAACAAAATTTAATAACTAGTATAATAAAAAATGGTGATGGGTATAAATAATATTTTAGGATATTTAATAAATATAATATACTCTCAAAACACCTTTATTTCTAATTGCAAAATGTATAGATACTATGAATACTATTGTGGTTTTTCGCTTACATTTATATATTTTGAAGGAAATGATTCATATCTGAAAGTTAATGAAGTATATTGTTTTCAGGGAACTCCATAGTCCATGATCCCTGAATTCTGTGTGGAGCTCAAGTTCAGTACTCCTGTGTAAAATCCTAAATTTCAAAAGAGAACTTTATCTCACTGAAGTTTTTACTTTCCCTGGTTTTTAAATAAAAAATTCTTTCACTGATTTCTTTTTTTATATACCAGAAAAATTTACAAATTTTTTTTTTGCATAACTTTGTAGTCCTCACCACAATTTCTAGGCAAGACTATATGTATTGTGAAGTGAACCCAAATATGTCTAACGTAAAGGCTGTTATCTTAAGTATTGTGGCAAATGGTTATATGATGTTACATTCAAAAACATCTTCATACAGATGTCTCTGCCACATCAAAACGGTATTAAAAACTGGGTCAAATATCTATTTTTTTTTTCTTTTTCTTTTTGAGATAGGAGTCTCACTAGATTGTCCAAGCTGCCCTCCAACTTGTGATCTTCCCAAGTCATCCTCCCCAATGCATTGGATTACAGGTCTGCACCACCACACAATGAAAATTATGGAGCATATCATTTTCTGTTACTTGGTTTTATTGTACAAAAAATCAGATTAACATGAAATTAGTTACTTCTGTGAATACACTTCACAATCTTACATCATTACATAATCAGTAGCAAAACTTATTCAAACAATTTTCCTTGAATTTAGATTGTAACAAACACATTTTTAAAGTAAACTACTTAAAAGATCAAACTATACAGATCAGTAAAGTTGTGCAATTATTCAGTGTGTTTTCTTTCCAATTGTAAGTTTTGAAGTTTACATTTGGATTGCCACTTTAGTTAAATTGCATAAAGCATTAATTATATTATAACCACTTTGCTATGAAAAAATGATACACCGTTTCACAAACTAACTCAATTCAATTTAATTCTTCTATAGAGAAATACCAAATGTAATCCTTTTTATCAGTGAGGTTTTGCTAAATAACGTCTTACCACAAAATTTAAGGTCTTAGGTAAAAAACAAACAAACAAACAAAAAAAAACTTATTTTTCTCACTATCCTGCATGTTGGCAGATTGTACTGGGCTAAGGTGGGAGGTCCCTTTGGTCTTACTTGCTAACTTATAAATCTGTGGACAGCTGAGTAAGAGATTGAGGGCAGGATGTTCTGCAATGGTCTTAGCTGGGGCACCTTATTTCTGTTCCATGCAGTCTCTCCTTCTATGGCAAGACTGCCTAATGGCTGATTCTAGTGGGAGCTCAGAAGACCAAAATGCCAGTAAGACTTCACACAGCAAAGACTAGGCTCAAGAGGTTTCAGAGGAGAAGGAGGACTATATTGGAAATTGACTAGTGGTCTTTCATGTTACATCTGACTAAG
Source organism: Marmota marmota marmota (assembly GCF_001458135.2). Lineage (NCBI taxonomy): Eukaryota > Metazoa > Chordata > Mammalia > Rodentia > Sciuridae > Marmota > Marmota marmota. The sequence continues at coordinate 7,417,442 of NW_026000174.1, forward strand.
AAGTTGTCTACATTTTGTCTGTGTCCTGAAGATTTCTGTGAGTCTAAATTGATAATGAAATTCTTAATCTGGCAGAAGAAATTTCTAGGCAGCATAGTATTCAGATGGTGTCATGGGTATTGCTGGTGGTTTTTAACCAACATTTTTGTGATATTTAGGAACAGAAAGCAGAGCCAAAAGATTTGAAAAACTTGAATTTGAAAGGTGGGAGTAAAACTAAGGCTAAGGAAGTTGTGGCTGTTAAAGACATTATTAACACTAAAGTAATGCTAGCCTGGAGCCTGTAATCCCAATGGTTCTGGAGGCTGAGGCTGGAGGATCACAAGTTCAAAGCCAGCCTCAGCAATGGCAAGGCAGTAAGCAACACAGTGAGACCCTGTCTCTAAATAAAATACAGTCCCTTAGTTCCAAGAAAAAAAGAAAGAAAGAAAAAGAGTAAAGAAATGCTGAAGACTGATAAGAAATTTGGTTTGAGGGCATTTTAGGAATTAACAAGACCACATCCATCTCAGCATCCATGGAGTAACAATGCAAATTGTTTTAAGAGACCAGTGTGAACTCAGCTTGGTAGGGCAGCCTAGGAAGTTGTTTCACCATGCTCAGCCACCCAAGCATTCAGAGAGGCAGAGATAGCTGTGGTCCCTGCTGCTCCACCTGGCAATAGACCTTGAAGACAAACATGAGGTGCTGGTTCTGCAGGAATAGAGGATGCTAGAGTTAGGGGGGTCATGGAGGCTTCCATTGGGATTACAAAGGAAAGCCTGGAAGGCCAGGCATAGGGCAGTCCCTCAGTGATGCCCCTGATAGGAAAATGCGTGGAGATATGAGGAGGAAGCCAGACCTGCAGTAGAGACGCTTAAGATTAAGAAATGCCACCACCATGGAACAGCTGCCAAAGGAACCTGCAGGAATCAATCAGAGACAAACCAACAGAGAGTCCACATGTGTTGCAAACAGCAAAGCATAGGGGCAAAGCTATACAAGCATTTAGGATAGAACATCCCAATTACAAGTCCTGCAGATACCAGACATGGAACTACGGGACTTGTTTGCCCAGCTGGATTTTGGTCTTTTTTTGGCCGCATCTCTTTTTTCTATGTGTGTATTTCTTCAAATGAAAAACTTCAGATGTTTACGACGTGCCTTTATATAGAGGGTGTATGTAACTTGTTTTGATTTTTATAAGGCTCACTGAGAATTTGCCTTCAGTCTCAGTGGAGACTTTGGATTTGGACTTTTGGGCAATCTTGGAACTTTTGAGATTCTGGTGACTCTTGGAAATGAATTAAATGTATTTTGCACTGTGAAATGGGCATGAGCTTTTGGATACCTGGGGTGGAATGTTGTTGTTTAGATATGTGCTGGGTGTGTGGGAGACTCGCAGCTGACAATAAGTTTCCTTCTTAGAAGAACATCACATAATCCCTTACCCCTCCCCCTCCTCTCCAAAGGGCGCCAAGCCAAAGGGTGCCAAATTTAAAAGTTTTCCTCACATGACACAGTGTCTCCTCCCTGTTCCTGAGTCACCCTGCCAATCAGCACCCGCCACGTCACCTACACAACCCACCTATGCAACCCTTCTTAAGCTGAAGCTTGTGAGCTCACTGACCTCCTCCTCCTCATTTTCTCCTCTCTTTCTGTCTGCTCTCCTTCTCTTTCTCTATGCCCTCCTCTTCTCCTCTCTCTGCTATCTGCCTCTCCTTTTCTTCCCATCCAGCAGCCCCCCAATAAAATCTCTTGGTTGAATCTCCTTCTCCAGTGAGTCACTCGCCTTCCAATATGTGTCCCCAAAAAACTCATATGTAAGACGTTGGAAGAAGGTTTGGAGGTGCATTAATCTCCTGACAGGGATTAATGAAGTGCTAACGCAGGTTGTTAAGATGTAGCTGGAAGAGGTAGGTCCCTGTGGATGTGGTTTTGGGGTATATATTTGGTGATCTGAGCTTAGTCTTTCTGTGCTTCTTGATGCTGTCCTTCACCACACCCTTCTACCATGATGTTCTACCTCACCTGAAGGCCTAAGGAATGAAGCTAGCTGTCCATAGACGTATACCTCTAAAACCATGAGCTGAAAATTAAGCTTTTCCTTTTCTAAAACTGTTATTCTTAGGTCTTTTGTCACAGTATCATAAAAAGCTATCACACACACACACGCACACACACACACACACACACACACACATACACATACATTCCCTGTTTCATAAACTGAAAGAGTTTAAGATTAGTCAAAACAAGGGAATAATAGAAAAGACTCTATGAAGGAGGGTGATAATTAAGTGAATAAAGGTGTATATTACTGTTCAAAGGCAGTGAAAAAGACATAGATTTTGGCGGCAAATACATTTGAATCTGGACATTATGGTGCAGATCTGTAATTCGACCTACTGGGGATGCTGAAGCAGGTGGATCACAGGTTTGAGGCCAGCCTGAACAATTTAGCAGTATGTCTCAAAATTTAAAAAAATAAAAAGTAAAAAGTGCTGATGATGTAGCTCATTGATAGAGCACTTGCTTACCATGTGCATGGAAGGTCCTGGGTCCAATCCTCAGGACAGCAAACAAACATGCATATCTGAGTCTTTCTTAGAGACAAAAAAAACAACTTCTAGTGTAGGAGAACTAAATTGTCCTTCCCTATTTTCAGATTTCCTAGGTTCCTATCTCTCTCTGGATTGTATATCTCCCAGCTGTGTCCAAGTGATTTCTTCTGAAGAATTTGATGGGATTCTCAGCAGTATTTCAGTCCTATTGCTTAAGTACTTTGCTGCCAATTTCTTTTTATCTTTCTTCCATGGCTTTGTTTCCATTTATTTTGCTTTGCTTTATATTTCTGGGATACGCCATTGAATCATTTTATTATGAGTTTGCCATTTGTTTTTCACTATAATTAGATGATTCCAAAAATATGCCAATCAATATTTATCATGTAATAAACCTTTGCTTTTGTTTTTCTCATGAAATGGTCAAGAATGGTATCATAGATATTTATGCATAGGTTGGAGAAAAGTTAAACGATGAATATTTTAAAAATCTCATGCCTAGTGAGAACTAAGAATAATATTCTTTTGTTGTTGTTGTTTTCGGTAACAGGGATTGAAGTCAAGGGCACTCAATCACTGAGCCACATCTCCAGCTCTATTTTGTATTTTATTTAGAGACGGGATCTGAATTGCTTAGCGCCTTGTTGTTGCTGAGGCTGGCTTTGAACTCATGATCTTCCTGTCTCTGCCTCTAGAGCTGCTGGAATTACGGGCATGTGCCACAGCACCTGGCAATAATATTCTTTTAATGAATTGTGGACAGGGATATGACAGGATTGGTGTTTAAAAAAGTAGTTAGAGACTGTCAATTTAAATTCATAAGAAAAAAGAGATGCCTCAAGGACTATTGGAGCAAAGTTTAAACTCTCATAAATCGTTAGAGAGGACTTCCTTTGGAATGACCATGTCTTACCCATGTCAACATAAAATAAAGCTTTGTCATTAAGTTGAGAAATATAGTCCAGATATCTAGGGACAGAAACTGGATTTAGTCAAGCTGGATAGTAGGGATTCAGGGGGTATTCTAGAAAAAGAAAATAGAATGGAAATTTACTGCATGTAAAGATCTTGTCAGGAGATAACATGAAAGAGGGAGTATCTGAACTAATACCCACAGGTAGAGAAGGAACCAGAACTGCCAGTAAAGCAAATCATAAGTGTTTCAGAGAAAGAAAGGGTATAGTAAGATGCAGAGCAGCAAGGCCAATGCATGAGTGATGAAGAAGTAGTTATGAGGTGTTGCAGAATGATTCACAAAGTAGCCAGAAATAGGATTAACCCTCCTGTGAGGATGAAGTATTAGAAGCATTTAGAAACAGTCTGTCCACTTCTTCCTTCTCATAAGACAGGAAAGAAAATTCTGAGCTTCCCTCTGGGGACAGAGCAGAAGTGATGGGAGAAACTGAAAGGAAAGAGACATATCCATGAGCTGTATTGGAACCTGTGATCCAAGGGAATGAAGACAGAAATCTTTCAATAAGGACTTGGGTTTAGGAAGCACCAACTATGTGACAGGTGCTGGGGAGCAAAGCATGAATCAGACAGAGGTCTCTGTCCTCCCATAATTGGCCATACATCATGGGCACAATGAAGTGTGAGGCAATGTGGAATGCTGTGGTGGACCTACTTGATCTAGAAGGCTAGGACAGACTCCATGGGAAAGGAGCTCTGTAAGACCTGATAATCAAGAAGTACCTATCCAAAAGGGATTTGGGGGAGAAATTAGAGGGACAAGTTCCAAAGAGAAAAGAATTCCTGCTTCAAGGATGGGAGAAAGTCAGCACAACTGAGGACTGAAAGGAAGTTGGAATACTTAGGATAGAGTTGAAAGAGAAAGTGAGAAAAGAAAACTGAAGAAATAAAATAGAAAAAAAATCTATGTTACCTTGTTGAGGGGTTCACATTTAATCCTAAAGAAAGTGTGACCTGGTAAAAAAAATTCAAAGGAAGAATTCAGGTAATCAGATGTGTATTTTAGAAAAAAAAATATTCTGGCTTTGGTGTACCGAAAGACTTAGAGTGGGAAGTGAGATGCTGTTTAGAGGAGTCTTGAAGGGTGATAGTGGGGACTTGGATCTGAATGAAGAAAAGACAGATACAATGGATATTTTGGAGGTAGAATAGATGATCTAATGATGGACAAATTTGATATGAAAGCATAGGGATATGTCACAAATGACTCCAAGTATCTGACAAGATCTACAAGAACAGATTGTTTTTTGGATTTCAGAAGATTAATTCCAGGATTCAATACTAATGCACTAAGTATACAGAGAAATCTTCACAAGTTAGGAAATGACTGAACTACTAGTTTCTTCCTTTGGATAACTTGTCTTCATGACTCAATTCTGTGAACTGCATGAAAAACTAAAGTGAAAGAACTAACAAACTCTACAACACTCAATATTCAAGGCACCATTTTTAGTAGATGGTTGTGTAGGGGAGTTAGGGAGTTTGTATCTCAATTGGATTGAACACCATTTAGGTAGCAGAAAAGAAGGGCTAAGTTTCCCATGCAAGAAGAAAGTACTAAAAATGGGCTCATAATTTGACTCTGGTTTTGGCAAGATCATGCCATAAAATTGAGACAGCTGTAGCTTCATGGATTTGTGAGCAGGGGGGATAATAATAATAATAATGTTTGTATTGGCTCTAATAGGTATTGAGTTTTGAGCATCAAAATCAATTTTAAACAGCAATGGCTAGTGGGACAGGGCATGCTCAGTAACAACTTACATATGAATCATATGAATCTGATCCTGTAGTCTGAACATCTTTGGTTTCTGCCAGGAATTAAAGCCAGGAAGGACTGGACAGTCAAAGAAGTCAATTTATGATCCCAGCAAAGGGAGATTGTATAGAAAAGGTAGAGAATGAAATACTTCTGAAACATGCTAATAATCATTATGTGCCAAAGAAATCTAGCAGCTTTAGAATCAATTCTAGAAGCTTGTTAGCGAAATTATAATGTCAAGTTCAAATTTAATAAGAGCAAAGTATCCTATCACCTCTACAGTGAAGAAGGTATAAGAAACAAAGACCAGATTTCTGTCACAATTGTTTCAGGTGTGATTTTGGAAGCTGCATACGAATATTTTCACTATTCAAAGTAAGTAGCGCTGTGTTTATAGGAAAAGCAATTTGGTGCCTCGGTTTGGCAACTGTGAAAAAGAAATGCAAGAATAAAAGGCATGCTACTAGGGAAGTATCCATTTTCCAAATGCAATCTCCTTCTTCATTCAAAGTTGTTTAGAACATTCACATGTGAACTCAGACAACATTTAAAGCTTCTTCTGAGCAGGCAGCCAGGACGAAGAAACATTGTCTGTCCTAAAGCAGCACAGAATTCCTATAAGGAACAGTTACAATGAGAGGATTGACTAGGAAAAGAAGCCAAGAGCTACAACATCTAAAGGAGACTGCCTGCCTACCTGAAGAAATGGAAGAAGATTTCACTGAGGTGACAAAGAACAGGGTCATGATGAATATAAAGGTCACCAGAGGAATATGTAAAACAAAGGGCATCCCTGGTCCATGTGAAGGTACTGATAGTAGAAAAGTTTGAGGAGTTAAATGTTCACACAGAAAGGGCCCCAGCCCATATTGTAAAGAACTGTTTATTCCTTGTTAAGGAGTTTCAACTTTACACTACAGAGAATAAGGTATAGTGGGTGTGGTGGCCCATGCCTGTGATCCCAGAGACCTGAGTGGCTGAGACAGGATTCAAGGTCAGCTTCAGCAATTCTGTGAGAACCTGTCTCAAAATTTAAAAAAATAAAATAAAAATGGGCGGGGGATATAGCTCAGTGGTAAAACATCCCTGGGTTTAATTCCTCAGTGTAAATAAATAAATAAATAAATAAATAAATAAATGGAAAAGAAAAGTAATATTTAGTGGGCTAAAGATAATATAATGACCATTTTTTTTGGTAAGATGCTTAGGTGATTCTGAGGGTGTCATCACAGGATAGAGAAAAATGGTAGTTGAGAAGTGATAGAAATTGACAGAAGATCCCAATGAAAAAGCATAAGAGCAGAAATCCAAAAGCAGTTACACAGCCAGGAGAAGTCAGGGCAGAAGAAATGTCATATAAAAATATCTACTTAGCCCAGGATCACTCATAATCCATCACAATGGATTCCATAATATAAATGGAAGTCCAGAGTCACACCCTGCCCTTGCACTACTGGATTAGCAGGGGTGGTGGTGGGCTTGATATTTGTTCAGGGATTTCACACAGATTTTTGGTGTCATTCCTACATTCACCCTTGATGTTTTGTCTCTGATGGTGTTAAAGAGGAAAATTCCATGTTAAAAATGAAGGGAATTACTTTACAAAAGAATTGAATGATTCAGAACAACTGAAAGAAAGAGGCTTACAGACCTAGAACAGCAGGAGTTTATAAATGAAAATTCATAGTAGACAAGCTGAGTTCCTTCCTTTGATAAATTCTCAAAATTAATGGATAGAAGGGAAAATGTGATATATTTAGGCATTAGCAAAACATCTGATACTATGTCTGATGATATTTTACTTGCAAATTTGTTTTAAATGAGCTTAGATGACAAGAAAATCAGTCAGATTAGAATTGAGGAAAGGCTTATAAACAAAAAGTAACAAATGCTGGGTCTGGTTGTATTTAACATTTTTATTAAAGATCTGGAATCAGGGAGTAAATGGCATATTAATATAAATGCCAAATGGCACTAAATTTACAGGATTACAAAGTGTGCAGATTGCAAACTGAAAAGAGGGAAAATTGACCCAAATATACTAAGGATTTAAATATGAGCAGAAGAGAAGATCAGAGTCAACTTTTAGTAATCAGTCACAAAATCATTTAAAATGGGGGAGGTGGCAAAAAGAGGGAATGAAATATTAGAACAGATGAGGTCCAGTTCCAATTCAGATAACGCTTCTGTGAATGACCTTGTGCACGTCATTCAACGCTCTGTAACACTTGCTTTCCAAAGATTACTGTTACGAGATTGTTCCAGTGTCTATAGTTCCTTGCATCCCTAAAATTCTTTTTTCAGTTTCCCTCACCTCTTCTCCTTTCTGTAAGTCACAGTGATTCATTTATACCAAGTGCTTGCTTGTAAAAGTCTCCTATGGCTTCTCTAACTGGGATCATTAACATTTTTAGGACAACAGAGTGTATCTTTATGGATCCATATCTTGTCATACTTGGTAATACTAGCTTATATCACCACCTAAAGTTAGAAAGTGACTCGCTGAAAATTCAACATTTGTATGTCACCCACTGATCTCACCATGACAAAAACCATCAGGTGGGATTTGAAATGTGTAGTTCATACTATTCTAGAGGGACAGAGTGGATGCTGTCTAGTACCATCTCACACTAAGTTACAATTTAGGGGTTCTTTATAATATTGCACTTTTTACAATTCATGGAACTGTTAATCATGTGATTTTAAATCATGACACCTTGATTTAAGTGCATTTTTGCTTGTTTATTTACTTGTCAATGGCGGTTCATATATATTGACTCATTGAAGTCTAAATCAATCCTGGGGAAAAAGACAAAACCAATAATATTATTCTCATTTAGTATTAAAGAAAACACTGATATATAGTGTTAATGACATGACCATGGTTATAAAAGTCGTTTGTATCAAAGTCTTTGTATGAAAGTCTAACACTTTCACTTATCTGGCGGTATTTATATTTTATTGCAAAGAATACTCACACAATTTTATGTAGTCATATTTCCAGGTCCTTGATAACATGAATGAGTACAAGAAGATAATTTATTCTAAGCATTGAGATGATAAGCAGCTTGAAGACAAGTTACATGTAACATATTAGGGTCAGGAGTATAAAGAGCATATGTGATTTCTAATATTATGCAAATATTAATGAAAATGTCACAGCAACTTCATATGGACACAGTTTCTTCATGAAATGCAGAATAAATCATGAGTCTATTTAAAAAGACCCTGACTACATTTCTGTTTTGTTTGTTTGTTTGTTGTTTTTTGGTACCAGGGACACAGAAACACTGAGCCACATCCCCAGGCCTATATGATTTTATTTTTTTTTTTACTTATTCAAATTTGTTATATATGACAGTAGAATGCCACCACCCCAGCTTCCTGACTACATTTTTGCATGGCTTACAGTATCTGCTAACATACAGCTCCATTCTTATTCCATAGGATTCTTTTCTCAAAAGTATGTCCTCCATTCTCCAGTCTGAATGAACCAATATTTTAAAATTGCTGTTCACTTGGAAGTTCTATGAGACAGAGCATCAGAGACCCTGGCAGACTCTTTGCTCTATCTCTACAACTAAGGACAGTTCTGGGAAAAAAAGAAGTCATTTAAATGTTTGCTGAATTAATAAATGTTTCTATGCTACCTATCAAATGAAATCTTCATTTTTTTTTCTCATAGAATCTTTCTAGGTTTTCTGTTATAATTCAGACCAAATATTTCTTTGCATCTTGCAAATATGTTTTTGTTTTCATTTAATTTGTAAGGTTTTCAATGTCACTGATTAATTTGTTTTATTTTTAATAACAATACCTCCCTCAGTGCCCTGTTGTGAAAATGTAAAATTACAACAGTGACTGACAAATAGTAGGTGGCCAATGGATATTTATCCATTCAAAAAGTTTATTTTTCTACAAACTAAAGTAAATAATAAATGATGTTAATGTAAAAAATATGATTCTAGAACCAAGGAGAATGTTCTTCACAGTGATTATTCTACTGTCCTATTAGAAAAATCAACATAAAAATTTCTGAACTGCTATGGATTTTAAAGTTCATTGAAGACAATACATTACTTTGAAGCCATGGCTATCAGACATTATTTTTCTTTAAATTAACTCCTTATCTTATGCCTGAAATCTTAAGAGGCAAAATGTTTAAAGAGTTGCATAATTGTGTTTGAAGATACATCCTTTACTCAGTCATTGTTTTGACCTTCTGTGTTTGTCTTTTAACCATAAAAATCTCACAGTAGTATGCAGTGAGTTAATTTTTGCCTGGATGAGTGCTGAAAGAGGGTCCAAGAATGAGCTAGAATATGTTCCTTTCTACTCTAAAAACCTCTACTGCCATTCTTCTCTAACTTTTTAGAAATTTTTATTAGCACTGGGTTTTTCCGTTACTGAATGACCACTACTAACTTGGCATTAGCTTTTATAGAGGTCTCTCTTTGAAACCTTCATCTGTAAGGTTTTTGCTTTGGTTTTGGAAGCTTGAGAAAACTGCTAAGTGGATCTCACAGTCTCGGACCCAACTACTTTGTTTTCCATTAGTGGCACCAGGGAGTCTTAGAGCAGGACAGCAGAATTCAAAATACCAAGAGATCAAACTGCAATGCAATTCAGTGTTTGCTGTCCTGAGTGATAAAGGACAACTGATGATAATTTGATAATGAATAGAAAGCAACTAACCAGAAAAAGGACTAGTTAGGCAAGTGAAGACAAAGAGGTAAAAAAATAAATGGCAATAGTATAGATATAGTTTTGAAATGATCACAAACAAGGAAGGAGCTGTATGGTCTTGAGATAGATAAATCATGAGTAGTCTATTTTGGTTCATTCCTTATTCAGTATCACCTTCCTTTTCTACCCACCACATCTACCACCAGTCCTTCACCTCCATAAGACTTACTATCTATATCCCACAAATTACCTGCCCGGTACCTGCTCAGTTTCTGAGTGAGTTTTGACATATGACAGAATGAGAAATAGTTACAAAAGAATGAATGTAATTGGGAGTTGGTAATATTCATTAGCACCTACTTTCTTTGATGTGGATAATTGATGTTTTCTTCTTTTTAAATTAGTTATTATACCCACCTTGGCCATAATCCCTTCCTGCGAGACTGATATCTCTAAACCTCAGAAATGCTGCTGATAGTTTTCAAGCCTTCATACTTCTCTATTCATGAATATAATACAACTTATTTGGTTTCATCATGCCTGGATTACAGTTCACTTAGTATTTTACTTTCCACTGCCTATTTATCTCCTTGAATCGATGAACTTTTTGTCCACATGTGGATGTTTCTTTTTAAGAAAATGACTTCTGATAAGTATCTGTTCAGTTCCTTTGCCCATTTAAATCTCACCATCATGTACATCCCTAAGAATGTGGTCTTTATTAGAATAAGATATATTCATTCCATGCATTATAATTATGCCAGAATGAATTTTACTGGCATATATAACCAAAAAGAACAAAGAAAAAGAAAAAGAAAAAAGGCTTCTAATGTTTGTCCCTGGCCATGTTATCTATTACTACTGCAAACAGTATCCTTGAACTATATTTCCACCCTAGTTCCATAACTTAAAACTTAGGAAGAGCTCAGAGAACTCTCCACGTTAATTATGAAATCATATTTTATCTTATCAAATCATTTTTATTGTGAACATTTGTTCACATCTTCTTTTTCTAATGATGCATGAAAAGAATGTAAGGGTAACCTTTAATAGGTAAGAGGGTATATAGTACATTAAGTTTTCTAGTCATTTACATATGATCCTATCCCCATTGGCAATACTTTAGTCCACTTGCTATTTTTCATTCATTTAAGTCTTTTACTCTGTTACATAATAGTATTAGATTTAATCAGTTATGAAATGCCTAGAATATAGCCAGAAAGCACAGAAGAAATACCAATTAATTGACTTTAGCTTTAGTATCTGCCAGAGGTATTGTGTGTGAAAAGTGCCCTTCTATTGCCCATCACCTTCAGAAAAGGTCTCTCATATCTATACTTAGATACGGTTCTGATTCTAATCAGCAGATTCTATTATAGGCCTTTAAGTTTAAAAAAAAGAGAGAGAGAAAGAGAGAGAGAGAGAGAAAGGAAAAAAAATGCTGATGAAGGCCATAAAAATAAATGAGGCTTCTTGCTTCTTGACATCTTTAGCACTTTCTTGGCTTCTGAGTGTGCAGCAGTGGCAGACAATAGCTAAAAGATTGTGTGTAAAATAATGAGAAAAATAAATGCATCCTTAGATGCAGCCAACAGGAACTGCTATTAACATTCATTATCCAAGGTCCTGAATGCTCCCAAGATGATGTTATTAATTTGCAGAATGAACTAAAAGGTGTGAAAGGAAGCTGATGTTTGCTTATAATTTTCTTGACCATCACTATGATTATGAACTAAAGGGATCAAATATATTATTACTTTGGTACTGTGTTTCTTCTTCTGGAGATGATGTCAGCAGGCAGTGTTGTGTCAGCATATAGCTTTATAACCATTGGAGAAAAGGCAAAGAAAATATGCAGATGTGTTTACTCGTGTCCAGCTTCAGGCAGCAATTCTGATCAATATTCAACATGCGATTTACAGGCTTTAGCAAGGTTCTCTTTTTTCCACCTTCCTAACTACATAACTATGTGGTCTATTCTTGTTTCCAGAGCCTGAAAAAAAAAAAAAAAACATTTTGATTGTGCTGATTTAGTCACAGGATGAATTATTTCATTCAAAGATGGACAATTAAACAAAATCTAAAACAAAATCCAAAAACATTTCTCACACTAGTTTCCTTAGATTTTGACATATCTCAAATCTACAGTCAACCCTTTTCATTTATCAAAATACATCTTACAACCCCTTTAAAATAAGACCATATTTGCCTTATTAAAACCTCTAACATAACGGAAAATAATTCATATTTTAGACACCTCACCTAAGTTCTTTTTTTTTGTATTTTTTGAAGTTTTAATCACATTCTAGACACCAGATATGGCATCCTGAAATCCTATCAGGAAAATTAAACCTGCTTATCTGGGGAAAGCATAATGATAAGGAAAAGGTATTGATCTAGAAAAAACATTTCACAATGTGTACTGCTTTTATAATACTGAGACAGTATTTTCCTTTTACACTATCATTCCCTTCTGAGTATTCAGTTAAAGTTTTCTAAGGCTCCATGATATGTGATATTCCTATAAATGACACATAGAAGCAGATAGAAAATTTGACCATGTTTTTCTAGTCAATATATTAAATAAATTTGCAAAAATGTGAACAAGTGAAACTCATCATACTAAATTTTTATTTTTGAAACAGTTATTTTTTCATAAACTGTTATTTATGTAAGCACATAGTGAGTTCATTGCTATTATTTTAATGATGCTAAAAATAATTATTTTAACCGAATGTGGTAATCCCAGCAACTCAGCAACTGAGGCAGAGGATTGCCAAGTTCAGCAACTTAGTGAGACCCTATCTCAATTTTTTTAAAAAATTAGAAAACTAAATAAAAGGAGCTGCTGATGTGACTCGGTTGTAAAGCAGACCTGAATTCAATCCCGAATACCAACTGTGTGAAAAAAAAAAAATATATATATATATAGTGTTGTATGTATATAAAACTATAATACACAATAGTTATATGACATATACATAGCATATATGTTATAATTCTATTCATTTTGAATTACATTTTGGTAAATATCAACAAACATAGTTAAATGTAAACAAAAATTCTTTGAAATCTTCAATAATTTAAAGTTTGTAAGAGGGGACTGAGGTCAACATGGTTGAAAACTCTTGATTTAGATATAAACAACAACAACAACAAAATGTGCCCATTCAGCACTGAAGAAATATAGACCCTCAAACAGATTCTGGAATGAACATTAAAAAAAATGATGACTTATTTATCATCCAAACCAAATACCAAACTCTTCATTCTATTTCTAATTAAATAATCATCTTTTTATTTCCCATCAACAAGTCTTTGATAAGTTACTTTTTGTCCAATCTTTGTGCCATCATAGGGTAAAAGTCATAGATTTAAAATGTAAGGTTCAACTCTGAGCGAACCTGAAGTTTCAGTACACACAATAACTTGTAGTTTTTACACCCCACACTATGAGGAAGAGCAGAAATCACAGTGGGGTTGATGAAGCAACTTAACTGTCAACTGAGCATTCACAATTCAGGTGCCTTAACTGGTTTCCTTTCTGTATCATTCATTTGGAAATCATAAACATTTTGATTAAAAATAATATCAGGTGAAATAAATCTTACCAGAACTTGATAGGACAATGAGTTCTAATATGACTAAGTACTCTCTCCAAGGCAGTGATACAGAAGTTTTTACTTGCAGCTTAGGAGTCCATACACTTGTAAATTTTTGCTTTTTTCTGATGTACACATCAGCTAACAATTTATGACAAAGAAATATCATCTGTATGCACACATTCTACCAACTATAGAAAATATGCATGTCTCTATTCTTTAACAGAATACCAATAATGCTTTTTCCCTCAATAATTACTTATTGAACAGAATTTTAGCTATAGAGATTAAAAACAAAAATCCCAACAATTATTTGGTACTGTTTTCATAGAATATTATAACAGACTATGGAAGCATGCAGAAGAGAAAATATTTCATCTTCTACCACAGTTTTCTTTACCACAGAAAAAGAGAAAATGATTAATGCAATTGTTATTGAACACCAGATAGACTATTGAGTTTGAATTAGAATACCTTATTGAAGCTATACTGCAATCTAACTTGAGACCTGGAACAAGTCCCTTGATATTTCTGAACTCAATTTCTGTTGGTTTAATAATAGTGAAAAGATCCTGTGCTCCTTCTCTACCTGCTTACATAATGTTGTGTGTTATAAGTTATTTATGTGAAGGCTTCACATATCGAAATACAATAATGATAGTGAAAACAGTAATAATAGTGACATTCTAACAAATACAAGTTTATGTACCTTAGCACTTACCTCACAAGAGTGAAAAGTGAGGTACAAGTTCCAAAATCATTATTCCAGGGTTGAAACCAGTGCCTAGAAACGGTACAAAGTGGACTGAGCTGAAATGATGAGGTGGAATAAGACCCCTGTAAGGTGCTTTCCAGGTTCTATTTGTAAGTTAAATGGCACTTGCAAATATGCCATTATCTTCCTCAATGAAAATAATTTGTGCTCATCAAACAAAAGTAAACAATGTTTAAGGTGATTGCTTGCATTGGTTTCATTGACATAAACCAAGTAAAATAAATGACTGTGACCTCTGAGCAGAATACGCAGTTATCCTGGAAAATTTATAAGAATGTAGCTATGGAACAAAATTAATATTACCACTCATTGAACAGCAGAATTGAGAATTAGTAAAACAATGTGGCAAAAAAAGTATTTACTATTAGGTGACCGGACTATCTTGTCTAAAGAACACACTAAAATTTCAAGAAGGTCTGTAATTCAACTCTTGAATTTCTTTTTTAATCTAACTATTTAAAAATACTTAATTTAAGTATAACCACTATGAAAACCAGCATAGAGATTGCTCAAAAGAATAGCAAAATAAACCGGGTGTGGTGGTGCATGTAGCTCTGGAGGCTGAGGCAGTAGGATGGCAAGTTCAAGGCCAGCCTCCACAATGGTGAGGCACCAAGCAAGTCAGTGAAACCCTGTCTCTAAATAAAATACCAAATAGGGCTGGGGATGTGGCTCAGTGGTCAAGTGCCCCTGAGTTCAATCCCTGGTATTCCTCCCCCTCCCCGAAAAAAGAACAGCAAAATAAGCCAAATTTAGGTAAAAGTTTTTATGTTTTCTCCCATATATGGACGCCAAAGTGGAAAAAGAAAAAGAAATGTGGGGTGTGTCTCATGAAAAGTAAAAGGACATTAGTTCAGTAAAGAAGAAAAAACAAGGGAGAGGCAGGAAGAGAGGTAAAGGAGAAAGACTGAGGAATGATATTGAATAAATTATACTGTTATATTATGCACATTTACAAATATGTAAAAACAAATACCACTGTTATATACAGCTATAATATACCAATAGAATCTGGAAGAAAAATCTACTTAGTTTATTAACCTGGGTGAAAAATGCTTTTGAGTATAGTTTTTTTTTTTTTTTTCTTTTTTTTTATCCCCCTCCATGCCATGGGTAGATAAATGATAAAAGTGTCATTTATCTGCTTAGCAAAGATAAGATCCTAATTTCTGAAAGTGTTTTTTTGAATTTTTGTATTATTCCAGACACAGATTTCCCTTGATATCTTGATAGCAATTTTTACACATATAACAATAGAAGGAATAAGAATGATTCAGTGAGGTGAAAAAAAAAAGACAAAAAAATAAAGAAGGTCATGTTGGATGGAATAGTAGAGGTCAAATTTTGTGAAATCAGAAATACAGTCACATATGAATACACAGAGTGGCTAATAATGGCATTTGGTGGGGGAGGGTAACAGGGATTGAACTCAGGGGCAGAGAACTACTGAGCCACATCCCCAGCCCTATTTTGTATTTTATTTAGAGACAGGGTCACACTGAATTGCTTAGTGCTTCACTTTTGCTGAGGCTGGCTTTGAACTTGTGATCCTCCTGCCTCAGCCTCCCGAGATACTGGGATTAAAGGCATGCACCCATGCTTAGCGTAATAATGGGATACTGAGCCAGAAAAGTAGTTTGAGAATGTATTTAAAAAAACTGTTATTCTTACATTAAGAAATTTGAATTCTGAAAGAAAGCATTTCTTACTTTCTGTAAGTTGACATTATATATAAAAGGCCACACCTAAGCAAAGATTTTAATTTAAACTTTATATATTGGTGACAAGTGAACTTTAGAAGTTGCATAAGAAATAGACACTAGTATTGCTGTATGTATATACGTGGCAGTATAACCAATGTGATCCTGCAACCTGTACATGTGAAAAAATGAGAATTCATACCCCATTTGAATACAATGTATGGTATGTCAAGATCATCGTATTGTCATAAGCAACTAATTAAAAAAAAAGAAAAAAGAAAAAAAAAAGAAAGTAGAAGGAGAAAGAGAAGAAATGCTCATTCATTGAACTTATTATAATTTACTTGAACCCAGTTTGGATTTCTTTGTTTTTCAATATCCCAAACTCAAATGTTAGTAAAATAGAATAATGTAATTATTTATAATAAAATAAACACACATAAATAGATTACTTATACCACTAATACTGTTTGTAAGTGAATTTGTAGAAATTCTGTATATTATTGTGGAAACTAAAAAAAAAAAAAACATTGAAATGAATGTAAAAAGATGGGAATGTTGTCTATCTGAATATAAGTATAAATGAAAATATATAAACAATTCTTTATATTAACAGTACCGCTTGTAATTTAGAAACTTAAAGGATTCTATATGCCATTTTAAAAATTCTATAAGATAATTAAAAATGAATGTAGAGAGAAAATGAAACTCCATATTATGTATAACCATAAGACTGGGATCCTAATTAGAATGTTATACTCCATGTATGTATAATATTTCAAAATATACTTTACTGTCATTTATATCTAAAAAGAACAAATAAAAATTTTAAAGAAGAATAGTAGCCATGTAAAGAAAACAATAAAATGTGAAGAAAATAAAAAATTGATTAATATAGTATTCAGTATCATATATTAATATTAATTATTTTGTAATTCATTGTGATTCAAGAGGTCCCATATAATTGGTTTGAATGAACAAAAACATTTTAATTTTGTGTAGAAAAATAACTGCTTGAGTATCATCAAAAATAACATAAAGATTCCTCAGATCCATTTCTACTCCCCTGCCTATGTTCAAGAGTCCCAGGTTTCTGTGGCACACAGCTGCTAAAATCACCATAGGGAGAATGCTTGGCATCCTGAAAACCAGGAAATTAACTTGGATTTGGGGAACTGTGGAGAACAATAACAACCAGCTTTTCATTTTTATAAGGTGAAATAGTATGAAGTTTGGCTCTGTAGTTAATATAATAAAGGGGGTTCAGTGGCAAAAAAAAAAGTGGTGTGATATTGGGATCAGCAGTGGCCACACTGAGTTAAATTTTCTATTTCTGAATATTAAGCCAACCGAGTGTTCTTAAGAGAAAGAAGCTCACAAAATGAACCCTTGCTTAAAAGAACAGGTAATAATTATCCAAATAGATTGGTAGAAAATACAAACACTATAAAAATCAAGGGAAAAAAATTACCATGAAGACCCTATAATGCTTCAACAACTCACTTCACCACAGTGGAGGAATGCTTAGAGAAAATATTTAGAAAGTTCACAGTTTAAATGCTTGCCTATAATTTCAGAATTAGGAATACATCAAAACGGTGCCGAATAAAGAGCACCTCTCTATAATGATATTAAACATACATGATCTAAATTATTCAATCAAAAGACATAAGTTGACAAATTGAATTTAAAAAAAAAAAAGACTCAACAATATGCTGTTTGCAAGAGAATCACCTCATAAGAAAAGAAATATACAGCCTGAAGGTGAAAGTATGGGAATAGAAATACCATTCATAAGGATCTCATAAATAAACCAAGATAGCTATTCTGATATCAGATAATATGCACTTCAAGCCAAGATTAATCAAAAGAGAGAAAGAAGGTCACTTCATACTGCTTAAGGGAATTAAATATCAACAAGATATAATGATTGTAAATATTTATGCCCCCAACAATGGAACACCCATGTATATCAAACCAACCTTTCTCAATATAAAACATCATATAGACTAAAAAAAATCATAATACTTGATTACTTCAACACACCTCTCTCACATCTGGATATATTATACAGATATAAACAAAATAAAGATTCTACAGAACTAAAAAATAAATTAATAGCATGGAGCTAACAGAGATTTATAGAATATTTTATTCATCAATGATTTAATTCACTTTCTTCTCAGCATCACCTGGAATATTTTATAAAACACACCATATTTTAGGCCAGAAAGCAAATCTTAGCAACACAAAAAAAATAGTTAATAATACCTTGCATTTTATCAGATCATCATGGAATAAAATTAGAAATCAATGATAATATTCAAAATACTAACCAGTTCAACACCTGGAGATTAAATAATAAATATACTTTTGAATGATGAATGCATAGTACAAGAAATAAGGGGATAAGTAAAAAAAGGTCTTAGATGTAAAAGAGAATAGTGATACAATATATCAAAATCTCTGGACAGTATGAAGGAAGTTCTAAGAAGAAAGGTTGTATCATTAAGTTCATATATTAAAAGAATAGAAATATATCAAAGAATATGTTTTTATTTTATTTATTCTAATTTGTTATATATGACAGCAGAATTCAATTCAATTCATATTGCACAAATAAAGCACAATTTTTCAGGTTTCTGGTTGTACACAAACTAAAGTCACATCATATGTGTTTTCGTACATGTACGAACAGTAATGATATTTGTCTCATTCCACCATTTTTTTTACCCCCAACCCCCTGCCTTCTCCTAACTCCCCTTTGCCCTATCTATAGTTTGTCTATTCCTCCCATGCTTCACCCCATCCCCATTATGAATCAGCATCCTTATATCTAAGAAGACATTCAGCATTTTGTTTTTTTTGGGGGGGATTGGCTTACTTCACTTAGCATTACATTCTCCAACTCCATCTATTCACCTGCAAATGCCATGATTTTATTCTCTTTTAATGCTGAGTAATATTCCATTGTGTACATATACCATATTTTCTTTATGCATTCGTCTACTGAAGGGCATCTAGGTTGGATCCACAATTTAGTTATTGTGAATTGGGCTGCTATATACATTGATATGGCTGTGTCCCTGTAGTATGCTGTTTTTATGTCCTTTGGGTATACACTGAGGAGTGGAATAGCTGGATGAAATGGTGGTTCTATTCCCAGTTTTCCAAGGAATCTCCATACTGCTTTCCTTATTGGCTGCACCAATTTTCAGTCCTACTAGCAATGTAAGAATGTGCCTTTTTCCTCACATCCTCTCCAACACTTATTGTTGTTTGTGTTCTTTTTTTATTGAGAGAGAGAGAGAGAGAGAGAGAGAGAGAGAGAGAGAGAGAGAGAGAGAATTTTTTAATATTTATTTTTTAGTTTTCGGCGGACACAACATCTTTGTTTGTATGTGGTGCTGAGGACCGAACCCGGGCTGCACGCATGCCAGGCGAGCACGCTACCACTTGAGCCACATCCCCAGCCCTGTTTGTGTTCTTAATAGCTGCCATTCTGACTGGAGTGAGATGAAATCTTAGAGTAGTTTTGATTTGCATTTCTCTAATTGCTAGAGATGTTGAACATTTTTTTATATATTTGTTGATTGATTTTATATCATCTTGTGAGAAGTGTCTGTTCATTTATTGCTTGGCCCATTTATTGACTGGGTTATTTGTTTTTTGGTGTTAAGATTTTTGACTTTTTTATATATTCTAGAGATTAGTGCTCTATCAGATGTGAGTGTGGTAAAAATTGGCTCCCATCTGTAGGCTCTCTATTCATTTCACTGATTGTTTCTTTTGCTGAGAAGAAGATTTTAAGTTTGAATCGTCTTATTTATTTATTTATTTTTAAAAATTGATTTTTAAAAAAGTAAATGACTGCAGAATGCATTATGATTCTTATTACATATATTCAGCTCAATTTTTCATATCTCTGGTTGGATATAAAGTATGTTGGCACCAATTTGTGTCTTTATACATGTACTTTGGATAATGATGTTTATCACATTCCACCATCCTTGCTAATCCCCTGCTCCCTCCCTTTCCCTCCCACCTTCTGCCCTATCTAGAATTCATCTATTCCTCCCATGATCCCCCTCCCTACCCCACTATGAGTCAGCTTCCTTATATCAGAGAAAACATTCAGCATTTGTTTGTTTGTTTTTTTCGATTTACTAACTTCACTTAGCATTATCTTCTCCAATGCCATCCATTTACTTGCAGATGCCATGATTTTGTTCTCTTTTATTGCTAAGTAAAATTCCATTGTGTATATATGCCACATTTTTTTATCCATTCATGCACTGAAGGGCATCTAGGTTGGCTTCACAGTTTAGCTATTGTGAATTCGGCTACTCTAAACATTGATGTGGCTGTGTCCCTGTAATATGCTGTTTTTAAGTCTTTTGGGTATAGACTGAGAAGAAGGATAGCTTGGTCAAATGGTGGTTCCATTCCCAGATTTCCATAGAATCTCCATACTGCTTTCCATATTGGCTGCACCAATTTGCAGTCCCAACAGCAATGTATGAGTGTACCTTTCTCCCCACATCCTCGCCAACACTTATTGTTGCTTGTCTTTATAATAGCTGCCATTCTGATTGGAGTGAGGTATTATCTTAGAGTAGTTTTGATTTGCATTTCTCTAATTGCTAGAGATGATGAACATTTTTTCATATATTTGTTGATTTATTGTATATCATCTTCTGAGAAGTGTCTGTTCAGGTCCTTGGCCCATTTGTTGATTGGGTTATTTTTTATTTTTTTTATTTTTTTTGTGCTCAGCTTTTTGAGTTCTTTATATATCCTGGAGATTGTTGCTCTATCTGATGTGTGAGGGGTAAACATTTGCTCACAGGATATAGGCTCTCTGTTCACTTCAAAGATTGTTTCTTTTGCTAAGGAGAAAATTTTAGTTTGATTCAATCACATTTATTGATTCCTGATTTTAATTCTTGCACTATAGAGTCTTATTCAGGAAGTTGGGGCCTAATTCCACATGATGAAGATTAGGACCTACTTTTTCTTCAATTAGATGCCAAGTCTCTGGTTTAATTCCTAGGTCCTTGATGCACTTTGAGTTGAGTCCACTTTGAGTTGGTGAGAGATAGGGGTTTAATTTCATTATGTTGCATATGGATTTCCAGTTTCTCCAGCACCATTTCTTGAACATTTATTGATTCTTGATTTTAATTCTTGTGTTATAAGTGTCTTTTAAGAATATTGGGTCCAAATACAACATGATGAAGATTTGAGCCTACTTTTTCTTCTATTAGGTGCAGGGTCTCTGATTTAATTTCTAGCTCCTTGATCCACTTTGGGTTGAGTTTTGTGCATGGTGAAGATAGGAGCTTAATTTTATTTTGTTGCATATGGACTTCCAGTTTTCCCAGTACCATTTGTTGAAGAGGATATCTTTTCTCCAATATATGTTTTTGGACTTTTGTCTAATATATGATAACTGTATTTATGTTGGTTAGTCTCTGTGACCTCTATTCTGTACTATTGATCTAGAAGTCTACTTTGTTGATGATACCATGATTTTGTTACTATAGCTCTGTAGTGTATTTTAAGGTCTGGTATAGTGATGCCACCTGCTTCACTCTTCTTGCTAAGGATTGCCCTAGCTATTCTTCCAGATGAATTTCATGATTGCTTTTTCTATTTCTATGAGGAATGACATAGAGATTTTGATTGAAATTGCGTTAAATCTGTGTAATGGTTTTGGTAGTATGGTCATTTTTAAAATTTTAATTTGTTGTATATGACAACAGAATGCATTACAATTTATGTTCACATATAGAGCATAACTTTTCATATCTCTGGTTGTACACAAAGTAGAGTCACATTCTTCATGTCTTCATACATGTACTTAGGGTAATGATGACCATGGCATTCCACAGGCTTTCCTACCCTTATGCCCCTTTCTTTCTTCTCCCTCCCCCTTTGCCCTTTGCCCTATCTACAGTATATTTAATCCTTCCATCCCCACACCCCCACAGCATATTATGAATCAGCATCTTTATTTTATTTTATTTTACTGTGTTCTTTTTTATTGATTAAAAAATGACTATGGAATGCATTACAATTCTTATTGCACATATGTACCACAATTTTTCATATCTCTGTTTGTATATAAAGTATGTTGACACTCAATTTGTGTCTTCATACATGTACTTTGGATAATGATGTCTATCACATTCCACCATCCTTGCTAATCCACTGCCCCCACCCTTTCCCTCCCACCCCTTTCCTATCTAGAATTCATCTATTCCTCCCATGCTCCCCCTCCCTACTCCACTATGAGTCAGCCTCCTTATATCAGAGAAAACATTCAGCATTATTTTTTGTGATTGGCTAACTTCACTTAGCAATAGTATGGTCATTTTGACAATATTAATTCTGCCTATCCAATAACAAGGATCTTTCCATCTTCTAAGGTCTTCTTTAACTTCTTTCTTTAGTGTTCTGTGGTTTTCATTGCAGAGGTTTTTCACTTCTTCCTTTAAGTTCATTCCCAAGTATTTATTTTTTTTTTGAGGCTATTGTAAATGGGGCAGTTTTCCTAATTTCTCTTTTAGAGAATTTTTCACTGATATACAAAAATGCCTTTGATTTCTGGGTATTAGTTTTATATTCTGCTACTTTGCTTAATTCATTTATTAGTTCTAGAAGTTTTCTAGTGGAGGTTTTTGGGTCTTCTATGTAAAGAATCATGTCATCAGCAACTAGTGCTAATTAAAATTCCTCTTCTCCTATGTGTATGTATACTTTTAATTTCTTTCATCTGTCTAATTGCTCTGGCCAGTGTTTCAAGAACTATATTAAATAGAAGTGGTGAAAGGGGGCATCTCCGTCTTGTTCCAGTTTTTAGAGGGAATGCCTTCAATTTTTCTCCATTTAGAATGATGTTGGCCTAGGGCTTAGCATAGTTAGCCTTTATGATGTTGAAATGTGTTCCTGTTTTTTCTAGTGTTTTGAACATTGTTTTCTAGTGTTTTGAACACTGAAGGGGTGCTATATTCTGTTAAATGCCTTTTCTGCATCAATTGAGATGATCATATGATTCTTATCTTTAAGTATATTAATGTGATGAATTACATTTATTGATTTCTGTATGGTGAACCAAACTTGTATCCCTAAGATGATCCCCACTTGATCACAGTACACTATCTTTTAGATATGTTTTTGTATTCAATTTGCCAGAATTTTATTGAGAATTTTTGAAACTATGTTCATTAATGGTATTGGTCTGAAATTTTCTTTCTTTGATGTGTCTTTGCCTGGTTTTGGAATCAGGGTAATATTGGCCTCATAGAATGAGTTGGAAGTGTTCCCTCTTTTTCTATTTCATGAAATAATTTGAGGAGTATTGGTGTTAGTTCGTCTTTAAAGGTCTTGTAGAACTCAGCTGGGCTTCTCTCGGTTGGTAGGTTTCTGATGGTGTCTTGTATTTCATTGCTTGAAATTGATCTGTTTACATTGCGTATATAATCCTGGTTCAGTATGGCCAAACCATATGACTCTAGAAATTTGTGAATGCCTTTGCTATATTCTATTTTATTGTAGCACAAGTTTTCAAAATAATTTCGAATTATATTCTTTATTTCTGTAATGTGTGTTGTGATATCTGCTTTTCTGTCATGGATGTTAATAATCTGCATTTTCTCTCTCCTTCTCTTCATTAGTATGGCTACAGGTTTATCCATTTTAGTCATTTTTTCAAAGAACCAACTTTTTGTTTTCTCATTTTTCTGATTGTTTCTTTTGTTTCAATTTTATTTATTTCAATTCTAACTTTTTCTGTCTTCTACTGCTTTAGGTGTTGATTTGTTCTTCTTGTTTGAGAGCCTTAAGATGTAATGTTAATCATTTATTTGTTGACTTTTTCTTCTTTTAAGGAATGAACTCCATGCATGTGGTGAAATATATGATCTATTTTAGGGAAGGATCCATGTGCTGCTGAGAACAAACTGTATTCAGTTGTTGATGGATAAAATATTTTATATATGTCAGTTAGGTCTAAGTTATTGATTGTTTTATTGAATTCTATAATTTCTTTGTTCAGCTTTTGTTTGGAAGATTTATTCAGTGGTGAAAGAGTTGTGTTAAAGTCACCCAGAATTACTGTATTGTCATCTACTTGACTCTTGAACTTGAGAAGAGTTTGTTTGATGAATGTAGATAATCCATTGTTTGGGGCATATATATTTATAATCACTATGTCTTGTTGGTGCATGGCTCCCTTGAGCAGTATAAAATGTCCTTGTTTGTCCCTTTTGATTAACTTTGGCTTGAAGTGTACTTTACTTGATATGAGAATGGAAACACCTGCTTGTTTCTGCTGTCTATGTGAGTGGTATGCTTCTTCCCAAACTTTCACCTTCAGTCTGTAGATGTCTTTTCCTATGAGATGAGTCTCTTGGAGGCAATATATTTTGGGGTTTTTCTTTTTAATCCAATCCGCCAATCTATGTCTTGATTGGTGAGTTTAGTCCATTAACATTCAGGGTTATTATTAAGATGTGATTTGTATTTCCAGCCATTCTTGTTTATTTTTGTTATTTAACTGTCTTAGTTTCTCCTTTGGTTAGTTTTACACTTAGTGTATTACCTCCCTCTGCTGATTTTTATTGTTGTTTTTCCTCCTGGAATATTTTTTCCAAGGATGCTCTGTAGTGCAGGCTTTCTAGCTATAAATTCTTTTAACTTTTGTTTATCATGAAAGGTTTTTTATTTCATCATCAAATCTAAAGCTTAATTTTGTTGTATATAAGATCTTTGGCTGACATTCATTTTCTTTCATAGCTTGGTATATGTTGTTCTAGTATCTTCTAGCTTCATGGTCTGGGTTGAAAAATCTGCACATAACCTAATTGTTTTCCCCTATATTTAATCGGATTTCTTTCTCTCATGGCTTGTAAGATTCTGTCCTTATTCTGTTTGCTAGGCATTTTCATTATAATGTGCCTTGGTGGGTATCTGTTGTGATTTAGTACATTTGTCATTCCGTAAGCCTCTTATATTTGGTTTTCCAATTCATTCTTCACGTTTGAAAATTTTTCTGATATTATTTCATTGAATAAATTGTTAATTCTTTTGGTTTAGAACTCTATGTCTTCCTCTATCCCAATAATTCTTAAATTTAGTCTTTTTATGTTATCCCATATTTCTTGTTCTGTCATAGTTTGTTACCATCTTCACTGTGTAGTCTACATTCTTTTTGAGATTACATATTTTGTCTTCATTGTCTGAGTTTCTGTCTTCCATGTGCTCTAATCTGTTGGTGATGCTTTCTATTGAGCTTTTAATTTGGTTTATTGTTCTTTCATTTCAAGGATTCCTGTTTTTTTTTTTTCACCCAGAACCTTCATCTTCTTATCTTTTGCTTTCTGTATTTGCTTATGTAGCTCTTTATCAAAATGATTTTTTTTGCTGCATGTATTTGCTCTTATATCATCCCTTATTTCGCAGAACATTTTAAATATGTACATCCTGAACTCTTTCTCTGTAATTTCTTCTGTTGTGCTAGCCATGGATTCTAAAAATGCAGTATGTTGATTTGGTTGGGGCACTTTCTTCCCTTGTATTTTCATGTTGATCCTTTGTTTTTCCTTCTAGTTCTGTGGATCAGTGGAGTTATCCTTATGCTTTAGGCTTATGATGCCCCTGCAGGGTTCTAATACCTCTCCTTTGAGGGGAAGAACAATGTTAACATCCTAATACAACCAATATACAACCTTAAATCAAGTGGTTGCTATTAAGGCATTTATAATTTTGTCCCAATATATAGAAATGGTGAGTTCAATTAATTTCTACAATATAAGCAGTAGGTTTGAAAAAGGATGTACAGTTTCTGATGGTGGGCAAAGAACTGGGGATGAGGTGTAAGATGAGATGTTGAGGGGGTAGAGAGTGAGGATCTAGAGGTTTTAGATCTTAGGAAGTGTGAAAAAAGAAATTTAACAAAAATGGTTACTATCAGGTGATGAAAGAGGAAGTGATTTGGGGAATACAAGTAAGTGGGAAGACAACAAAGTATATAAAACAAACACCCATAAATATTAAGAAAAAAAATGTAAAAATAGAAGATAAAGGAACATACAACACAACTGTAAAATACTATTCAGACATCCCAATCCTCAGTATCCTGATTCATGCAAAGTACTTGGTTTTATAAATGTCGGGGATGTGATGGAGGGAGAATAGAGAGGATGGGGGAAAAAAAGTCTTGATGTAATAAACAAGAATTATTTTGGTTGGAGATCAGTATCTTTCCTGTTTCTCTTCTCATTCAATAGATGGTATTTTACATTATTTACTGATATCTCCACCCTCAGGGTGTTGAAGGTTACACGGTGGGAAGATTGGTCTTGGGTACAGAGCACCTAGAAGTGGGGTATGGCACCTTCTGTTCCCTGACAAAAGGATCTCCTTTGGGGTCCACTCATGATATGTGGGCACCTGGTCCTATCTCCTTATATTACCCATAGACCTCACAGTACCTGGAATCTAATTTACTCTCTAAACTGTATCTCACCCTCTCCCTTTCTACTTCCTAATTGGGGATCTTTCTCTCAGAGGGTCTTGTGGGTTGCACTCTGGGGGCTGCAAACCGGTCTTGGAGAGCTGTTTTGTATTGAGCAGTCACTGTGCAGGGTTAGTGACTGCCAAGGACAGGGCAAAGTTGGGGACTATAGATACCTGCCAAGCCAGTGTGTGAAACTGGGAGTTGCCACAACTAAAGATGGTGACGAAGATATCCCAACATGGAGGTGGCTGCTTTTACCAGTGTCAGGTTGGGTGCAGGAGAAAAGGCAGTGACATTGGGTGATGTGTTTAAAGATGTAGCTTGGATTCAGTGTGGGCTCTGTGGCTGTTGGTGAGGCTGTCCTGGGCCTGCCTCCAAAGAATCTAACACTACATCCCAAAGCCCAAGAACAAAACAAAACTAACACCAAATTTTTATTGAAAAGACAGAAAATAATTAAAACCAGTGCCAAAATCAATGAAATTGAGAATAAAAGAATAAAACTGAGAATAAAAGAGTTAAACTTATCTCAATTTTATAAAAAAATATGAAAAACTCAAGGCCAACATTATACTAAATGGAAAAAAACTGAAAGTATTTTCTCTAAAAACAGGAAGAAGACAAGTATGTCCACTTTAATCACTCCAATTAAAATAGTCCTTGAAACTCTAGCCAGAGCAATCAGACAAGTGAAGGAAATTAAAGGGATGTGAATAGGAAAAGAAGAGCTCAAATTATTTTTGTTTGCTGATGAAATGATCCTATATTTAGAAGATCCAAAACAAAACAACAAAACAAAACAAAACAAGCAAACCAACAAACAAAAACTGCACAGCAAAACCCCTAGAGCTGATAAACGAGTTCAGTTTAGTATCAGAATACAAGATCAGCATTCATAAATGAATCAAACATGTTCCTATACACCAATGATGAATCTGCTGAGAAAGAAAATAGGAAAAGTATCACATTCATAATAGCCTGAAAAAAATAAAGTACTTGGGAATCCATCTAACAAAAGAGGTGAAGGATCTCTAGTATAAAAACTATTGAACACTAAAGAAAGAAATTGAAGAAGGCCTTCGAAGATGGAAAGATCTATTATGATCTTGGATAGGTAGAATTAATATTGTTAAAATGGTCACATTACCAAAAACCCTACACACATTCAACACAATCCCCATGAAAATGCAAATTACATCCTTCACAGAAATAAAAAAGTAAAGTAGTGCTGAAATTTATTGGGAAATATAAGAGACCCAGAATACCCAAAGCAGTTCTTAGAAGAGCAAAGCTAGAGGCATCACAATATCGGACCGCACACTGCACTACACTACAGAGCAATAGTAACAGAAACAGCATGATACTGGTACCAAAACAGACATGAAGACCAGTGGAATAAAATAGAAGACACACAGACAAACCCACATAAATACAGTTATCTTATACTAGACAAAAATGCCCAAAGCATTTTTTTGAGCAACAATACCCTTTTTAAACAATGGTATGGTTCTGAGAAAACTAGATAGTCATATGGAGAAAAATAAAATTTAATTGCTGTCTCAACCTGCACAAAATTCAAAGTGGCTCAAAGACCTAGGAATTAGACCAGAAACTCTGAAATTTCTAAAAGATTATGTAGGTCCAGCACTCTAACATGTTGACATGGGAATCAACTTCCTTAACAAGACTCCTAACATGCATAAAAACATAGGCAGGATTTCGTTAAATAAGAAAGTTCTATACAATAAAGGAAATACTTAACAGTGTGAAGAGTGATCCCACAGAATGGGTAAAAAATCTTTGCCACTTGATGTTCATATAGAGTGTTAGTATTCAGAATATATAAATAACTCAGAAAAACTTAACACCAGAACCCCCCCCCCCAAATAACTCAACTAATAAGTGCCCAAAGAACTAAAAAGAAACTTCTCAAATAATAAAATACAAATGATCAACAAATATTTGAAAAAAATATTCAATATCTCTAGCTATTAGATAAACATTATACCAAGTTTTCATCTCTCTCCAGTCAAAATGGCAATTATGAAGAATACAAATAATAATAAATGTTGGTGAGCATGTGGGGAAAGCAGTACATCCATACATTATTGGTAGGATTGCAAATTGGTGGAACCACAATGGAAAGCAGTATTCAGACTCCTGAAAAAAGTAGGGATGGAATCACCATACAGTCAGATATTATACTTTCTAGTATTGATACAAAATAGTAAAAATCACATACTATAGTGATGCAGCCATATCAATGTTTACAGTAACAAACTTCATAATAGCCGAGCTATGAAATCAGACCAAGTATCCTTCAACAGATGAAAGGATAAAGAAATTATGGTATATATAAACAATCGAGTATTACTCAGCCACACACACACACACACACAAAGAATGAAATCATGGCATTTGCTGGTAAATGGATGGTACTGGAGACTATAATGCTAACTAAAATAAACAAGACACATCAAAGTTTGAATGTTTTCTCAGATAGGTGGAAGCTGATTCCAGATATCTAGGTGGTAGTGGGGAGGGGGCAAGGGAGAGAAAAAAAGAAAGAAAGGGGAAAAGGGAGAAGAAATTACATAGAAAAAGAGGAACTATCAGTAGAGTAGATGAAGGGGATTGAGGGGGAGGAGAAAGGGATGGGAAAAGGAAAGAACAGTGGAACAACTCCAAACACACTTTCATGTGTATATATATATATGAATATCACACAGTGTATCCCAAAGTCAGGTATATTCACAAGACTCTAAAAAATACTATAAATAAGTAGCAAATACATCAGTGGAGTAGAGGGAAGAGAGAAGGAGGAAGGAGGATGGAGTGATGGGGGTGCTGAGGAATGAATTAGGGCAAATTATAATCCATGCTTTTGTGATTATGTCAAATGTATCCCAATGTACTATATAACTAAAAAATAATAATAAATAAATGACAAATAAAATAACATGAGAGAGATAACAATTTATCATTAAGAAAAATCCCTTCCTCAATCCAGCTTATTTTACCTCTCAGGAGCATTGGTGCAGCTGGCCTCTTCCTTTGACTCACACTCTGGGCAACTATTTACTTTTGGTCTCTTTCTACTGTTGGCTGATCCACTGTAATCTCTTTTGTTGGTTGCTCATCATTGTTCATCCTTAAAATATCAGTATGCACAAACTCAGTCCCTAGACTTCTTTCCTTCCTGGTAACACTTACTGTCTGTGGTCTCATCTGGTCTTAAGGATTTATAGACTGTCTATTCAATGACAATTCCCATGTGGGTACTTCCAGACTGCCCCTCTTCCTTAGTCTTGGTATACACATGTATGACCTCCTTGATAGTATCTCCACCTGGATATTTTATATTATTTCATTTTTAATATACCCCAAAACAGACCTTGATCTTTTCAGAAAAAATCTCTGTTCCTACAGAATCAATAGGAAGACTCCATTCTACCACTGTCTCAGGCCAAAAACCTTGAAGCCATTCTTGACTGTTATTTATTTAAAAATTCTCATAATCATGTTTTAGTAAGTTATGTTAATTTTCTGTATTCAAAATATATCCAAAAATACTGTATGGTCTGAACACTTCCTTAGTCACTGCCATGACCTAAGTCAATCATCATTCCAAGTATTCTTCTTAGAGCATTCTAACTGTTTTTATTGATTTGTTCACTGTCCACCAAAGCCAGCTCTCTATACAGTAACCAAAATGATTGTGCTCACTTCTGCACAAAATTCTCCTGTGATTTTCCATCTCCCACAAAGATGTCAAGCCAGATTCCCAAGGGTGACTTAACAAGGTCTCCTCTCTGTCTTTTCTTACTCCTTCCCTTTAGCTCAATGTACTCCTGGATGGCCTTGTCTCAGGGCATTTGTACCTATTTGTTCTGCATAGAATGTGCTTCACACAGATAACCAAATTACTCATTCTCTCACATTCTTAAGCTTTAATAAAATACCAGTTGCCTCTAAAACTTCTCTGACATTCTTATTTAAATTTTTTTCCACCTACACACCTTCTATGCATTTCATTTAATTTTTGTTTAGCATCTTAGATCTCCTACTAGAATGAGAGTTATATGAGAATTTAAGAATCTTCATCTTTTTTCTTACAAATGTATCCCCAGATTCTGAAATGTAACAGAGTAAATAAGATACAATTCTACCGGAAGAACAGATCTGAAGCTTTGTAATTCAATGATGATGATGATGATGATGATGATGATGATGATAACAGATGCCATTTACTAAGTTTCAGGAACTGTGATAAGTGCTTAATATGCATTACTCCATTGAAACATGAATACTCTGAGTTAAATAACAATTTTGAAAATTAATAAAATGAAGCTTGGAAATATTAAATAGCTTGTGGGATAGAAGGAGCAGCAGCAGTCCAGAAAGCCAACACTTAAAGCCTGGGATCCTCACAAGTCAGGCACAATTAATAATTCTGCTGGCCTAGAATCATTGTGACATAAACAGCAGCAGTGTTGGCTCTGGAATTAGCACAGCTTTGGATATAAAATTTAGCTCTGTCACTTTTCAGAGGCAGCAGAACACACACATATTATTATCACCCTCCAGCAACTCTCAGGGTCAGGTGACCTGAGAGTTGCTGGAGGGTGATAATAATATGTGTGTTAGATGTAATGATGTGGTTTAGACATATCAAAAAACTTGTTCCAGGTTCTACAGTTAGTAAGTACGTAGTTTACCTGCATCAAGATCCATGAGGTTTGTTTCTTTCTAGAGCACTTCTTATTACTTCGGAAAGAGTTAGGATTATAGGATTCAAACTATTAGACTGGGAAGAGAAATTTTGATCTACAGATCCCTACAGGACCTTTACTTACCTACACCGGGTATTTGAACCCTAAAAGAATTTGAATTTGGTGCTTTGAATTTTGAATTAGATGATCCTTAAGGAAGTTTCCAGTGCAAGAGTACCCAAATGTTCTAAAACAAAGTCCTATACCTCAGCTCCTGCAGGGGGTCATTCTAAGAAGAGGGTGAGGAGGGGCCAAATTCTAGGTCTTTGCCGCAGTCCAGCTGCAGCAAAATAACCGGGGGGG
>NW_026000174.1:7449103-7467109 GCF_001458135.2 Marmota marmota marmota
ACTTTATATATATATATATATATATATATATATATATATATATATATATATATATATATGTGGCTTTGGGCAATGTTTTATTGGCACATATTAATTCATTTAGGTTTCTGTAAAGGTTAAAAGAAATGACACTCAGAACATACATTTTACATATTTCTTTCAATATATTTCATTTTCTTCAAGAAAATATCTCTCTTATAACAATGGCTAATATCTACACTATATATCAGGCACAATTTTGTTCTAAGAACTTTATACTCTCTATGTCAATTAATTCATTTATTTCTTTATAACTAAATATTCTTCCCCCCAATGAAATGAAATAATGAGACAAGTCGGATTCTGCTCAACTAACGTAGTTTGTAATAATTTCAACCCCAATTCACTAGGAGATGTGTAGGAATTTACAGAACTTACTTCCTGCTACTGTAACTCCATGCCTGTGAATTGTATTTCCTCTATCTCTTTGGTGGCGCTCTCAGCACAGCAGTTAGTAAAAGATTCTTCTCTGCCTTGCAACTTTATCAATTTTGCTTCTCAGTCATGTGCTTGTCTCCTGCTGTGTTGTATAGATCAGATTCAGACTCTGTGCCCTTAATATCAAAGTCATAACACAATATTCTTACATTTTTCTACTGTTGTTGTTTTTGTTTTCCCTTATCGACAATACCTGCTTAAAAGTTGGTCTGATCTCCAAGTGGACCAAATTAGTTACTCTTTTCTGCATTTTTTTTAGCATATTTTAGTAACCTCTACTAAAATGATGTTCCCGTGTTGTAATGGGCTG
Organism: Marmota marmota marmota; assembly: GCF_001458135.2. Lineage (NCBI taxonomy): Eukaryota > Metazoa > Chordata > Mammalia > Rodentia > Sciuridae > Marmota > Marmota marmota. Next base: position 7,449,891 of record NW_026000174.1, read on the forward strand.
CATTCTGAAGTCTGAATTTGAGTGCAGTTTGGCATCACATTGTGTTCTGTGTACAGGTAACATCGGCATCGCCTGGAAACTTATTAGAAATGCACGAATTCAGGCCCCACAGGGTCTAGTGAATCAAAATCTGCATTTTAACAAGAACCCCCAAAGTGACTCCTGTGTACAATAAAGATTGGCAAGTCTCAGGCTAGAGGACAAGGAGGATAAAATTCTGGATTTGATCACATAGACAGTGGGATATTGTGAAAAGCCTTTCAAGGATGGAAGTTCCCAGCATTGCAGGGGATTCCCATAATCCATATCTAGTATGGACTTGGGATGCTTCAGAACTTATATGCTTTTGTTAGGTGTATTAATATATTTATTATGCCTGTAAGTCCACAAGACATTTTATATTATTAAACCTTTAATGATAATGATGAAAAAGAGACCCTTGGAGGTTAGAAGTGACTTTCCTGAGGTCACACGATAGGTAGTTGACATACCTAGATTCAACAAAAGGCAGATTGACTGGAAGCCCAAGTTCTTCATCATTATTTTGCATTTCCACATTCTATTTCACCTTCGTTGATTGGTAGTGTTCCTATTTCTAAATAGGGATTTAGTGAGTGCAAATTAAGCCTTAAATTCAGTCAATTGCTTATATAAATGGTCTTTTTTGAAAATATTTTTTTAGTTTTCAATAGACTTTATTTATTTATATGTGTGGTGAGAATCAAAACCAGTGCCTCATACATTCTAGGCAAGCGCTTTACCACTGAGCTACCTCCTCATCCCATATATAAACAGTCTCTACTGCCACAGCTAAAGCTAGCCCCATCCTTTATAGCCCATGAAGAAGCAACCTGAAAGAAAAGGAATTAGGGAACTCATCAGTACATTTTTGCTACTTTCATTTTTTAAAAATTTTAATTTTCTGACTGATAATAATTATGTACATTCATAGATACATGTGGGGGTATATATTTCTTGGCTTGTTTAAAAAAAATGATGAGTGTCTTTCATTGTTCACTTGTTTTAAATTCTTCCTCACTTCAGTCTACTTCACTGTTGGTTCTTAAACCAACATTAAGAACCACCTGGAAATCTTGATGAATGCTTATTACTTGACCCAATTTCAAGAGTTTCTGAAATGGCAATTCTGTGACAGGGACCCACTCATTTAATTTCTAACAAGTTTCAGTGAGTGTTAATGCTGTTGGCCTGGAAACACACTTTAAACACTACTGCAGGAAATACATAATCTTACTTCTTTGTATGTCCCTAGATATTTCTGATTTCCACTCTTTTTGAAATCCATCTCAGGACAGTGTCCAGAATTTGAACTTTTAAAGTGGATCTGGATTCAGTTTTCACAGAGACACTGTGATACTCGGACTCGGACGCCACATTATCTATGCGAGATCATCTCTATAATGCCCCCTTTATTTGAGAATCCAGATATTGGAAACTATATTGGCATTATAGCATAAAATATTTATTAAAGAAAATAAAGTTTCACAATTCTGGCAGGATTTACAAGAGAAAAGTTCAGAAAAGGGAAGAAAGATTAAATAAAACTTCCTAGTCTATCCCTTGAATTGAGAACAGATGTGGACAATTCAGAGGTATTTTATTTTTTTATCATTTTTTTACTGGTTCTTTTTAGTTATACATGACACTATAATTCATTTTGATATAATTATACAAGCATGGAATATATCTCATTCTAATTAGTACCCCATTATTATGGATGTACACAATGGGGGATTCACTATGGTATATTTATATAAGTCCATAGGAATATTATTTTAGATTCATTCCACTGTCCTTCCTTTTTCTAACCCTCCTCCTTCCCCTTCATTCCTTTTTGTCTAATCTACTGAATATTGATTCTTATTTAGGGGGAATAAGGGAAGTCCGACACATAATCTGTTTGAGTCACACCATGATAAGCAGCTGGTAGATAAATCTATGCTGCCTCTGTGGCTACAGTGGGTTTCAGCAGGCCTGGAAATTGGATAGAAGCACTAGATAATGGACCAAGAGAGAGTAAAGACGAGGCAGAATCCACCCACATCTCTGTCTCTCACCAGAGTAAAAAGCCAACTGAAGGTGGTATAACTTTCATACTTCAAGCATAGATCTTGCAAATCTGACTACATTGTTATTATCATAGGATAATGGTAGCTATATTACTGGTGCCTTTCAAAAAAAATTATCCCAATGGGGTCTCCTACTGCAGCAGGTGATCCATAATTTGGAAAAGAAAAAAAAAAGAACCTCTTCTATGTAGCCTTTTCCCCTAACATATGGTACTTTGACAGTTTTTCTACAAATGTTTCATGTAATATATGAATGCAAGCCTAGCCCACATTGCACAATTTTCATCTTATTCTCTTTTCCATATATAGTTACTTCTTGATATTGAGACAAAAACATAGAATTTGAATTAGCTTGCGAATTTTATGCTGATAATATCCTAAAAAAATGGTTGGAAAAGAATTTGAGATGTTTATAGAATTTAATTTTTTTTGGTACATGTTGGAATAATGTCAGGAATGTTAATTGATCTCAACATTGAATGGATGGATAACTGAGTACGTGAGAATTTCTGAATCTTTATTTAACAAGCATTTTAAAAGAGATTGCTTCTTGTCTTTTATAAGCCTATAAAAAGTGTTCATTAATCATTTCTATAACATCAAAGTTAGACTGTTGAACATCTATGGCCATATGTCTTTACATTGATTAGAGAATCTTAGTGTTGTATAATTTATTATTTTCAAAATAAGTAACTCTTTAAGTATATAATTACATATGATTTGCATTTTATATTCAGTAGGATTTTTCATTAACATGAATTATAAATCACAGAGGAGAGTCTTTGCCACAACTTCTCTGTTTTCTCCCTAGGAAAATGTGATCACACAATAAGGATTCTTCAGTCTCAGCAAAAGCAGACATAAGCTGTTATGTCAAATATGTATTAATTGACTACAATGCTATAAGCATGTAATTAATATAAGAGGGACACTGTGGGTAATGGAAAGTGAGGACTTTGAGAGTAGCAGACTGGTTTTGCATTCTAATTTGGCTGCTAGAGTAATTATTGGCCAAGATCTCCCTACTTCTAAAATTTTGATACTCATAATTACTTCATAAGGTTGTAGATCTGAGATAAGTTTTGGCACTTTTAAGTTATCCTAAAATATTATTTTGGAATGTACTGAATTCTAAAATAATTTTTTCCAAGATGATTTTTACAGATAGTTTAAAAAGTTCATTATTCTGACTTCAGGAAAGTGACCCAGAATTTATGTGAAAAAAAAATAACATTTCATGATAAATCATGATGGATGGCTGCATATACTTTTTCTTTTTGTTTTACTTACAGAAACATTGTTAAGTGCAAGAACATCAAAATCATCTGGTTTGGTTCAAGTCCACATTTTATTTCATATAAGTTACAGAACTTTGGATAAAATAACTAACTACTCTGTGCCTTATCTTTCTTATCTGTAAAATAAGCTTAGTATTATTTATTGCAATGTCATTGTGATTATAAAGTTCTATGTGCAAATCACGTAGTACTATCATATATAGAAAAAATACTGGTAGTTTGGTATCATTGTTACAGTTAGAAGTGATATTTTAATTTCATTTCTAATACTAGCTTTCTAACTTATTGGACCTAGCCAACTGACTTTTCTAAACCTAACAGAAATGAGCTATAATGGTAGATACTATCTTCTTTCTTGATCTCACATTTAATTCTCTCAACATGTGCATATTTTAGGTGTTTTGAAGTAGGAACTGAGCAGGCTTAGGAGATATATTAGAATAAGTGAGCTATGAGGGAGTCCTCCAGGGTTAGAGAAATGTAGGTTAAATTAAGGCAGGCAAATTTCACAGAGTTAGAATGAATGTTCAGTGGAGAACTTGAAGGAGCAAAACCAAAAAAAAAAATGTTGGGAGCAAAAGAATATAGTGTTGAATTAAAACACTTACTGGTTTCTAGACAGAGAAGGGTAGAAGAGAATATCCACGTGAGTCCAGGTTGCTGGTAATAGTAGGCAAAGGTAGGGTGATGCGCTTTAACATGTGCTCAGAATGTGGTGTGGTGTGGAGATTAAAGTAAAAAAAGTAATGGTCTTTGAATTAATAACTTAAGGACTATTTGTTTACAGAAAAACTAAAGTGTATATTGTTTTGGTTTATGTACATGGAAAAATGATTAGTTGAAAATTGTCATTTTTACCTTATTGATATTTTGTAGATATAATCAGAAAGTGCAAGATATCACAGGGACAGTGGAAGTTATAACAAAACTTGATAGACAATGTAAAAAAATAATTTTCACTATACATTTTTTATTTATATTGTTGATAATTGTCAAGAGTTATGATGTGGTTTGAATATTGCAGTAGGTTAGGAGACAAGTCCCAGTGAAGCCTCAGTTTTGCCAGTTTTTCAATTATGAAACTTTAGACAAATCACTGAAGTTCTCTAAACCACATATTCTTCATGTGTTATATTTAGGAATTTTTAGAAAAAAAAATTATATCTAATGTTATTGACCTCCAAGGACGATTTGCCATATCTGACATTTGCAACTTCCTAAGCATTTTATATTAGGTTAACTCTTGTCCTTTTCAAGTCCCATTTTACTGACCTGAAAAATGATGATAATATTGCTGGTTTTGATAGATGAGTTACTGACTGTGGCACTTAACTGAGTTAGTAAATATGAAAGTGCTTCAAAAATGCTAATTACTACATAAATAAAAGGCACAATTATTATAAATTATCACAGATTTATTGGCCATGGCACAGCAGAAATAAATGGAATGGACTGAGCTTTTAATTGAGAACAAAGAGGAGTGGCAACCTTTCTCATAGAGGACAGTCTAGAATTTATGTTGTGTAGTGCTGTGGTTAATTGATTTGGGTTGGATATGGTGAGTAATTAAGTTTAGTAACAGTCTGCCAATACAATTTTCTATGTCCTGTCACAATCAATGACTTACAATGAAGTGAGATTTAGGGAGAATATGAACTATTGTATGGCTTAGAGCTACATGAAAAACAAATATCTTAAAGTTTGGGGAATGACTGAGAGATATCTATGTTGGAATCTGGCAAAAGAAGGAAAGTCTGGAACACTAATGATCTTCCTTGACTCATTGTGTTGAAGATGACTATTCCCAATTTCCCTCATGCAAATGCAAATGACAGACAGCTATCTACCCATCTATCTGTCATCAGTAAATCATCTATCTATATTTCTACTCTCTCTTCTTTCTCCTTGAAGTTAATATAAATCTTTACAGTTATAGTTAATTTTGAATGCTTTTCATCAGATCTGCATATTTGATAAGAAAGAATATAGTACTGTGAAAAGAATCTCAGATATACAAAGATATGAACTTTGTCCAAATTATCCCTTCATATATAATTAGGTGAGTAATATTTTTGAGCCTCATTTCCTGCTCTGTAAAACTGTAGCACCATTGTCTACCTTAAAATATCAAGGCAATGGAGTCTTTTAGCTCAGTGTCAAATTATTTATACTAGATCAATAAACATAATTTTTTGCTTTTTTCACATCTTCAAGGCATGGGAATAAAACATTCCTTCACTACATGTTTTATGCCCAATACTCATTCTCTATATTTGGCTCTTTTCATTATAAACTGTTGCCACTTGAGTTCATTTCCTGGCTTTTCTCTTTTCCACAAGGTATCCTCTCTGAACCACTTTGGAACTTGCTTATAGACTGTGACATATAAAACTTGTCTACAAATCAGTTGGCCTAGTGTGCTTACTGAAGAATGCATTTATAATTTTGGATGTAAAGTAGCATGATTTGTAAAGTAAAGTAGCATGATTCTTTTTTTCATTAACTAATTTACTTATTTATTAGCATGGTTCTTGATGAAAAATATAGTTAAGTTTGTAATGTAATGCAGAGTTTTAAGGAAAGGATACTCAGCCACTTTTATAATGAAATAAATGCCAGGTAAAATAATATTATGAGACATCCTCATCTTTCTTGACACATGGACAATATTAATGCATTTGAGAAGAGGCAGTTGTGACAAGGTTGCAGGTAAATAAGTACTCAAAATCATTATTGGCAGAACTGTCACTTGGCTTACCACCTTTGGAGTAGGTAATGGGGAGCGGGGAATGGTGTGACAATCTGATTGGAAGTAGGGTTAGGGCTTATGTGTTGCAGCCATGCCTGCCCTATAGACAGGGTGTTTCTGGTTTTGTTTTTTGTGATGCTGGCAATTTAACCCAGGGCCTCATGCATGCTCTGCAAGACAAGCTGTCTTTCTCTGAGATATATCTCCAGTCCCAAAAAGATGTGATATTTTTTTATGTAGCATATGGTCACTTAAGTTCTAAAGAATACTGAAGAGGGGCTGGGGATGTGGCTCAAGCAGTAGCGCACTCGCCCGGCATGCGTGCGGCCCGGGTTCGATGTTGTGTCCACCGAAAACTAAAAAATAAAATATTAAAATTCTCTCTTTCTCTCTCTCTCTCTTTAAAAAAAAAATCTCAGATATACAAAAGGACAAAAGGACTTGTCTACTGACACTTTGAATATCAGACTTAAAAATAAATTGATATTTTTGCTTATCTAGTGTAATTGGGGCATGTGAAAAGAAGTTTTGGATTTTGAATGGACTACCTGAAATTTATTTGTGTTTTGAAACTGTCACGGATTTAAAGAACAAATTGTCAGTCCCTGCCAGGTACGATGGCGCAAGTCTTAATCCCAGCTGCTCATGAGGCTGAGGCAGGAGGATTGTGAGTTCAAAGATAGCCTTAGCAAAAGTTAGTTGCTAAGTAACTCAGTGAGACCCTGTCTTAAATAAAATATGAAATAGGGCTGAGGATGTGACTCAGTGATTGAGTGCCCCTGAGTTCAATCCCCAGTACAAAAAAAAAAAAATTATCAGTTCTTATGAAAATTTTAAAATATTCAAGTATTTTACCCTGAAACTTCACTTTTGGAATTCTGTCTTACAGATAGATGTACACACAATCTTGCCCTCAAATGCATGTAAGAGATGCTTGTAGCAGCATTATTTCTAGCAGTAAAAATACAAAGCATCTTAATGTTCAATATTTGGGTTTGATTAAACAGCATCATATTTATATAATGCTTAGATATTCTTAAATAGTAAATACCCACACACACAGAGGAATCATGTCTACCATTAATACATACCACTTCCCACAATCACAAAGCAATAACAAGAACAAGGCCCAAATAGATTATGCATTATCTGCTAGTTTTAAAATTATACATATTTTATAAAAACATTCATGTACACACATTATGTATAATGTTGCACATACTTTGTACATATATCAAGAAAGCAAATGTGCATATATATTTGTATATCTCTTCAAATTTTAAGTTCCTACTATGTGCTAACAGCAGAAAGATGACAGAAATGGGTAATAATTAAGGGCATTAAATTCTCTCAAAAGAAAGCTGCAGGGGAAGTTTTCAGTGCATACCAATTGAATTTTATTTTGTATCATGTATATTTTAAAAGACCATTTTAAAATTATAGCATGTGAAAAATTCAGTTCAAAGTGAATTAAAACAATCAAAACAAGATGATCCAACAATAGAAATGTTTACATTTTAGGCATCAGCACTTATCTTACTATTTACCAATTAAATGCGAATGCATATTGAAATTGTACTATGTAGCAGTTTTAGTATTAATACCGCTTTTAAAATATGACTGGACACATCTGTTTACAATCCTGTTTTTTTTTTAAAGTGCTAGAAATTGAAACTAGGGCCTTCAGCATGTTATAGAACACTGTACCATTGAGTTACGAACCCAGGCTTCTTCTTTAGTTTTTAAATAACAAACCTACCAAGACAAATTTAAAGTAAGTGAAACAGAATAAGCAAATTTGAGTTTGAATAAAATTAAAATTAATAAATATTTAATGTGCTTGTTGATTCATGAAACTAACTCATAAATAAATTTGGAGTTCAGTGTTTTTTTTTTTCCACATTAACATGTCAGTGCACTACATGTGTGCTACAAGAATCCTGGGAGCCTGGTGGTTCACAACTTTAACAACATAGATGGAGAAGGAAACTATCTAATTAACTGTGAAATCAAGTTGCCCTTGAAGGAAGACAACATGTTCATAGATGTTTTTCTATTCACATTTCAACATGTAGAGTTGGTTTCAATCCAGTACATTTACTTCACTAGGAAATGCCCATAGTTGCTTAGTTGTACTCTGGTTCTTTCCCAGCAATTATTTTTTTTTCCAGGGCATCTGTTATTTTTATGTAAACTTACTATAAATAGGAAACATGGTACACAGATTTTAAATGCAGGTAATTAGGAAAGAGCAAACAGTTCTGAGTGTAAATCTATATTTATAGATGTATATGTGCATAGAAAAATCTTTCACACCATTATTGTCAAAGAATTAATGTGAACTATGTAAGAGTGTAAAGTGTAAGTGATTAGGAATGATACCATCACATGTCAGATGCAAGGCATATTTATTGATTTCCTATTCTCTGTGTGTGTATATGTATGTGTTGCATATGAAAGTTTTGTTCCACATAAAGTTAAAAAGAAGCACAACTACCTTTTTTTCTGGGGAATTTGGAAACATAAAATCTCTCTCAGACTTGACTTATCTCTTCTCTGATTTATCATAGCAGACTGAGTGCCTCTGAAACATTAAATACACTTTCCAAGTTACACTTCGAGGTATGTAATTGTGGGATTTAATTAGACTATATGAGTTCAAAAACATGGAAGATCTTTCTAAAATCAAGAATATTAATGATATTGAAAATTTATATTGTTATTTGTATGCATGGATGAATATGTAACAAGGAAACCCACTAGTGTATAATTATGATGTAACAAATATGGAAAATAGGCTTATGTTTCCATGATTAAAATATAGGATTGTCTGTATTTAACAGCTTGATGTCACTTAAATATTTTAAAAATACAAGTATCACATATCAGACATGGTATAGAAATTTGTTTTGAATCATGGTAAAGATAAGAAAGAAGTTGTTGGCCCAGAGTATACCTAAATACTTTCCAAATAAAATTGAGCATGAATTTGCATTACAAATCTAGGATTTCTTATGAGGTGTACTGTAATCTTCTAATCACACATTTTATAGTCATTTAATAGGTCATGTGTTTTAACCAAATTTTCTGCTGTGAACAAAGCCCTGACAAGAAGAATTAGAGGTGAAAAAGCTGTCTTTGGTGCTCATGGTTTCAGAGGTCTCAGTCTGACTCCATTCCTTAGAGCCTGAGATGAAGCAGAATATCAGGGCAGATGGGTATGGAAGAGGAAAGCAGCCAGGACATGGGTCCTGGAAGCAGAGAGAGAGAGAGTTCCTCACCTCAGTAAAATACAAACTCCAAAGGCACAACCCAAAGACTCAACTCTTCCAGCCACACCCTACATGTCTATAGTTACCTCCATGTTAATACCTAGAATGGGATTAATGCACTGATTACATTAAACCTCTTATACCCCAATCATTTCATCTCTAAACTTTCTGGTATTGTCTAACACATGAGCTTTTGGAGGGCAGCTCATATCCAAACCATACCATCATGGCCCCATGATTTAGTATGTCCAAAATTAGGTTCACTCAAGAACTTGGCATTTCTTTCATGTTCCACATTGATGCTCCAGGTCCATTCACTATTCTCAGATATGGTATGGAAAGCTTAGTGTAAATATTTGGTGAACTATTTAGTGATTTTTCTTCACTATAACTATTGTATTATTATCTTTCTATATAAATGGCTGCAAATAAATTCATGCTTGAGTACCATTGGTTTGTGTGCACTCCATTCCATTTCAGCTCAGTACGTAATCTAGTATTTTACTCTTAAAAACACTTACGTTTTACTTGGCCTTCTTGGGAGATCTTTGAGTCTGATCTTCTAACCATGATCTCCTGTGGTAATTATATTCATGGCTATTGTTTGAAATATTATGTGTATTTAATAAGCTACAAATCTTCTCAAACCCAGAGGTCTTTCAACATAGATATACTATGTGATACATCTGTGGTAGACATTGTGCCACGTGTTACAGATCTCCTAAGAACTGGCAGTGAAGGAAAATACTGTGTTCATTAACCCTCATTACAGCACATGCCCCACTATCCTTGGCCACATCTTAAGATGAATGTCTGTGGTCCTCTGTCCTCTTATACTTCTATCCTCTTGTACTTCTCTAACTGCCATAACTGATCAAATGTTTGTTTCTTCCCATTTTTAACAACTCCTCTAAGCCTCTATTGTCCTGTATGGGTATGCAGTTTCATTTGTACCATTGTCCTTACATTTTCAAATTTGTCATTGAATATTGAACCTCAGCATAAACATTTTTCCCTTGTGATTGTGATTTACTTTCAACTCTTTCAAATATAACTTGTTTATATTCTCATTTTTTTAATATAATTTAGTATTCAGAGGTGAGTACAGCATTGCTTTTCCAAATAACTAATCCTTCATCAGTCTATAAGGAATCCGCCCTCATTGAGACTCAATTCCTGGCATGCCCATTATTCACTGAAGAGGTTAAGACCTAGGATTCTAGGATTCTTTTTTCAACTACCACTGTCACTTTATGTCTTCATTATCCTTAAGCGTGACTTAAACATTTTTAGTTTCAAATGTCCTAAATTATAATTTTTATTGTCTTCTCAGTAAACTAAAGAGGGTCAAGACCCTACTTTGAAACTAATTTTTTAATCTCATAAACACTTGTGAGACACTCTTCAATGGTATGTCAAGTTTGTTGAATAAATGGATGATAAACAGATGAATAAATATTGCCTTGGCATTATAACAGTGTGACAGAATAAAAGGCATTTTCTGAATTGGTTTTTAATAGAGAAAAATTCAAAATGTTGGACTAAAGGAAAAATGGAGACGGAAAAACATATCAGAGAGAGAAATTTCACTGAAGAAGTCAGTAGCTCAATCAATGAGATATTAGGACCTCTAAATCAGGAAGATTAATAGTGATGATGAAGGAACAAATGGAAAAAATGTAGCATAATGAAGAATCTCTCCTGAAAAAGTCAAATGGGAAGGAAGGAAGTATAGTTTTTGGTTATCTATGGCTACACAAAAAATAACCCCAACTCAAATAACCTAATATGCTTCAGTATTTGCAGTTTCTTTGAAGAAGGGATATAAGAGCAATTTACCTGAGGATTCTCGTATAGGGTCTTTCATGAGGTAAAAGTTAAAATGTAGTCCAAGTCTTTTATTTAAAGCCACACTTTAGACTAGGTACTGTGAATGCAATAACATGCAGTCTGGTAAGAGGCAGGACACACAAATGAATAGTTATAGTGTAACAAAGTATGCAGAGAGTTCAAGAGCAGACAAAGAATATCATTATGGGAACATAGAACTTAAGAATCAGAAGCAGCTTCCTAGAAAAGCTGACACATAATATGATTCTTCAGGGATGGTGATGAATACTCCTTGAATACAGATTTGGAGAAAAACCTCCCAGGCAGGGCATTAACAGAAGCATCAATATAGGGAAGTACTTATCGGAAGTGAAAAGTAGATGGTGTGGCTGGAACACAAAGTAAAAAGCCTAGAACTTTAACAGATACAATCAGCAGGGTCAGGATTTCAAGGCTGTAAAGACAGAGTTGTAACCAGCAAAATCCAGAATAACTCTTACATAGGATAGATTTGAACTGTGCCTTGAAAAACGGAGGACAGGAATTCTGTAACTGGAAGCTGTTCTGGTCAACAAAAACACCATGAACAGAGAAAGTTCTATGGATTACTATCCTTAGAATTTGCATGGATTTTTATGCATGAAATCATGTGGATATTTTCAGAGAGCAATGAGGTAGTGTTGTCATGACATTGTCAGGGAGTTTCATTCACAGTTAGTATGAAGAGAGCAATTTAAAACAGCTAGGTCAGCACTGAACTCAGAATGTTGGGATGAAATATTGGTAAGGAGGAAGCTTCACACCTAGAACTTTCAGTAAGTTACTTAAACTCTCGGAGCCTCAGATAACCTACTGATTCCTATAACAGTGAAAATAACATATACTCTGACATCAATAATTGAAATAATATATTTTGCATGGAAAATGCCAGATGAATACCTGATGCTTCACATGCGTGTACATATTTATATTTGTTGTGGTTGTTGGGGGTTGCATTACTGTACAGCATTTGACAACACAGGGGCTGGTGGATGGAAGATATGGCTGGATTAAAAATGCCTGCCATCATAAATAGTATGTTAATGAGAGCAGGATCACTTTTAGATCTCATCAAGTGGAGGCTCAGGGGCTCCCTGACTTGTTCTAGTTGCTAGAGGGACACACCATCCATTTGTTTTTTTGTAATGCTGCTAAGACCATACAGAGAAATCTTCACTGATGAATTCTAGTAAAGATATCAATGCAGGAGCCTAAATTCAGTGTATTATTCCACAGTTAAACAATGGCAGGGGAAAAAAATGTCACTGTTCCACCAATTTAGAATCTATTCCATTCAATGCAGATTTCACAGGTCCAAATTTCAATGTTTACAAAAAGTACAACATATGATTGATATTTGGGATAGTTTAGCAGAATAACCCTAAAACTTTCTTGTTTTATTTAGAGACATTAGAGTTGACAGCTTTCTCTCTTTCTTTATACCACTGCTGTTTCTCTTACTATTAATATGTGATAATCTCTTTCTCTTAAACAAAAATAATAATAGCATTAAGTCAATTCTTGGTTTTGTTTCTTTTTGTTTTGTTTGGTTTGGTTCCTGCATTATGGGAAAAAAAATTGCCTCCATGAGAGTTGCTTACACTTTTGAGATAACAATTCACTAATTTTGTCAAAAGCAAATTTTCTTGTTTATTGCAGCTTCCAAAGAACAATAACTTTATGGTAAATTAATTGCTTTGAATTATTAAAAGTTTCAACTTCTCCTTAGTGGATATTAAATGATTCATATCTTGCAAAGAGGTTGATAATAATACTCTGAGTATTTTTTTTATAGAAGGAAGCACAATAGTACTGTCAAGAAACTAATTAGAATGGTAAAAATGTTTAAAGAATTAAAAATATTCTGTTCTTCAGAAGCATGCAAAACATGTTAGCCCTTGCTTTATTAAAAGTGAGGAATTTAAAATTATTTAAATTTTTAAAGAAATTATTAGCATTGATGTTTCAAAAGCCATTTGCTACCACAATGGTAAAAACGTTGTACAAAATTGATCTCATATTTTCCTATATCCAACATACTACACTTACATATTGTCCTATTTAATTTTCACAAAACCACATTGGTTTGCTTTCATATTATTCTTCTGTTATGTGTTGAAAAGCACTTTTACCCTCAATTGTGTTAAGTTTCTATGTGGAAAAAAAAAACAGTATAAAAAGTGAAAGTCACTGTTCCAAAATCACACAGATTGATTGGATTGAACTCATATGTTCTGGCTGTAGGTCTTGTGGATTTCCTGATCCTTACCAAAGCCTATGCCTGGAGCAATTAGAAGTGGGGAAAATTATTTTCTGATTGACTGAACTCATTGCCTATTATTTGTGAAAATATTGTGGAAAAAAAAAACAGTTTGTATATTTCCAATCTGCCCTTCTATTACATTATCCTCTCCACTTTGTTTTGATTTAGCATATGATCATTCGCTTTTAAAAATCAAGAACATTACATTCAACTATTTCAAAAGACCAGTAGCATCTCTCTAATTTAAAAATTTGTCAAGGAATGCTATCAAAATTAAATCATTAATAATACTAGTTTCAATATCAAATATGTAACTTATTTGTATATATACACATGCACACATACGTACATAGGGATAATTCACATCTACTGGCTTCTCTGAACTTGTTTTACATTGAAGTTATTCACCTGACAGTACCTAATTGAATAACATGGCAAACTAAGTACAATTCAATTTTTTTTTACCTCTAAGGGATATATTCAAAGATTATTTTCATAATAGGGAAGATTAATTCTGCATTTTACATTGACATTCAATATTAGCTCTTCAAAGAGCAAAAAAACCTATCACAATAACTTCAGCACAAGAACTAAATAAGTGAAAAACCTGCTAGTTCTTCATGGAAAATAAATATGATTAAGCTCTTAAGTGATGTGTGAAGATACAACATGAACAGGCAAACTTTAAGTAGACTGAAAAGCATAACATCAAAAAGAGGTATTTTGAATATTCTGAAATATGAGTGAAAATGTTACTCTGATACTGTCAAAGAAAGTAGAAGAAATAATGTGTGGTAGCTATTAAGAATTTGAAATTTTATACATGTAAACATAGTAGAAAGGAAGAGATAAAGCCTTACACACCTAAGAAAGCCACCAAGACAGGAATATATGTGGTGCTGGAGGGAAAGAGCAAAGAAATCTTGAAAAATTCACTGAGTCATCTATTTGACAAGGAGAACAAAATTGCACAATGTCAATTTTTTGCCTTTTGCCCTCAGAGAAATAAATCAGAATTCTGTACAAAGTGATAATGAATGTATATAAAGTCCAAGTACTTTGTTAGCATGAACCTAGACCAGATAACATAAAATGGTAGCACTCAACCCACTGAAGTAATTGGTTTAAATTATAAAAGGTTGGGCATAGTATTAAACATCGAAATCACAAGTGAAAGTTAAAAAGTCTAAAAAATCATTTAGTTATGACCAACAAATATGCTACATATGCAACAGTGGAGTTCTAAATATGCAACACTAGTTCAGATCTACAACATGAAAGAGTCCACAACATGTCCTATAGAGAAATAAGAACTGTTATTTGCGATGCAATGTGTAGCTATTGATAGGCATCTGTGCTTGTTCTTAACTTGGCTATTGTGAATTGTGCTGCTATAAACATTTGTAATGTATGTATCACCATAGTGTGCTATTTTTATTTCTTTTGGATAAACAACAAGGAGTAGAATAGCTTAGTCAAATAGTGTCTCCATTCCTAGTCTTTTGAAGATCTCCATAGTGGAGATTTCCCTCTGCTTTCCAGAGCCTTTTTTACTTAAGTTGCAGTTCCTCAAATAATATATATCCTTTTCCCCATATACTTGCTAGAATTTGTCATTATTTGTATTCTTTCTTTTTTTTTTGTTACGGGGGGCAGGTAACTGGGGATTGACCTCAGAAGCACTCGACCACTCAACTACATCCGCAGCCCTTTCGTGTATTTTATTTAGAGACAGTATCTTACTGAGTCGCTTAGCACCTACCTTTTGTTGAGGCTGGCTTTGAACTGTAGATGCTCCTGACTCATCGTCCTGAGCCCTGGGATTACAGGCATGTAATCATGGCACCCAGCTATTATTTGTATTTTTGATGATTGTTATTCTAACTAGATTGATGATGTGAAATCTCAGTGCAGTTTTGATTTGCATGGCCCTGCTAGCTAAGGATGTTGAACATTTTTTTTCATATATTTTTTGGATATTTGTATTTCTTATTTTGAGAATGTTCATTTGCCCATTTATTTGATTGTTTTTGTTTTGTTGGTGTTAAGATTTTTGATTTCTGTATGCATTCTGAATATTAATTTCCTGTCAAAAAGTAGATGGCAAAGATCCCCCATTTGTAGGCTTTCTCTCTTCATACTCATGTTTCATTTACTGATCAGAAACTTTTAAATTGGAAGCCATCCCACTTATTGATTTTGTTTTTTCTTGAGATTCCTTGACAGTGCCTATGTCATTACATTGGTGTGTTGAGCCTTTCTTTTTTTCCCCAAATTTCAGTGTTTCTGGTCTAATTCCTAAGTCTTTGATCCACATTGAGTTAATGAAAGACAGGGATCTAGTTTCAATCTTCTACATATGGATATCCAGTTTTCCCAGCATCATTTATTAAACATGATATATTTTCACAAATACATATATACATTTTTTTTCTGCCTGGGATTGAAATAAAGGGTGCTTAACCACTGAGCCACATTCCTAGCCCCCTTTTTAATTTAATTTTTTTTATTTTATTTTGAGACAGGGTCTCACTAGGTGCTTACAGCCTCACTAAGTTACTGAGGTTGGCTTTGAACCTGTGATCCTCCTACATCAACTTCCCCTACCACACCAGGCATGAGCCACCAGGCCCAACAGCACCAATGTATGGCTTTGACAACTTTGAACAAATGACTCCATCTATGTAAATTTTTCTTGTGTCTTCTAGTCCATTCATCTTCATGTCTGCAAATAAAGTGCTGTTTTTGTAAACTGTAACTCTGTAGTGTAATTTGAGGTTCGGTATTCTGATGCCTCTAGAATCACTATTATTGCTCAGTATTAATTTTAGTTCCTTTATTCTTCCATATGGAGTTCACAATTGTGTTTTCTAATTTCATCAATAATGCTATTGGTATTTTCAAGGTGATCAAATTAAATATGTGTATCATATTTGGTAATATGGCCATTTTGACAAAATTAATTCTGGCTAATCAGAGCATAGTAGGTTTTTCCATCTTCTGAGGTCTTTTCCAGAGTTCTTTAATTTTTATTGTAGAGATCCTTTACCTCCTTGGTTAGGGTTTTGTTTGTTTGTTTGTTTTGAGTCTATGTGTACTGTGAATAGAATTGTTTCCACAATTACTTTCTTAGCAGATTCATTGTTGAAGTATAAAAGAATCATTCCAGGATTGCAAGCCTGTTTCAAAATGTATTAATCAAGCTGGGTGTGATGGTTCTCACCTAACCAATCTACTTGGTAAGCTGAAGCAGTATGATCACTGTTTCAAAGCCAGCCTCAGCAACTTAGAGGGGCCCTAAACAACTTAGTAAGAGCCTGTCTAAAAAAAGAAAACAAAAGAAAAATAAGATGTGCTGGGTTCACTCTCCAGAACCAAACACACACACACACACACACACACACACACACACTTATACACACATCAGTCAATGTAACTCATTACATAAACAGAATTAAGTAAAAAAAATCACATGATCATCTTTGTAGTTGCAAAACAATGCCTTCATTGAAATTTAGTCTTCATTTCTGGAAAAAACACTGAATATAATAAGTATGGAAAGAATATAAATCAACATCATAAAGAACATTTTATTTTTATAATTATTGTGAATGATTGTTTTCTTTATTTCTTAGCAAGTTTTTTATTGGTGTATAAAAATACCATATATATATATAT
>NW_026000174.1:7467130-7496418 GCF_001458135.2 Marmota marmota marmota
TATATATATATATATATATAATTCTCATATTTACTGAATTTGAGTATTAATTTTAAAATTACTTATGATGGAGTTTTAGGATTTTCTAAATATAAAACTATATCATCTGCCAATATGAATAATTTTAATTCTTTCCTGAATAAATGTCATTTCTTTTTTTCACCTTATGGCTCTGGCTGAGACTTTCGATATGAATGTTGAAAATCAGCATCCTTGTTTTTTTCCTGATATTAGAAGAAGCAAAAATCAGAATTTCCCCATTTAGTATAATGTTGGCTGTGAGTTCATCATGTACATTCTTGTTATGTTGAGATATGTACCTTCTATACCTAATTTGTTTATGAATTTTTACCACAAATTTTCATTTTCTGCTTTTATTGAGATGATCATAGAGTTTTGGTTTTCATTATGTTGGTATGATATATTGTTTATTGATTTACATATGTTGAAACTTTTTTTTGTCTCTGAGACAAATTCCACTTGATTTTGATATATAGTCTTTTGCTTATGCTGTTGGATTCAGTTCTCTAGTATTGAGAAGACTTGAATCTGTGTTCACGAAGAATATTGGTCCACAGCTTCTATTTTGTTTGTTCCTCTTTCTGACTTATGTATCCCAGTAATTCTTATATTAAACTTGAAAAATTCTCCTTCCTTTCAACTCCTTCAAATAATTCATGAATTAATGTCAGTTCTTTTTTAAAGGTTTGCTAACATCAAGCAGTGAAGCCATGATCCTGAGCTTTTCTTTGTTGTGACACATTTTATTACTGATTCAATCTCATTACTCTTTTTCTGTTTGTTCTGTTTTTCTATGCTTTTATCGTTCATTTTATTATTATTATTATTATTATTATTATTATTATTATTTTGTAGATGGACACAATACTTTTATTTTATTTATTTAATTTTATGTGGTACTGAGAAGAAGACTGAGTGTCTCACATGCACTAGGCAAGTGCTCTACCACTAAGCCACAAACCCTGCCCCTTATGGTTCAATTTTGATAGGATATATGTGTCTAGAAGTTTGATCATTCTTCTATGTTTTCAAATTGTTGACTTATTATTTTTAATAATATTTTCTGATGGTCCTTTTTATTTCTAGTGTGTCAGTTGTAATATTTCTTATTTTATATTTTTGTCCTCACTACTTCAAATATTCCAGTAATTGTGGCAGGAAATGAGTCAAACCCCTTTAATCAGCCATATTACTGATATTCCTATTGTATATCTGGAAAAAAATAGGAAGAATGTAAAGAACCAAAATAAAGAAAATAAATTTATCAAAAATAGAAAATTAATATTTGCAGGGGGGTATCTAGGTATTAAACTCAGTGACACTCAACCACTGAGCCAGATCAACAGCTATATTTTGCATTTCATTTAAAGACAGGTTTTCACTGAGTTGTTTAGCACTTCACTAACTTGCTGAGGCTGGCTTTGAACTTCCTAACTTATCCTCGTGAGCTGCTGGGAGTACAGTTGTGCACCACTGTGCTCATCTTAGAAAAACGTTATTTTGTTTAAAAAAACATCAATATGTTATTTGTAATGCCATCACCACCTACAGAAATAAATGTGATCAATGTTACATTATTATTATTTTATTACAAAATGACTTCATCAGTAAAAGGTATTTATCAGGTGAAGATTAGGTGCCTGCTAAAAAAAGTTATGAGTAGGACTCAAAGAAATGTAGCATATATACATATACATATATTGTACATGGGTATAAATAGAAATCAACTTTTATGATATGTTTGTATGTTTCAAAGGTGGAACTAACACATAGAGGGTAACGGAGGCATACATTCATTGTGCACTTTGGGAAAAAATAATGCCTTAGAGTTTCAGTGCATGACAAATGATGCTATAGATGCAACTCACTAATATCTTCTGGTGTATATTTTTCAGAATTAGTTCTAGAGTTCATTCTTACGTTCATCTGTGACAGTGCATCTAGAATCTTATTAAAATCTTTTTGAATGAATGGCTTGAGACTGTGTTTGTAAATCAAAAAGTTTTTTTTTTTTAAATAGATTAGAAATAAACAGATGAAAATATTTCATGGTTTGGCCCATAAATATCAAGCAAGAATGTTCAAAGATGTTTTCTGTTACATTTTAAATTTTCATTCATTAGAGCCCTTTGCCAATTGTGCTTTTGCATTCAAACACATTTTGGCCCTAGTGGAATGCATGTATTTTATGCATGACTTCTAATGCAAATTTCACCTACTACTGTATCTTTGCATTTTGGGGAAAAAATGACATTTTTGCCAATGTGGAGATATGTTAATATTATTTCCCTTTTAAAATATAAAGCAATTCTTCTACTGTTTGACAAAAACATCAATAGTTTAATATATTCAGTAATGTTTAGCATTTAATAAATTAAAGGCAGCAACAATAATAAATGAATTAGGAAATTGGAAACTAGAGTTTATCACTTAAAATGTCCAAATCTTACTACCAAGATTTATACCCATATGAACACATGCATGCACACAGACATCATACATGTCTTTCTTTTCCCCTGGGGGGAGGATTCAGTTCAGTAAATGAGTTTCTTTGAAAAATACTTTTGAGCATTTGTTGACTACAGCAATATAGAATATAAATCTCATCAATAGTGTACTGCTGAATTATGTCCTCACCCTAAGGCCTGGACAAAAAGATTTATTCAGTAATGCCTTGGTCCCTTGGACACATAGTGGGTCGTAAAAACTACTTGTTCATTGCATCAAATAACATATAAAAACATAATAATTAGATGGAATTCATGTAACACAATAAATCTCAACCATATGTTTATTTCCAATGGACTAATTAAAAATATAAAACTATGTAAATAGCAGAAAGATCAGTAGAATAGAAGAAAGGGAAGAGGAGAAGAAAGAGGAGAGGGAAAAGGGACATACTAGGGACTGGATTAGAGAAAATTATATTCCATGCTTTAATAATTCTATCAAAATGAATATCAATGTATATAACTACTAAAGAAACTCATAAAGGAAACAATAGGGCTGGGGATGTGGCTCAAGCGGTAGCGCGCTCGCCTGGCATGCGTGCGGCCCGGGTTCGATCCTCAGCACCACATACAAACAAAGATGTTGTGCCTGCCGAAAACTTAAAACTAAATAAATAAATAAAAAAATAAAGAAAACAGTAAAAATTAGAAAAAAATATATGATGGCCCATTTATAAGATGAAAAGAAAATATGTTTTAGTATCATACTAAATATTGGTAATAAAAGAGTCTTCATAATAAATAACTAGAAAGTAAAGAACAAAATAGAAATACAAATTTTTGTAGTATCATAACATATTTATAATAATTGCCAGTATTGTGGTGTTTTGCTTTTTTAATTTCCATAACAATTTAGAAGTTGTATTTATTTCTATTTAAAAGTGTATTAGTATATTCTGCAGAGCTATCACCTTTCTATATAGAAACATTTTATGGAAATGTCTCAGTGTAGCTAATTAAAACTTTTCTTGAAATAGTTTTTCTATTTTGAAGCTATTATTAAAAACACTACCACATATGAAACTATTATTAAAAACACTACCACATACAAATGAATCAGACAAACTTTTGAGAAAATTTATTTTTATTCTCAATATACATTTGATATCCTTTTAAAAGCATAATTAATTAGAAATTTTGAAGATATTTGTATTTTAAATAAATGAAACCTATGCAGGTTCCTCTACACACAGTTGAAAAAACAATATCTTTATTATAGTAAAAATTCATTGCCTCCAAAAAGAGGTTTGGATTTTGAACAAAGAGCTTACTTTCTTTAGAGTGTTATATGTAGTTTTACAATGACCAATGTATAAAATTTAATATGATTTTATCATTTTTTGTGGTTTCAAGACATATATTTTGATTATTCTTTTTTAAATTTTAGTATCTATGATTAAATATAAAATTCATAGCATTTCCACTTTAAATTCCCATTTGTTTTGGAATAACTATAATTCAATTACATGTAAACTTCACTAGATGAGTCATTTTATTACAAGTTTGTAGCAACCACAATTCTGGTAAAAATTGGAATACATTTTACATTTTCATATTTTAAAAAAATTATTTAGTTATTTTAATTTGTTATACATGACAGAATGCATTTCAATTCATAGAACACATATAGAGTACAATTTTTTATGTCTCTGGTTGTACACAAAGTAGAGTCACACCACTCATGTCTTCATAAATGTACTTATGAAATTAAACTATTTCTCACCATGCACAAAACTCAAAGTGGATCAAAGACCTAGGAATTAAACCAGAGACACTGCACCTATTAGGAGAAAAAGTGGGCCCAAATCTCCATCATGTTGGATTAGGCCCCAACTTCCTTAATAAGACTCCTATAGTGCAATAATTAAAATCAAGGATCAATAACTGGGATGGATTAAAACTAAAAAGCTATTTCTCAGCAAAAGAAAAAATCAGTGAAGTGAATAAAGAGCCTACATTTTGGGAGCAAATTTTTACCAAGTGCACTTCAGATAGAGCACTAATCTCTAGGATATATAAAGAACTCAAAAATCTAAACACCAAAAAAACCAAATAACCCAACTAATAAATGGGCCAAGGAACTGAACAGAAGCCTCTCAGAAGAGGATATACAATCAATCAACAAATATATGAAAAAATGTTCAACATCTCTAGCAATTAGAGAAATACAAATCAAAACTACTCTAAGATTTCATCTCACTCCAGTCAGAAAGGCAGCTATTATGAAGATAAACAACAATAAGTGTTGGAGAAGATGTGGGGAAAAAGGTATCCTTATAGCTTCCTGGTAGGACTGGAAATTGGTGCAGCCAATAAGAAAAGCCATATGGAGATTCCTTGGAAAACTGGGAATGGAACCTCCATTTCATCTAGCTATCCCACTCCTCAGTATATACCCAAAGGACTTAAAAACAGCATACTACAGGGACACAGTCACATAAATGTTTATAGTAGTCCAATTCACAATAGCAAAACTGTGGAATTAACCTACATGCCCTTCAGCAGATGAATGGATAAAGAAAATGTGATATATACACACAATGGAATATTTTTCAGCATTAAGAGAGGATAAAACCATGGCATTTGCAGGTAAATGGATGGAGAATATAATGCTAAGCGAAGTAAGCCAATACCAAAAAACGAAATGCTGAATGTTTTTTCTGATATAAGGATGCAAATTTATAATGGGGTGGGGAGGTCATGGGAGGAAGAGGTAAACTCTGAATTTTGATAAATGTTTATTCAAAATAAAAATTATATTGATATAAAAGCTAATGAAATTACAAATACCATCTATCACTCCTGAATTCATCAAAATATCTAACTGGTATTATTGTGTAGTTTTATAACAAAAAATGTATAAATATTAACAGTAAATAAGAGGACCAGAATACCCAAAGCAATTCTTAACGAGAAAAGTAAAGCAGAAGGCATCACAATACTAGACATTAAATTATACTACAGAGCTATAATAACAAAAGTAGCATGTTATTGGCCCCCAAACAAACATGGAGACCCAGGATCAGAATAGAAGACACAGAGATAATCCCACATAAATACAGCTATCTCACACTGAACAAAGGCACCATAAACATGGATAAAAGATAGCCTCTTCAACCAATGGTACTGGGGAAACTGGAAATCCATATGTAGCAGAAAGAAAACTGAACAGCTAATTTCTCACCCTGCATAAAATTCAACTCAAAGTGGATCAAGGACCTTGACATTAGACTAAATACCATGCACTTAATAGAAGAAAATATAGGCCCAACTTTCCTTCATGTTGGCTTAGGAAACATCTTCTTCAAGAAAACTTCTAAAACTCAAGAAGTGAAATCAAGAATCAATAAATCAGATGATATTATACTGAAAAGCTTCTTCACAGTGAGGTAAATGATCAAGAACACAAATACAGAGCCCAAAGACTGGGACAAAAATCTTTGCCACCTGAAACTCAGATAAAGAATTAATCTCCAGTATATGTGAAAAACTCCACAAAACTTAACACCCCCTCCAAAAAAAATAGCCTAATTAATAAAAGGGCAAAAGAACTGAACAGGCACTTCACAGAAGAGAAATGAATGGTCATAAATATATTAAAAAATCTTCTGCCTCTCTAGCAAGTATAGATATGCAAGTTAAAACTACACTGAGATTCCATCTCACTCCAGTCAGAATGGCAATTATCAAGAATACAAAAAAAGTAAGTCTTTGCAAGGATGTGGGGGGAAATGTACAATCATACATTGTATGGTGGGAGTGCAAATTGATACAACCACTATGGAAAGCAGTATGAAGACTCCTCAGAAAACTTGGAATGAAACCATCATTTGATCCAGTTATCCAACTCCTTGGTATATACCCCAAAGAACTTAAAATCAGCATACTACAGTGATGCAGCCATATTAATATTTATAGCACCTCAAGTTATAATACTTAAGTTATAGAACCAACCTAGATGTCCTTCAACTAATGAATGGATCAAGAAAATGTGATATATAATATTACATTTGATATCACATGTGATATATAATATATATGTATATATACATATTTATGATAGATAGATATATGTATTCACACACACAAACACAATGGAATATTACTCAGCCATTAAAAAGTCTGACTTTATAACTTTTGCTGGTAATCAGATGGATCTGGAGACTATCATTCTAAGTGAAAAAAGTCAATCCCCCAAAAAACAAAGGCCAAATGTTGTCACTGATATGTGTATGCTAATACACACACACACACACACACACACACACACCAAAAAAAAAAAAAAAGGCAGGGAGGGGGGAAGAATAAAAATTCAATGGTTTAGGTAAAGGGAAATGAAGGGAAGGGAGGGAGGTGGGAAAGACAGTAGAATGAATCAGACATAACTTTCCTACATCCATATGTAAATATACCACCAGTGAAACTCCACATCATGTATACCACAAGTATGGAAAGTTATACTCCCTGTATGTATAATATATCAAAATATATTCTTCTAACATGTATATCTACAAAAGAAAAAATAAAGCGTTTTTTAAAAAAATATCATGTCACCACATGTAAAATAGTGAAGTACAAAAAATAAAACAAAACTAATTTAACAAAGAAAAAAAAAGAGTTACCACTTTTGTATTACATATTATGTTTCTAGACAATGTTGCAGTGAAAATTGCCTATTCCAAGAAAAGTTCTAACACTCTGGCATGAGTTAATATTCTTAGAATTTCCATATTATATAAGACTTTCTAGAATATTTTATTGATTGTATAACATTCTATTTGATAAGACTATCATAAATGGACATATACATATATATGTATATATAACCTTTTTATATTGTATTTTTTTTTCTCTTTTGTGGTCTATTTTTGCTATTTTGAGGATTTTCTGATTGGATATACAATCATTTCTAAATTTCAAAGAATTTTCCTAACTGCTTTCAAGAGATTTAAAAATTTCAAGGAAACCTATAACCTAGAAAACCTATAATTCCTAAGAAAATATGTCACACTATATCTCTAGCACTATTTGAACTATTTTGTTCTGAAAATAAAATAATAATAATTACAGAAAACTTTATTTTATTTGCATTTATTTGCTTTATAGGGAATTTTAAATTTTTCATATTTATGCCATTTCATCTTGTGTCAACTGTTCATTTGTGTTCTTTTCCAGTGTACATATATTTCTTTTCATTTTATACATAATTTTCTACAGGGACAAATATATTGTGTTACTCTTTTGGGTCATATAATGTCACAATAATGAATGAGAAATGGATTATCTATAGGTACTCCTCCAGTATTTTGCCATTTTTTTATGAAAATATTTAACCAAGTTTAATTGCATATAATAGTCTTGCAATATATTATATAAGATAATAGTTCTTGTTTCAAATATGTAGAACTGCTTTCTGTATTATTTTTACATTGCTTTTATTCTTAATTAGATTTCCACATGCAAAATAATAAAATTATTCTGTTATCCTACACAATATACAAAATGAACTAATATAAGACCTGAAATTGTAAAACTCCTAAAAAAAATTAAGGAATCTTTGAAAAGGGGTGTATCCCATGCATTGCAGAAAGAAACTGACATTTATGCTGTGTACATATATGAATATATAACAGATAACTTCTCTTTATGTATATCTTTAGAGCACCCATTTAAAAACAATCAATATGGAGCCCAGCATGGTAGCACATGCGTGTAATCCCAGCAGCTTGGGAGGCTGAGGCAGGAGGATGATAAGTTCAAAGACAGCATCAGCAAAAGTGAGGCTCTAAACAACTCAGTGAGACCCCATCTTTAAATAAGATACAAAATAGGGCTAGGGATGAGACTCAGTGGTTGAATGCCCATGAGTTCAATCCCTGGAATTCCCTTTGCCCAAAAAACTCAATCAATAAAAAGAATGTCAGTAGAGTTAGAAGAAGGGGATCAGAGAAGTGAGGAGGGAGGGAAAGTGAAAATAGTTGGAAATGAAATGGAGATAATTATATTCTCCATTAATTATAATTATATTGTAATTATATTCTCCAATAATTATGTTGTGCATGTAGGATTATGTCAAAATTAACCCCATTATGTATGAGTATAGTGCATTAATACAAAAAACATTCAGCATTTAGTTTGGGGGGATGGGCTAACTTCACTTAGCATTATATTCTGCAACTTCATCATTTACCTGCAAATGCCATCATTTTATTCTCTCTTAATGCTGAGTAAAATCCCATTGTTTATATATGTATCACATTTTCTTTATCCACTCATCTACTGAAGGGAATCTAGGTTGGGTCCACAGTTTAGCTATTGTGAATTAGGCTGCTATAAACATTGATGTGGCTATGTCCCTGTAGTATGCTAATTTTAAGTCTTTTGGGTATAGACCAAGGAGTGGGATAAATGGGTCAAATGGTGGAATCTCCATTCAGCTTTCCTTATTGACTGCACCAATTTGCAGTCCCACCAGCAGTGTATGAGTGTGCCTTTTTCCCCACATCCTCTCCAACACTTACTGTTGTTTTTGTTCTTAATAGCTGCCATTCTGACTGGAGTGAGATGCATTTCTCTAATTGTTAGAGATGTTGAACTTTTTTTCATACATTTGTTGATCGATTGTATATCATCTTCTGGGAAGTGTCTGTTCAGTTCCTAGGCCCATTTACTGATTGGGTAACTTGTTTTTTTTGTGTTTAGATTTTTGAGTTCTTTATATACCCTAGGGATTAGTGCTCTATCTGAAGTGCACTTGGTAAAAATTTGCTCCCAAAATGTAGGCTCTTTATTCACTTCACTGATTTTTTCTTTTGCTGAGAAATAGCTTTTTAGTTTTAATCCATCCCAGTTATTGATCCTTGATTTCAATTCTTGCACTATAGGAGTCTTATTAAGGAAGTTGCGGCCTAATCCAACATGATGGAGATTTGGGCCCACTTTTTCTCCTAGTAGGTGCAGTGTCTCTGGTTTAATTCCTAGATCTTTGATCCACTTTAAGTTTAGTTTTTTGCATGGTTGGGAAACAGAGGTTTAATTTCATTTTGTTGCTTATGCATTTCCAGTTTTCCCCACACCATATGTTAAAGAGGCTGTGTTTTTCCAATGTATCCTTTTGGCACCTTTGTCTAATATAAGATAACTATAATTATGTGGGTTAGTTTTTGTGTCCTATATTCTGCACCATTGGTCTACCAGTCTATTTTGGTGCCAATACCATGCTATTTTTGTTAGTATTGCTCCATAATATTCTATGAGTGTTGATTCTGTATCCTGATACTTTGCTGAATTAATTTACTAGTTCTAGAAGTTTTCTGGTGGAATTTTTTGGGTCTTCTAGGTATAGAATTGTATTATTGGCAAATAGTCCTAAGTTGAGTTGTTCTTTTCTATCTATATCCTTTTAATTTCTTTCATCTGTCTAATTGCTCTGTTTTCACATATATTGGGAGATATCAGGGCAGGAGAATAAAGAGGGAGAGAAAGAAGAAAAAATTTTGAAGGAAGAAACAAGGGTTCTTTTGGTTGGAGATCAGTATCTTTCCTGCTTCTCTTCTCATCCAATAGGTGGGGTTGTCTGTTCTTAGTTGGTATCTCTGCCCTCAGGATGGTGGGGGTTACCAGGGTGTGAGGGTTGGTCTTGGGTGCAGGGCACTGGAAGTCGGGTATGGCACCTGCTGGTCCCATTGGGAGACTCCAGGATCTCCTTTGGGGTCTGCTCCTGTGATGTGGGAGCCGGATCTTATCTCCTCATCTTGGCTGTAGACCTCACAGTTCCTGCCCTCTAAATTAGTGTCTAAAGTGTATCTCCCTCATCTTCTCCCTATCTGCTTCCTAAGCAGGAACCTTTCTCTCCAGTGGTCTTGTGGGTTGCACTCTGGTGGTTGTGCACTTGTCAGGGAGGGCCGTTTTGTATAGGGCAGTCACTTTTTCTGAGTTAGAGGCTGCTGCAGATTGGGGGAAATTAGAAAACTAAGGGTATTTGGCTATCTGGTTGTCCAAACTGGCAGGTATCCCTACTAAAGATGGTGATGGAGGTGACCCAAGATGGAGGCAGCTCTTTTCTGTAGTGCGATGTTGAGTTGAGTGGGGGGAGCCAGAGATGGTGTTGTGAGATGTGTTCAGAGATGAGCTCTGTGGCATACAGTGTTGTGGCTGTTGGCTTTCTTCAGAGCCTTGATATCCCCAGGTGCAGGCAGGCTACTTCGACTGTGGAAGTTGCTGCCGAGTCCCAAGATGGAGGTGACCAGGGGAGCCCCACATTAGTAGATGGGGGTCCACACAGGAGTGGTGGCCTGATTTCCTGCGTGTGGGTAGTGGTTGAGTGTCCTTCATGGGAGTGGTGTCTGAGAATTCTGTGATGGTGCTGATGCTGGTTGTCCCACTAAGGCACCTAGGAGACCTGCGTGGCGAGCACTTGGAAGTCGGGAGTATGTTTCTACTGCTGAGGCCCAGGATCCATGGCATACAGTGGCTGTAATTCCTTCACTGGATCAGCTGTGGAGGGGTCCTCTATCACTCTCAGTAAAGCAGGATTCCCACTAGGTTTTACCCAGGTTACAGAGCAACACAGAATGCTGCCTCTCTCTGGCCTGCCATCTTGGATCCCCCCAAATATAGTTTTTATACAGCTTAATAGTATTTGCAATTGGCAGTCATTTCATGAATGACACCAAAGTCACAGAAAACAAAAGCAAAATTAGACAAGTGAAATAATATAAAGATTAAACCCTACACAGTATGGGAGACAACAGAGTGAAAGGGAATTATACAGAATGGGAGAAAATAATTGTGGAACATGTACCTGATTGATTTAAGAAAGAGGTGAAATATGATGGCAAACAGACACACAACAACTATTTACATAGTGAAAAAAAATGGGCTAAGTGATATACATTTCTCAAGAGAAAAAAAAAATATATATATATATGACCAACATGTATATAAAAATGTAGTTAGTAATCATCAGGAACATGAAAATGAAAACCAAGATGAGATCACTTTTCAGTTTCCATGGCTACTTTTAAAATGATGTATTACCTTTCACTTGCTAAGAAGACCATTATAAAAAAGTAAACAAACAACAACAACAAAACACAAGTGTGTGTGAGAATGTGGAGAAATGGAAATCCTCTTATACTGCTGGTGGGAATGCAAATGATGCACTCTATACCTTGATTTGGAAGTACATCAAAAAAATTTAAAAAAAAAAAGGATTTCCATATGAGCAAATAATCCCCCTTCTGGGTAGATATTTCCCAAAAACTAACAAAATCACAATATCACAGAGTTATTAGTGCTTCCAAGTTCATTGCAGCACTATTCACAATCTCCAAGATGTGTGAAAAACATAAAAAGGATGGTGAAATGTGATAGACACCATTATCAAAAGTATATGTATGCAGACACGAATTGGTGTCAACATACTGTATATACAACCAGAGATATGATAAATTGTGCTGTATACGTGTAATAAGAATTGTAATGCAATTCTGCTGTCCTTTGTTATTTAAAAAATCAATAAAAATATGAAAAATAAATAAGTAAATAAAATAAATATCCATCAAGAAATAATGAAATTTTAAAATGTCACGTGTATATCCATTGAAATATCCAGTGCTTCTCAAGAAAGAAGAAAATACTACAAAAGGTGAAAACATTGACGTAAAATGTTCTTGAGAGAGAAATGCTTTATACATTCTGGAAAAAAAATACCCTAAACCAAATTGCTCCTAATAAGAAATTATAATTGGTAATTCTTAACAGCTACTAGACTGACAAAATAATTATAAAATCTACACTACAATAAAATTAAATGTGACCTCCATGTCAGGTAGTAAGTTGCAGGGCTTCTCATCTCATCAAACCCTCATTATAGTCGAAGATTTGGGAGAATGACCTGATTTCCACTGCGGACAAGGAAAAGGAATTTTCCAAGAAGCAGGAAATCCGTGGGAGCACTTAGTTTTTATGACATGGAATTAGAACCAGTAACAGCTAGAATTGATTCCAACTCATGCTAATGCCATCTTAGTGAAGTAGTGTAATTTAGAACAATTGAAAGAAGAACAAATGCTAAAGCAAAAAGAAACAATTCAAATATCTGTGGGAAACTACACGGGCTGAAGTCCCACACTCCATGTTAGCAGCAGTGATTGCAATTAAACATATCTGTTCATTCAGAAGAGTTTTCCTTTAGTTTCCTTTCCCTCCCTCTCTTCTTCACTAGGAGATGCTGGATCTGTCATGTCACCTTTTCAATGGAATATATGTGTTCATTTCTTGCAATCAATTATTCTTGTCCCAAGAGTTAGTGGAGGGATTAGATAGGAAGACTGTTTATCCTTCAGGTGATCTCTCCCCCTGCAACTAAGACCAGAGAATTCCATTTCCACTGATACTGCATGCATCTTTATGAGTCACAGAGATGCTAGTCACTCAACCCTCCAGCCTTGTCACACTTTGCTCTACTGCTTAAGAAAACATCTTTATATGAATTCGAGTTCAGAAGGTGAGTTTCTAGCAAGGTTTCACCCTGGATTTTAGGTAGCATGAAGTTATTCTACTGGGGGTATGATTCTCTACCCAATTAGAGTTAACTGGCTTCATTGAGGTAATGCATGTTTATCTTCCTGTCTCAGTTATAAGGAGGAAAGATTGAAAATGGCATGAGAAAAATGTTTTATGCACAATTTACCCTCTAGGCATTGCATCTCATTTCTTGGTGACTGCTGTCACTCATGTTGATGACTGTGGAATTTCTAAAATGGCAATGCTGGCTTAGGGATTACTGTTTAGTTTTGTAGAGTACATAATAATTCTTAGAGTCTGGCAATGTACCTTCACTTGTAGACAGAAGAGGGAGATGTGTGTGCTTCGATGCTATAAAGCAAGATGGCAATCTAAAGTATTGTTTACATTAATAATTAAAATAATAAAAATTGGCCACAGAATTGGCAGACAAATCTGAGATCTTGTTTCTGTCAATCCTGGTGTTACTTTCTAAAGCTACAGTGAAAAGTGTCTCAGTGCTAATAATCCGTGTTGCATAATGTGTAGGAGCTCAGGCCCCAGAGATAGGAAGCCCCAGGTTTAAATCAGAGTTCTGCCCCATGTGGTCTCTGGGCTTCCCATTTTCATCCTTAGTGTACTTCATTCTTTGTGCATTTCAGTAAGATACTCCATGAAAATAAACTTCACTTCCCCCTCCAACCTTCACACTTATGAAAACAGTGCATTTGGAGTTTGCATGAAGTAAATTCAAAAGAGGCCATAGTGATTTAACACCCCAAAAGCAAGGTACCATTGAATTTATGACAGCTTAGGACAGACTGGAATTAGCAAAAAAGGTTTTAATTAAATATGAAAAGGCTTAAAGGAACTAGCTTATCTTCAGAGACAGTGAGCTAGGGACCAAAACTCTGGGAAGTGTCACTGTCCTAGAAAAAACAGATTATTACTAGTAGTATTTTAATCTAAATGCAAGTCTAAGAGGCAACATTCCTACTAGGCTTCTCTGTTCCTATCTCCTTTTAGAGCTGGAAGTCAAAAGAGTTTCCTATGACACACAGGGTCCCCCAGGATTAAGTTGTGCCTTATCTCTTCAACTGTATTTCCCATCACTGCCACATCATACTTCCTATGCTATCAAAACAGAAAAAACGCATAGTTCCTCTTTTTTGCTTATTCAGTACCCTATTCCACCACTTCCCTCTTATCTGCTGCTTTCCATATCTCCTTTGTATTACAAATTCAATTTTGAGGCCCACTTCACACACCCCTTCTCCAGGCATCCTCCCTGCAGTGAAGCCTGAGATTAAGTTGGGTGCATCCTACTTTCTTCCTATAGTGACTACTTGTTCACTTCCTGTAGGGGTTGATAATCATCTGCTTGATGCCTTATTCTTTCAGTAGACTGTGGATATGTTAAGGGGTAGAGACATAGGCTCTTGTTCCCCTTTGTCAATTAGATATCCCTTCTAGGAATCACCAAGTTCCACAGAGATGCTCATGGCTGCCATTTTCTTAAACAGGAACGGCAGTTTCCAGCATAGCCTTGAGAGGTGTATGAGCTTTCTCTAGTCACCACCCCAAATGCATGAAAAAAAAATATGGTTGGAAAAAACACCCCACTCTTCAAGTCAGTCAGGCTACGAAATGAAGATGCTAGCTGAGTTAAGTGGACATTTTGCCTAGAATTAGCTTAGGAGAAATAAGAAAACAAGACAAAGCAATTACACTGTAGAAGTACCTAGAGCTAGAGGAGGTAGTATTTGGTTTATCTGCTACAAATGAGAATGTGGATTTTGTAGTCAATCCTGCATTCCATCACAGTCCTTCCACTAAAGCAGCAGTATCTCTCAGTGGCTTCATCTCTGTGTTCCCCAATTCATCATCTTGAAAGGGAAGATAAAGAACTTGTCTTCCAAAGATTTGTGAGGTTAAAATAAAAGGCACCAAAAGAAAGGACATGATTGATATTCAATAATTCATAATTTGTTATCATCACTGATAAGCTTATTGCCAAAAAAAGGGCAGGGAGGGGATAAGGATGGTCCCTGACTCCTTTTTCTCAGCTACCTACTTCCAATATCAAATACCACCTTAAAATATTTTCTTGAAGGAATTTGTACTTTAAAACACATGCAAGCTCATTTTTATAATCAGTGCCATTTAATACCCAATTTTTTTAATGACATGAGCTTGTATGCAGCATAAATGCTTTTGCCAAGTGTTCATATTAAATTCATTTATTTCTCACAAGTATAAAAGCTTAGTATTAATACTCTATTCACATTTTTATAGGTGCTTTGAACAATATTGAAACCTGAGTTTGAAAAAGTCCAGATGGTTTAAGTTTTATTGAAACCTGAGTTTAAAACAGCCCAGACGCTTAAGGCAAAATTCTAGCTAAGCACTGAACACTTTTTCAGAAAGTGTTAGTATGCTATCCACACAGAACCTTCCCTGGAGTTCCATAACTCCTCATCACAGGTTTTTCTTTACTCAAGCCTTGTGCTCATCTTCTCTGATAGTGCACTGAACAGATAAGTCAGCTTTGTGGCATGTACTCCATAAAAATGACTGTATCTGGCCTCCAAAGTCCTAATGGCCCACACATTATCCTGGCAATGTCAATCAATGCATGTTTGTTGTATTATTCCTCTATGCAAGGCACTGGGCTGAGTTTGAAGGACCTGCACAGTCACCCTCCCACTAGTTCCTTCCTCTGTAGGCAGTGCTCTAGCCCATAGTGCAGGATTCCAACCACCAGCCCCTCCACCATTACACCAGCACCATCTGCATCAGCATGATTGATTGATTGATTGATTGATGATTGATTTATGCCAGGTATTGAACTCTGGGGCCCTTGACCACTGAGCCACATCCCCATCCCCCTCTTACCACTTTTTAAAAATTTTTATTTAGAGACAGGGTCTCACTGAGTTGCTTAATGCCTCGCTTTGGCTGAGGATGGCTTTAAACTCGAGATCTGCCTCAGCCTCACAAACTGCTGGGATTATAGGCTTGCACCACCACATCGGGCAGCATCAGCATTATTGCTAAACCTTGTGCACACTTGTCATGTTTTAACTACATCTTTGCAAGTTATCCCCACTTTGCATTTTAATTGCTTATCTCCCTAAGCTTTAGTTTCCTTATCTGAAAAATAGATATAATAATATTATCTCCTGTTACAGTTGCTTTGAGTGTCAAATGAGATAACTCAAGCTCCTAGGACAACCTTCTAGGCCTGGTTGCGTGATAATCATGATGAATAAAGCAAATGCATTATATTAAAGATGAACAAACCAAGGCTGACAAAAATGAAATAATTTTGCCAGTGTGGTTTTGATGATAACAGATGAAGATGGAAATCCATTTTGTCTGAAGTGAAAACATGTTCTCTCTTTTGACTCCCTTTGAGTCTCAGTCCAAGAAAGCATACTTCTCACTAGAATCTATAGCTTTATGCTTTGTCTTTCCTCTCAATGGGTAAATCATAAATATAAGTTTTTTATGATGTGTTTTAAAGCCCAACATTGGAGCTTAGACATGAACTAAAGGAATTGTTCCAACTCTTCTCAAGATCTGGAAGCCACCAATATCCCTGCAGATCTTAGATAAATGTTTTTAAATTACATTTATTTATTTATTTTAATGTTTCTAAAATTTTATTTTAACTGACAGATAAAGATATAAAAAGTATACATATTTATAGGAAGCATTGTATTTCAGTACATGTATATATCCTATAATGTTTAAATCAAGTGTGTGTGTGTGTGTGTGTGTGTGTGTGTGTGTGTGTATATATATATATATATATATATATATATATATATATCCACAAATATTTATCATTTATTCATGGTAAAATTTTCCAACTCCTTTATTTTTGTTTGTTTTGAAATGTACAGTTCTCTATAGTTACCCTACCATGCAACAGCATACCAGAACTGTCCCAATCTAACCTATAACTTAGCACCCATTGATCAGCCATATTAAAAGTGCACTCAATCCTGATCTTATATTTCTCCTTGTGCTGCTTTTCCCCAGGTAAGTCTCATTTTCCTGTCCAATTATAAAGACCTTTAACCCTCTGTCACCTTTGATCTCAATTGGGAATTATTTTACTCAGACTCTGGAAACCTAGAAGATTTTCAGTCCAGACACCAAACATTTTCCCCCTGAAGCAACAATGGGATTTTGAGAGATTTGGCAGGAAATCCACAAGTGCTGATTCTAAAATCCCTAGGTTCCCTGAGGTTTCTAAAACAACAACAAACAAAAGCATACCTTGTTTATCAAGCACACAAAGTGCTTTCTTTGTTCATTCAATAGGAAATTCAGAGCCAACTCCGAGAACAGAAAATTTGGCTTTGAAAATGTGAGCTCCTCCCTAAATCCTGCCTTAATGAGAACCAGAGAGAAAGAAAGAAAAAGAGAGAAAGAAGCCTATTTAAAGGAAACTCACTTCTGAAAGGGCTGGTGGCTTTTGTCAGAAACTCCTTTGTGTCACTGCTGTCTCCTTAGTGTGAGAATGAATCTAAAAATAGGTGCCTAAGCTTTTATTCACTGGACAGATATGTCCTGCCAGGGTGAGATTTGTTTTGATTATTGATTCTAAGGGCAGACTATGTGCCTGTCCACCCCAGGGAGGTGAAATAACTCTGGGTTCTCAATTACCTGCCTAATCTCCGAAATAGGTTTCTTGTTTTCCTCCTTTTTACAGCATCAAGACTTTTATCTAAAATATCATACACACGCACACACACACACACACACGCACACGCACGCACACACACACACACATCTTCTCCCTAAGAAATGAAAGCTAATCCATTGTGTTTTAAATCAAATCTCTCTTGTTCCCCTGGGTACATTTGAAAGTCATGAGCAAATGAAGATTTATCCTATGGGGTGACCTCTGTAGTAGGGTCCAAAAAAGACTGGGGAGTGCAGCCATCTCACACTGCATCATTTTCCAATGCATTTTGCTCTTCATGGCAGCCTGTGGGGCTGGGAAGAGACACAGGTTAGAAAATTAAATAGAAGGGTGCATATTTTCCCATATATATATTCCCATAGAAGTCCACATGGCACATGAACAGCTCAGCATCTGTTCACCAATGTTTTTTTTTTTTTCCTTTCCTTTGCAAAACATGACATGTGCAAGTCTGTGTCCTTGCCTTGCCTAGTATATTTTGTGCCCAAAAAATGCCTTGTGGACAGAATTAGTTCTTATGAGAATTTCAAAGCTGGCTCTGTAAACAAACAAGCCCCCAACCCCCAAAATCTCAGTCAACTCCAATTTAGCCAATTACATGAACACTCTTAAGGAAGTTCTCAGCAATGCTGCACAAGGGACCAGACACCAAAACAGAGTCTAGTGTAACAGAAGGGAGTTATAGACCCCCTCCCTTTAACTTTTAGCAAAGAATAACATAAGAAGATTTCTAAACCATCTTCTAGACTGTAAAGTAGAAGGGAAATGGAACAAGGCTCTGGGGTGTGATGAAGAGTAATATCTAGCACATGGACATAGAATTTCAAATTCACCCAAACCTCTTCAATAACAATATCACTCCTTTCTTTGGGGACTTTTAGGTAAGTTATCAATAAGCATCTATTATTATAAGCATCTAATATTTGCTAGATTCAGAGATGAGTGACACAAAACCATCATTGTTAATGAGGGAAATACTGACTTATAGCTCAAAAATTAAAATGTTGTTCAACTGTGATAGAAGCAATATTTAGCAGAGGGGTGTCTCATTCAACCTGGAGGCCTCAGAGATGGTTTCAGGGAGGAGATGATACTTAACTCTTGAAGGATAAATGCATATATGAAAGAAAAATCCTAGGCAGTGAGGTATGAGCTAGTTTGTGGGAAAGATTAGCTGATGTTATAATGAGATGAAT
This sequence comes from Marmota marmota marmota, assembly GCF_001458135.2. Taxonomy (NCBI): domain Eukaryota; kingdom Metazoa; phylum Chordata; class Mammalia; order Rodentia; family Sciuridae; genus Marmota; species Marmota marmota. Next base: position 7,486,084 of record NW_026000174.1, read on the forward strand.
CTGACATGGAATTAAAATTTTTGGAGCAACAAATCAATGCAGAATTGCCTGACACATGAATTACTCATTCAGGGTCACTCTAGGTAAATTTGGGTTGGCACAAAATCACCACACCGAGACAGAGAAAATCCATTTTGGGGGATTCTTTAGCACTGTTTCCTCTATCCAGCTCTGACAAGGGAGGCAGACAACCAAGAGGAGAGGAGGAGGACGTTCTGAAGCCCCTTTTTATTGGGAAGAAGACACTCAGAATGTTCCACCCCAATGAGGGGGGTCAGGTTTCAGGGGGTTGAGTCTAGCTTCATGATGTCTTGTGGTCAGCAGATTGACTGACACCTTGAAATTTAGCAAGAGCGAGTGATTATAGCAGATTATAGCAGAGCTAGTGAAAAGGACACAAACGTGTTGCACAGCTCAGACAGAGCAGCAATGTCAGTCCAGTCCACTCATATACTCATGCTCATAGTTCACACACACACAGCCCATGGCTGGCTCGCCACACAGAATAATATATTCTTTGTATAAAATCGTGTGAATTCTGAAAAGAAAGGGTCTCTGAAGACCAGCCTAAGCCTGTCTGACCCTGCCAACTTTACCTGGAATCCAGAATGCTATTCACTGAATATTCCATTTCATATAGTTGGAATCATATTGCCAAGTTACTTTTCATTAATTCAGACTTAAAATGCTGGAAGAAAACTGAGAAAAGATCATTTTTGCCTAGGTCTCCTGATAATGTCTTCCATCACATATTTCCTCCCTACTCATTCACTACCAAGGTGACATAGCTGTCAACACTGGAAAAATGTGGAGCATCAGATTATGTATGGATCTGAAAGCCATATCTTATGAAATGCACTTGTATCAAAAAATGTACAAGAGTTGCTGAATGCCAGGTTGCGGACAACACCAAATAGATAAGCATTGTAATACTGTTTTACAATAATGTTCTACCTGAGCTTGTTAACATCCCCAAATATACATGCCTCAGCATGCCAATCATTTTGGTTGAGTCACATAGAAGTTTAATATATAATCCATAAAAATATTATAAAATAGATGAAGGGTCATAATGGTTAAGATTCTTGGAAAAAAAAATAAGTATGACAAAAAAACTACGATTAGAACATTGTGTTTCTCAAAAACCCATGCCATTTTCTCTAGACTTTGTTAAAATTGCTCTTGAGAAAAGTAGGCTATTCAATTATTTCTAAAAATTGATGCATAAATGTAAGTACCTTAAATTGTTTTTAAAGAATATACACTTGGCTTCCATATCACCACAGAAGTCCCAATAAAAGTCACACATTCCTTCCTTTATTATATAGACCTTCTATGAGACTTTCAAACATTGGGTACTAAGCCTGAAGTTTATAATCCCCAGAAGGATGGAGAATCCAACCTTTGAGAAGCCGCACCTTAGTGGAGGAAAGAGTAGTGTGAACACGTATGACTTCATTTAAGATGGTAATAAAATAGACAAATTGCTATATTTATAAATATATGTAGACTTAGGCTGAGCAGGAAGAGAAATGCTGCCTAAAAGTTTGAAAGTTTTATCACAGATAGAGGGACAAAATCAGGCCTTGAGGATATGTAGCACTTTGCCAAGAGAAAGCTTGATTAGTCTTTGTGGACAGATAAGACAGGAAAGAGAAGAAGGTATGAGAATATTTTTATTGGATGAAGATTCTAAAGGAATTTCACGATTAAGTCTTATATAAAACTTATTTATTTTTATATTATACACATAAAAACTAAGCTGCCTTCCACAATTGTTACAGAATTTACTACATATCACACAGAAATATAATGATTTATATATCTATGTCTCTTTCCTGTTAGACTTTGAGCTCTTTTAGTACGTGAGCTCTTTAATGCATGAATTCTTCTGTATCTGTCACTTGCACTACCTTAGCTACTTTTCCTAAGGTATGTCAGATGCTTGTTAAACATTCACTACAGTCAATGAATGACTTTGTTTGTAGTTTCTTGCTTATACGGCTCCCCAGCCCCACCCCTGAACTATGAACATCTTGACAAGAGAAATCATTTGGTTAGCAGATTTTTCAGAAAAACAACATGCATATGGATTTTGAAGGAATTCAGACAACAAATCCTGAGGAAAGAAAGGAAGGAAGGAAGGAAGGAAGGAAGGAAGGAAGGAAGGAAGGAAGGAAGAAAGAAATAACGCAAGTGTTATAAATTATTTGGGGGAATATTTTGCTTTTCTCTTGAAAAACTGCCAATATATGGAACTGCTTTGTCTTAGTCTGTTTGTGTTGTTATAACCGAATATCTGAGATTGGGTAATATATAAGGAACAAAAAATTATTTCTTACAGTGTGGAGATGGAAGAACTCCAAAGTTCAGGGCCTTGATTCTGGTGAGGACCTTCTTCCTGCATCATTCCATGGCAAAAGGCAGATGGCAAGAGATCACTTATGCATAAGAGAGAAGGAGACATCTGAGCTCCTTTTATCAGAGACTCACTCCACAGCAACAGCATTAATCCATTCATGAGGGAAGAGCCCCTGGAAATCTAATTGCTTCTTAAAGGTCCTACCTCTCAATACTGTTGCTGTGGGAATCAGGTTCCCAATGCAAAAACTTGGGGGATACATTCCAATCTTAGCAGGCCTCTACTGCCAGCTGTTCACTTAGGGAAGATTAAAGATTATTGCTAGGATTTTAAAAATAGCTCTAGGAAACTGTAATGTACACATTGAAAGTTTTAGCCAAAGTATGTCAAACAGGTACTCTTCAATTTGAAAACATAAGTTTATTAATTGTTCCACAAACAAAATCCATTAAAACAGAGGAAATAGAGTTGAGGAGAATAACATGACTAATACAGACAGTTATTGAATCCAAAAAAATTCACTATTACCTAGTTCCTGTCATTTGCTTTTTTTGCAGAAAAGTTCAGATACCAAACTTGAAGTGAGGAGGCGTAAATTTGTGGCTGAGAGAGCCAAAATGTTTTGTCTTAGGTCACACGTCTCCTGGTTGAGATGATTGTGATTCAGACCAGATGCACTTATTTAAAAGCCTGTCCTCATTCCCACAGTTCTTATTATAAGGTCTCACAAAGACAGCAAATGCCTATAGAGTAAAGCTTCATGGATATCACAGTGTTGTCCTGTCCTTGCTCCACCAAGAAGACTTATGCTCCAGGTATTTTGGGTTGAAAAGATCTACTCCTATATTTGACCTGTGAGATGACCATCTCTGAAACACGTAGTGTCTTTCAGTGTATTAGTAAATTGTGTGCCCCATAGTCTGATCCTGTTGGGTTCTGCCTGGCAAAATCACCATTCCTACAGGCTTCCCTCTACTGGGACACCTTTGGGAAGAACACTGCTTGAATATCCATGTGTGATAGGCCATGGGGATATCTTTGTTAGAAATAATTCTCCAGCTTCCTCAATGGTTTATAATCATGTAAAGTTTACTACCAGTTGTTTGTAGGCAGATAACTAAGATAAACATTATATAACCTCCTATCTGGCTGTCAATCATGGAATTGTGGGATGCTGACTCCCTACAGAACCATAACAAATTTGTGTGTGAATAACATGCAGTAGAAAAATTTAATACTCTAACCTGGTAGTATTTACTCCTCCAAGGATGGGACCCAGTATATTCTCTTGGCAGTTAATTGTAAAGATACCTAGTGTCCTTCTGTCATGAACAGGTTATAAAAATTAAAATGGCAGGGCCATCTTGATCACAGTGATGGTCTAAGAAAGCATATGGATGGAACAGAAAACACAGGGTTTGGTTTTTGGTTTTTAACCAATCAACCTCTGCAATGTGCTTTCATGTGCCACTCAGCCACAACAGAAAACAATAAAATGCCCAGAATTCTATAGTTTCTGTCACTGAGTTAACAATTCTGAGTCACATAGAATACAGGTATGATCCATTGACAAAAAACAATAAAAGAGTCAAGTAAGAAACCAGTTCCTCTTCTCTAATCTTCATGTTTTCTTTGAAGAATAGCCATCACTGTTTTTCAGTGATGACATCTAATTCTAGCTTCTGGGATTGGGGGTAGCAACTTCTTCCCATTGTCTCATCCCTGTATTCTATGCCAGAGCTTTAGCTGGTCCTCTACTGAGCTGTCAGCTCTCTGAGCCATGCCTAATTACCATAATGTTACATGTATTTTGTGGCTAAACACAATTTCCAGTTTAGTTGGATAAAGTGATTGGGTCAAACCCAAGTTTCTTAAAAGCCAAGTAGTTAGAAATGAAATAACACTGATTTGCTTTTATTCAGGGACTTCTTAGGTATCCAAGGTCCTTCATTTGCTGATTGTCATGCCATTTGCACTATTTGCTATTTTTGAGTAATCAGAGTATATCGTACTCAGGAGCAGAACTATAGTGAACATCCCCATCTGTGTTGGCTCAGAAATGGTGTGAAACAATCCATCCATGAAGAGTTAATTTGGAGAACCTCTGCTTTTTGGTTGAATGGAGATTTATCTGGTCCATGGAGATCAGAAATTATGCTTTTTTTCTTAATATAAAATGCTACTAAGTTAAATTGTGAAAGCCTTCAAATGTCAACCTTGAGATTTTATGTTTCCTGTGATTTTCTCAGCAAAACAGAAAAAAAACACACTTCACAAAAATCCTCCCCAAGCAATTAGCACCATTAGCGCCTTCAGCAAGCATATGGTCATAGTGGAGAGGAAAGCAGCCCCATGTCACATTTCTATCACTGTTTGTATACTTTTGGACATAGTTCATTAGACTGCCTTTCCCTCAAATCCATCTCCCTTAAAGAGATTGTGTTGTATGTTATCTTAATAGTTAATTATTTATTATCCCCCAGTGACTACCTTTCCTAGGGCAATTGCTCTCCTGTTTATTTCCCCTCCAACACTTCCAAATTACCATTATCTTGGACTGGATATTTCTCCCTAGCTGTGCCACTGGCCTCTCATCCTCAACTAATCTAATGGAGAACTCTTGCTTTTTATACAAAACATGTTTATAATGTGTTTTCAAAGGCAAGTTTCCCATGAAGTTTATAAAATATATTTTCCCTCAGTTTCATGGTTCCATTTCAAGGTATTTTAAGGTATTCACACAAATTTTTGTTATTGTTGTTGCTAGCAAAAAATCACAAAAATAAGATTCTTTAAGAAAATTTATTGGGTTGAGGGCTGGGGCTGGGGGGTTCAGTGGTAGTGCACTTGCCTGGCATATGTGAAGCACTGGGTTTGATTCTCAGCACCATAGATAGATAGATAGATAGATAGATAAAATAAAGATCTATCAACAATTAAAAAAATTAAAGGAAAAGAAAAAGAAAATTAAATTTATTGGGTTGGATTTCTCTTCTCATGTCAAGTTCCTTTCTGGCATACTGTTCCTCTTAGCTCTTGGTGTTGGAATCACCAGGAGCTGTTGCGGGATCTGGCTAAAATATGGTTAGGTATGGATTTAGTTTGTGTATAATGACTAATGTTTATATAGTGTTAGTCATATCTGTACAGACGTAATATATTGGGATCCATTCCAGTGTCATAAAACTTTCCTTCAAGTTCCTTCTGTTCACTGGGCTGGCAAAAAAGTCGGAGTCATATGCTAAAATATCCTATGCAACCAGAGGCAAAAGAGTGTGGGAAGTGGAGGAGATAAGAGGTTAGAACTTACAGAGCTAGAGTTAAGCTTTGAAAAATTTTTTTCAGACTTTACAAATCATATAGGAAAATAAAATTGATATATTTTCTAAATTTGATGGAATATTTATACAACAATTTCAATGACAACATATAGATGAAATTAAAACCACATTATCAGTAATAAAATGTAATAAATTGAGTCAGAACTCAGGGATCTATTTGTTTTGGCAACTTGTTAAATTATTGCAAAGAATTATCAAAAAGTAAACTAAAACCAATAAGAAAACAGTATTATGGATGCCATTTTTCTGATTTAGTGATATTTATGGTATTATTGGCCACCAAATAATTTATTATTGTGAAAGTTATTATTCAATTTTATAATCTAAATAAATATTAACTTTTAAGACTATTTTATATTCATTCTTACAGAGAGTCAGCTTTCTAAAACTGTATAAGGTTTAAGTTCTATAAACCTTCATCTAACTGGATTATAAAATCATGGTTCTGTATATCTAATTTGCATCTCTTATTGTAGTCTCTAAAATTCCATTCTTCTTCTAAATCTCTCGATTCTTTAGTTCTTATCAGCTACATGTCTGCCACTCAGATGTTTCTATTTTTCTAAATATCCAGGTATTCTTTTCCTCCATTTCTTCTGCTTCTGCAACTATACTGATGTGTGATAATAATAGTTCAATATACATCACTCTTTTGTTGTTATGAATTTAATTTCTGAATCATTTCAAGTCTATACTTCTTGCTTAGCAATGTTCACATCCATTTTTTCTTTCTTACTGTCACTCTCACATACGTGGCTCATTTTGCTAATATCAGGATTACATCACTGACTTCCTAATGGGACTCTGTGTCATAATATTTGTTTTATTCTGATTTTATTATTTTTCAATTAAATGTCCTTCTGTGATTTCAAATGTACTGCATTTACTACCCATATTCTTTAGAATAGCAGGCAGCTTGACTTTATTCCAACTTAAATTTCCCTGTGCTCCCTAATCTCCTACCCATGAACCCTCCCATTTAGCCTTTCCAGGTTACTCCCAATTTTTCCTTTCTGGGTTCCCCATTTTTCCATGTAACCAGAGCCCTCTTGGATTTAGGTGCTTCATTCTCCCTCTGTACATGCTCTTTCTTATTTATATGCCCCAACACTAATTAAAATGGCTCCTCTTTCCCAACCTCTCTACAAACCACCCCCATGACATCTTAGACCGCTTTTCAGAAATGATTTGCTGTCCTTCCAAATCCTGTAATCTTTGCCTTGTACTTTTCCTATAATGTTTAGCATATTTTCTTGTTTATTATGCACGATTGGTTTCTCTTTTGGATTTTTAATTTATCATCAGGTTTTTAATCATCACATTGCCTATTTTTGTACTAATTGTAGATGTTCAGCTTTTATTATTGGAGGGAACACATGTTACTTATTCATCAATTTGATATATTCTCTGCAACCAATTATTTGTAGAAATCATCAAATAGTATCTTACTTGGACTTCATAGTAAGCCATTTTTATATTAAAATATAAAAAAAGTTCAAAAACTGATTTTCTAACAATATTTGGATATTTATACATTATGTTTCTATTTAAATGATGTTCTATAAGAAAAACTATTCAGTTTATATAAAACTTTCAAATCTATTATCTCTTTTGATACTCTAAATAGCTTTTGTGTTTGACGTAATTTCCTATTTTATACACTGGATATTTAGAGTTTTTTCTGAAATTAAACAAACAGTAAAACTCAGACAGGAGTCACAATTTCTGTTTTCTGGCATTACATTCAGGATTTGTTTACTCCACCCTGGTTGCTTTTATCCTCATAATTCCATCCTCGCGACATTTTTATGTGAAACCTTCATCTGTCCTATTTTTCCCTCCTTCCTTCCCTGGATCTTTCTTTTCCTTTCTTCCTTTAAATATATTTATAGTTCCATGATGTTTACAAAGTGCTTCCATTTATCTTATTTAAATGCTATGATGACCCAATGTGAAGAAGTTTTATGCTGAGGGAACTGCCTCTGCGACGTTGAGCCCTTGATCAGAATCATACTGAGAACTCTTATGATCTCTTCTTTGATCTAGATCTCCTAAGTGTAAATAGCTTATTGTTTCTATCAAATTTTTTGTCACTTCCAAGACCTCATTAAGGTGAAAGAAATGACTCTGCTAGCCATTCTTCCAGAAACTATTTATGGTCTACTGTGAACATGACATTTTTGTGATGAATGTGCTGTTTACATGAATGTACATGTAGCTTCACACATCCAAAGGCTTTTGTTTGGAAATAAAAATGAGGTCAAGAGAATGCTATGTCCAAGTAAAAGGGAATATAAAATGAAAATGGAAATTTAGTCACAAATGAAATAAATATTTAAATGTAATTCAATGATAATGGCAACAAATACATAATAATAAATTTGAAAGTATAAAAAAGTATGTGATATATATAAAATACTAAAACTCAATTAGTAATTCAAAACCTGAATAGACCAATAACCCTTAAAATTTTTAAAAATTTCATTAAGTATCTCAACAACTCTCATTGAAATGAAAAATAAAAACTTTAAATTTAGCAATATCACATGAGAGTTTTAACACAATTTTTAAATTAAATATTTTTATATATATTTTTTTAGAATATGCATATTAATGAGAATCATCAATTTCTTTCATAAGGCTAATATATCTTTGCGTCTCTAATAAAACAAAGGCACTATTAAAAATAAAAAGGTAGTTTAATTTAATTTGATATTATACTAATATATCTATATATTTTAAAATGATAAATTTTTCCATATATGCAAATATATTTTAATATCACAAAATCTACTAACAAGAATAACTGTTTTAAGTAAGTGAAAAGAGAAAAATCACATGAATATGTGTAGCAAAAATATTTATTATCTATTTTTATTGAAAGTTCTCTTACTACTGAGAATACCATATAGCTTCCTTAACTCATTCATGGCTATATGCTAAATACTATATTAACTGACAAATTTCAATTCATTCCCTTTAGATTATAAAGGGAAAAAGTGTGTTATGATTGTTTTTGTCAATATAATAAGACAATTAAAAATTGTGAAAGGCCTAAGGATAAGAAATAAGGAGACAAAAAATTTAATGCACGTAATATTATCTATTAAAAAAATCACGTACTCTACTTATACACCATTAAGATTGATAAGATGCCTAAGTAAGAAGTTAAGAAAAAAAATAACCAAAAATCAATGCTTTTCTTCTCACCAAATGAAAACAGTTTTAAAAATTATGGAGGATAAAAAAAGATTGCCACTCACCATACCAACGAAACTATAAATTACCTAAGAATTATTCCAGCAAAGACTGCACATGTGGGTAATAGAAAAAAATCCAGGGGTCCTCCTCTAATAGAATGTATAAGTATGTAAAAAAATGAACTATGGAATACTGTCTGGTAGAGAAAATAATTACAAAATGTGTGATAACATTCTGTTCAGACCAAAGTAAGTGTTAGAATAAGATGTATTACAAAAACATTAAGTAATGGGAAAAAAAGTATGCTAGATAAAATCATTCAAGGACACACATTAAGTGGAATAAGGCAGATAATTATGGTGGAAAATATAGAAATCAGTGTGTGGTGAGGGTCAGGGATGATAAGAAAGGAGTAAAACAAAGTGACTGTATAAATGTAAACAAACTCTAAAGGAGTGATGATAGAGAACTATAGAGATTTATATTTTTCTTAATTCACCACATCTGAATTGCACTTGAGGAAAAATAAAAACAAAAATTCTTAGAAAATCTCCCTTAATGTTTAATGATTAGAACTGAACAAAGAACACCATAGACCATCAACTACAGCATCTTCTTATTTAACAGATGAGAGGATTTAATCCCAGAGAGATTCAGTCAATTGTCATGGTCATGCATCGTTAGTGGTTTCTCTTCCACTTCTCAGTCAGTGGTCTCTTCTTGGCAGCACGTGCATTTGGGCTTGAGAAAGTCATGTTTTCCAATAGCCTTCTCATGAAAGTTCCAACCCATGATGCCCCCAATGAACTTACACATTTACATTTTCACATGAAATACCATTCATCAGAGACAGATCAACAAGATAGCTGATCCTTTCATTGTAATGGAGAAGATTCAATTGGGAAAGTATTTTTGTTAAAAATGTCTGGGACAAAAAGGAACACAAAAGCAATCATTTGAAAAGTAATGTATCTTATGAAAATAACTGTTAATTACTTTAAATGAAAAGTAAAGTGCTCAAGTACTTTTTCTGAATTTTGTCTCCTGATGAAGTGGCTTTAGTCTGAGTCAGCTCTTGGCTGCCAATGTTGAGTGGGTTTATTTTCAGTAGGTTGACTTTTTAGATCATCTTTTAGATCCCCCATGTCCCCCCCCCAGGCTAGTATTAGGTGTGTCAGATCTACTTGTTACTACTACAGCTTCCCTAATGTTTACCTTTGTTAGTCAAATTGACTAGGTCATAGGATATGAAGATATTTGGTTAAAAAGATTACTATGGGCATTTTTTTGAGGAAATTTTTGGATGAATTGAACATTTAAATCGATAACAGTGAATATAACAGAATGTCCTCATTAATATGAGTGGATTACTTCCCATAGTTGAAGGCCTGAATTAAAAAGAAGAAGAAGGAGGAGGAGGAGGAGGAGGAG
>NW_026000174.1:7496443-7521790 GCF_001458135.2 Marmota marmota marmota
AGGAAGAGGAGGGGGAGGAGGAGGAGAAAAAAAAAGAAGAAACCTGGCCCTCCCTAAGTAAGAGGGAGTTCCTCTAGTGTGATTGTCTTTGAGCCGGGATTTTGTTTTCTTCTGCCTTGAGACTCTATTTGAATCACTAGTTCTTCCCAGTCTTGAACCTCTCAGCATTTGAACTAGAGCTACACCATTGGATCTGCTTGATCACAAGTTTCCTGAGCACAGATCTTGGGATTGATCAGTCTATAATCACGTGAGCTAACTTATTATAATATATAATTATTTAGATATAAATATATATTTGTGTGCATATTGTACTTGTGTGTGCACATGTATCTTAGTGTTCATTTTTCTAGGGAACCCTGACAAATACAGCATCTAAGTCATTGTATTCTAACTTTCTTAAGTACAGCAAAACAAAACAAATTATTAACTACTTTCTGACTCAATAGAAATTGTTATTATTAATTTTAAGGAAAGCTACTACGTATTCAGTACTTGGGCTATATTGAGTATTTTTATCTATAGAACTTTTTATCATAACAATCACTGGAAAGCTAAGACTGAACCAGGTATAGTTTAGTAACATGCCTATAATCAGATAAATAGTGATGGGGCAGAACTTCAACCCAAACACATTTATTCTCCACCACAGTATAACACACATTTTATTCTGAGACTTATCAAAGATGGATATAAAAGCACATGTCTAGCCTGTTCAGATGCAGCACCGGAGAAATATTGGAAGAGTGAAAGTGCAACTAAAGTCATCTAAGAGGACATAAGTATTATACTATTCTTCCACAATTTCAAAGTAACCTCAATTGATGTACATAGAATTGCTGATCTGGGTAAAATGAGACTGAACTTTCTAGCATCAGCAGGATAATGCAAGATGTTCTGAAAGCAATACTAATGATTAAAACGGTAACAAACAACCCTTTATGTGTCCCCAGGAATGACATTTACTGAAGAGAATGTAAAAAGACATAAACTTAAGGTCAAAACTGAAGTATTCAAACTAGAGGAATACATTGTCAAAAGAAAAAGAGCTAATTCAATTGAAAACAGAAATCCATGATGCAGAAAAAATAAATGGACATTTTTATGAGAGGGATAGTTGGATTCTGATTGGCATTCACATTTGCTGTTTTTCCAATGTCTTTCAAGTCCCTATGTTGGTGTTGGTGAAGGCTACTGAAGAAAAAAATGCTGCAATGAAAAGCCATTTGCCATGTTTGAAGGACACAAATATAGCTACAGAAGATACAGTTTGTGTTATGGTTCAGTAATATTTTAATTGTTAAAATATGGGAATTTTTAAAAAATTCTCAGAACCTCAATTTTCTCAATAGTAAAATGAGAATAAAATATTTCTTGATTTTGATTTCATAAAATTGTGCATCACAACTGAAGAGCAAAGCATGTAAATTTTCACTACTATGTAAAAATTAACACTAACAGTATTACCATTAACAGTATCAATATCACCTACAAAATGATATCAATGTGAAAGGGCAAGATGACATAGATGGTAATTCTGACAAAATGTTCAAATAGAAATATTCTGCTGAAGTTCCCCTTTGAGACTGACATCACCAAATCTTTCTTGAAACATAATGGACTAGTGAGAAATTCATTATGAATTACATTGTGAATTGTAGCTATGCATGTGTTTGTGTGAGTGTGTGTGTGTGTGTGTGTGTAGCATAGGGACTTGAAAGATATTGTAATACACACACACACACACACACACACGTGTATATATAAACATATCAGGCTATCTTGCTATCTTGCCTGAACTGTAGGTAGAGTTCCTTTAAGTGGATTTACACACAAATGCCCCCAAGGAATGCTTTTTGGGCACTTGATTGTCCACTCTCCTAACAAAGAATATTCTAGAAACTACATTCTCATTCTTATCAGATTTAAGGAAGAACTTGAAATGATTCTAGATGGCTAATGGGAAAGTACTTTAACCATACCTAAAAGTGGAATTCAAATATGAACAGCTATGTCTGACGTAATGAGGGGTTAATGGAAAAAGGCAGGTGGCTGACTGCATGGCCACTGAAGAAAACCACCTCAAGAAGTTCCTGTGGAATTTCACTGCCCCAGTAGTAGGATCTAGGGGTCAGATTTACAAGGTAAGACAACAATTTCTCCACCTCAGCTCTGGTCTGCCACATGCTCCATTGAGGAATAAGAGCGCTATCCAGGACTGAGGGGCTACAGATTCAAAATAACAAAAAGAAAACACCATGGGACCTTGAGGAATTGTGGGTTGGGTGATGTAGAATAAAGGGTAGATGTACCATTGGTCCCTTCTAGGGGACGCCTGAAAGTGTATGGCACTGCTACGTCTAGGGGATCCCTAGTGTTAGGGTGATCATATGGATAAGTTAATTATGGAAGTCATTTTTTACCTATGTTAGTGGACTCTGGTATTGACAAATCCCTTTTTCAATCTCAAAAACATCCAAGTTTGGGTAATATATTATAGAAGATTATTCTAAAAGAAAAGTGTTCTTATAAAGAAACCATAAACTGAAATGATTTAGGAAACATTTGAAATAGAAGTAATTTTAGGGTAGAAAATCTCAGGAATAGTTGAAATTTAGGGCCTCTTGAAAACACAGGTCTTCCTGAGAATCAGAAGATGATTTTTGGTACATGATATTAGGACAATTACTATAAATGTAATTCATAAACAGATGTAACTTGGAACTTCTTAGTTACAAAGGCCACAGATGTTCAGAGAGAGAAAAAAGACTAAACTTAGTCTTTAAAACATTGTCAGACTGAGGAATTAAATGAAAATGACTTTCCATCTTGGGATGTGTTTGTTGTGCAAGACTTCACATTTTGAACAGGCCCATTTACCATCAGAATCAACTGAATTTAAATATGAACTTTACATTCAATAGTATAGCATTTTAATCTTTACAAAGCTTATAGCCCCGTCCCCACCACACATATATACATCCTCTGCACAGTACTCTTTGGTAGGGAAACTTACAATTATGGTCCCTTTTATTAATAAGCAGTACTATCCAATATTCAGAAATTAAATTATAGTTACTCTGTGTACAATTTACATAACACTGAAATCTTAAGTACAATAAGAATCTTGATTTTATTGTTTTAAGTATCTTTAAATTTGATATGATATGGGACTGTGTATGATGAATACAAGTTTTCTCCTCAGAAAAATAAAGTGATGAATTTCAAGCATTAAAGACAGGCATTAAGGAGTCACTGTTTGAATGCTAGTCTATCCTGCAGCTCTTCAAATAGATGTTGTAGTGACTATGTTTGTTCCTATATTAGAACCACCCTGAGAATTATGTAGAACCACTGGTATGTTTCTGTATAAGTGTGATTTTTCTATGACCAAAGCGTTCCAAATGTCTTTTCCATGGGTGACCACAATATGTCTTTTAGTTGAATGGAAATGGCTCTAGGATACATCTAAAAGTAGGTTGAGTTTAGAAAAGTGCTCTAGTCTCTAACATTGAATATAGCAGCAGCTTAATTACTTTTGGTAACAAGCTCCAACTTCAAAATATTAAGTTTATACCTCTAGCATTTTACCATTGTACCATCAAAAAGCTAATTAGAATCTTTTGTTTAGTATAGTGAGGAACATGAAAAAAAAAAAAAAACAGCCTAGAATGATTGATAGACTTTATCCAGAAGTTCTGAGAGAAAAAAAAATAAATTAAAGAGGATAAAATAGACAATAAGATTGAGGAGTGAACAAACACCTACAATCTTTGTAACTCTTACACTTATCTATTTAGTTTTTTTTTCCCACACATTTTGGCAAAATTAATGTTTTCTTTGACCTGTTGGGGATTCAAATAATATAATTACAAATTTTTCCTTTATCTTAATAATTTTAGGTAGATGAGTATGCCAATTCACTATGGATTCAAATTGTCAATATAACCTAATGATAATATTGCCCCAAACCTATAAATGTTGCATATTTGTGTCTAAAAGCCCCTAGAGCTATGCCTAACTCATAGCAACTCCTTAGGAAGTTTCTATGTGAATAAATTATTCAATGTGTGAATAACTTAATTAAGGAATAAATAAAGAGATGAACAAATAAATATTTCCCATTCTGATTCGGCAGGATTGTAAAATTTTATTAGACAACATTTGGTAAAAGTTTACCCTAAATTAGCAAGTTTGGGACTTATGCAAGACATTTCAAAACTTGAATGGCTTTCAATTCTTGGAACAGGTATATGGCAACTTGATGTGGTATGATAAGACTTAGCATTGAACCTGCCACATGGACATAATATGACCTTCCTTGTCTAATTTCCAGCGAATATTTGAGGTCTTTGAGATCCATCTGGTACACATAGCTCTATGTTTTCTCCTAGCTTTTATTGCATTATTTCTGGCCAATTCCATCCCGTGTTGAATTTTCCTTTGTTTCAGGACTGTACATTTCTCCTTATAAAACTCCATAAACGGATAATTCAGATAACTTGTAATTACTGCCAGCTGTTCACTTGTAGATAACTTCAGAGATAATATTTTAGATCTGTTATTATGGCTCTCTTCCTCTAACAGAGAATAGAAAAACTCAGTGTGAAGATTTAGTAAGGTAGAAAAGTAAGACGATAGGTCTTGTAAATACCATGATTTTATTCTCTTTTAATGCTGAGTAATATTCCATTGTGTATATATGCCACAGTTTCTTTATCCATTCATCTACTAAAGGACATCTAGGTTGTTTCCACAATTTAGCTATGGTGAATTGTGCTGCTATAAATGTTGACATGGCTGTGTTACTATAATGCTGTTTTTAAGTCCTTTAGGTATAAACTGAGGAGTCGGATAGCTGCGGGTGCCAGGGGAGCATGGGAAGAATGGAGGAACTCTAGATAGGACAAATGGGAGGAAGGAGAAGAGAAGGGGCAGGAGGTAGGAAAGATAGTGGAATGAGATGGACATCATTACCCCAAGTATGTGTATGAAGACACAATTGGTGTGACTCTACTTTGTGTACAACCAGAGACATGAAAAATTGTGCTCTATATGTATACTATGAATTGAAATGCATTCTGCTCTCATATATAACAAATTAGAATAAATAAATAAATTTTTAAAAGAGACGGTTAAAAAAAAAGAAGATAGATCTTATAGTAAAGGTACCCTAGTTGAATCTTGGCTTTCTACCCACATGATATTGAGATAAGTATGTCTTCCTTTAATTGATTCTGTTCTCATTTTCAGACAATCTAGGAAATTACAATACATAGACATAGAATTCAGAAATTAAATGCCAAGACAGTGATGTCACTTAGTGTATATCATACTCTTTAAGCATATGCGTACCCTTTTCTTATCCACTTGTTTGACTACTTCTCTTTTTGGAAATCTCATTTATGTCCATGGTACAAAATCTGTTAACACGTTATGTAGCTGTTAGTATCCCATGTACTATTTAATATTCAGCAATGAAATATATTAAAAACTTGGTATAAAATAAGGTACAAAATAATGATAAGAATAATTATTGGGGACTAAAGTGGAGCAAATTATATTCTGTGCATGTATGAATATTTCAAAATGAACCCCACTATTATGCATAACTACAATGCACTAATAAAAGCATTTTAGAAAAGAAGAATTATAAGATCACTGCTATGAAAATGTAGACAAAAGGAGCCATTATTTCAGCCTAGGGTAATTAGGATGTTTTTGTGGAAGAGGTCACATTTAAATTAGACCCGAGAGATGTTGAGCATAATTTTGATAGAATGAGTGTAGAGGAACAATTGAGGTAAAAATAATAGCAAGAAAAAACATGTAAACTTTCAAGTATTTTCACAAAATGCTGTGTGGCTTAGTGTTATTGGTATACAGAATGCTAAAAATATTGTAGAAGGTGGAGATAATTTGCAGTATGGGGGAAATATCGAAAGACTGAAATGCATTTAAAATTTCTAGTTGAGTCTTTGATATCCTTCCATGGAGTTTTAAAAACTAAAAAATGATCTTCAGAAAATAGATTATTTTGGTATAGATATCTTCCTACTTTATAAGATACAACAAAATAAACTTACAAATTAGAACATCTAGCACAGACAAAAATGAAGTATACATGAGACTGTATACAAATTACAAA
Organism: Marmota marmota marmota; assembly: GCF_001458135.2. NCBI lineage: Eukaryota > Metazoa > Chordata > Mammalia > Rodentia > Sciuridae > Marmota > Marmota marmota. The sequence goes on from NW_026000174.1 coordinate 7,502,592, forward strand.
TGTCAAGAATGTCAGCCACAGAACTGAAAGGCAAGCAGGTTCTATGTAGATTACAAAGTGTTTCAATCTATAACATATAAAATATTTTTATATTAATAGAAGACAATAGCCATTCAAAAAGTAAAACATCAGAATAATAGATTTTTCCTTTAGAGACTATTTTTAAGTGATGATGTCTAATGTTGTTTGTGATGTAGAGAACAGGGCATTCCATCTGCTACTAATAAGAGTCGAAATTATACAATTAGTAGGATATGAATCATACAACTATGTATATCTGAACACTTTGTCATTTACACATTTTTTGTTTTATTTTTAATTGGCATATAATTACATAATTATTACCTGTTCAGTACAGGGTGATGTTCCAGTACATGTATACATTGTATGACAGGTAAATCAGAATACTTACCATATCCATTTTACATCCTATAAATATCATTTCTTTGTGATGACTATATTCAAAAAATATCTCTTGAAGCTACTTTAAAATTTTATACACAATATTGTTAACTGTAGCTACCCTGTTGTGAATAAACAGCAGAAATTATCACTCCTAAATGTAACTATTTGCTCATTGATCAATCTCTCTTTCCTATCTTTTTAGTTATAAATTAATACATACAATCAGGCTTATTTCAGTATTCCTGTGCCTCATATGTTTTGATGACAGCTTTTACACATAAATAATTTTGAATATTATCTTTTTACAATAATTTAAAAAATACATTATCAAAACTAAACATAAAAAATCACCTAGAAAAACAGGCAAATTGCCCAAAATCTGTACTTTATCTTTACTATATTATTTTTCACTTAATAAAATGAATTCTATGTTCATGTTATTACATATCAGTTGGAAAATGATGGCATATATAATACACCATTTTCAGGCAACTGGCTTGTTCTCAGTGTATCAAAAGCCCAGAACAAGATGTTGTCTCAATATTCAGGATTCCTGGGTAATAAGGGCTGCAAATGCTGTGCGTCTGGGTCATGAGAGCTTAACTTTTGAGTCCTTCACATGAGATACTGTTGGAAAATATTATAAATTATCAGTGTTTTGTGGGGCAATAGAGTCATAACTCCAAGCTGGATAAATTGAGGATAAAGTGGGATTAACTATTGCATGAAAGATACAGGAACTGTTTTTTCTCTTTGTGTAGAATGGGCACATTTCTAATAGTACAGAAAGGAAATAACTGCATCGTATTACAAGGTCTATGCCTTTGATACAATGTAGTTATGGGAACCCCTATTTATACACTCTTAGAATATCATACTGAATGATAGTATGCAAAGAGTCTGGAATAGTCAGGACCATAATTTTCAAAGTGGATTAGAGTAAGAACAAATTCATTTAAAGAAAAATTCGATTATTCTGATGTTTTACTTTTTTGAATGGCTATTGTCTTCTATTTAATTTATAAAAATGTTTTATATATTATAGATTTAAACACTCTGTAATCTACATAGAACCTGTTTGCCTTTCAGTTCTGTGGGATAATTTGTCTCATTGAGTCGTCTTTATATTCTCAGTTTACAATATCAGGCTGTGTGTGTCAACAAAGATAATTTAACTCTGCAGCAACAAAGAACCCAAAATAATTGTCTGAACCCTTTTCTAATATTAGAGGGGAGTCTGGCATGCTGGGTTGAATTTGCACATACAGAGTGATACTGAAAACCAACCAGAAAACTCACGGGAAGTTTTAGTTTGAAAGAATTTGAAGTGGAGTTGAGGTACAAAGACAAAAAGACATACCTGAATATCACATAAGAACAAGAAGATCGGAGTAAGAGTGTACAAGATGCCACATAAACTTCACATGGGACATATGTAACATCAGCTAAGAGAGATGGATGCAAGGTTTCCCAAGATATCCATCCTTAAAAGACATACCTGATAGGAAACAGGGAAGTCAACAATAATTATCTGAAGAGTTTCTATTTCTTTCTTTCTTTATTTTTAACTTAATTATTATTTGTTCCTTTTAGTTATACATGATGACAGAATCTATTATAATATATTTATACAGACATGGGATATATCTTTTTCTAATTAGGATCTCAGTCTTGTGGATGGTCATGATCTTGAGATTCACTGTGGTGTATTCATATACATATGTAGGAAAGTTATGTCAGATTAATTCCACTGACTTTCCTATTCCACTTTTGATTACTTGAGTTAGCAACAATAAAGTGTATACATATTTACCGGGACCTATTTGTTGTTATTCACTGAGTTAGGGAATATCGGGATAAATGCTTCCACAAGGATAATTCAGAACTTGCACCTACAAAGTGGAAGGAAGGGAATTATAACACATTGTCTATAAATTTTCAAATAGATTTGAACAGTTTCTATGTGCCAGATATTGCATCAGGCCGAGGCCTCCAGATTTCTGGCCAGTTGGGGAACATCGTTTCAAAAATGAAAAGGCTATATGGGTATTGGCAAGGATAGAAAAGAAGCTGATTTTGTGATGGTGTGGCATATCATAAATATTGCCTGGGTAGTACATGGGGGTGATGCGTGAGGTCAAATAGCTGCACTGTGTATTATTGAGTCACTGTCATTATCAGTGGGTTGACAGAGCAAAGCAGAAGAATGAGAGTGATTGTATTTTGAGGGTGTTGGTTTATGAGAATGAGCCAATACTACTTTCTAAAACAAAATCAAGAGGTGTGCAGTTAAACAGTGCCAGCAATGGGCAGTCAAAGATCAGAACTCGTAGGCTGAAGAGAAGCAGCCTCCAATCTGCTTTTCATGACGTATAGTACAGAGTACTGAACATGTATCAATATATCAATTATTTTATTAGTATCCACTGGTTTATTAAGACACTGTTCTATGTGCTACAGTTAGAGTAGGGAAAGGAAAGTTAAAAATAGAAAGAGATAAAATTTCAGTCATCATGTATTTTTTGGGGGTAATACTGGGGATTGAACTCAGGGTCACTCAACCACTGAGCCACATCCCCAGCCCTATTTTGTATTTTATTTAGAGACAGGGTGTTGCCGAAGCCTGGCTGGCTGGGCAAACTAACCAGGGGGTGACAAACAACTTATGAAAATTGATACAGCAGGAGTGGGAGCCATTTATTGTAGGACCGGAGGGGTATATATACATTACACACAGCTTATCTTAATTAACATAAACTAGATACTGCAGTCAACCAATAAGGAATCTCCACACTTAATGGCTCGCTGGTGTTACTTCACAAACCACTCCCTCTGGCAAAATGCCAGGCGCCATCCTGACTTGTTTACAGATCCTAACAGGGTATCACTGAGTTGCTTAGTGCCTCACCTTTTTGGTGAGGCTGTTGTTGAACTTGTGACACTCCTGTTCAGGCTCCGGAGCCCCTGGGATTACAGGCGTGTGCCACTGTGTCCACCAGTCAACATGTATTTTTGAAAAGGATGTTCTTATATGTGCTAAAGAGACACAGTCTAGTCAAAATGTACAGGCTGAGTGGAAGTCGAGGTGCATCTCTTCTTCCCACTAGTTTGGGATGGGCTGGTTTTGATTGTTTACAGAATTGATGGCATTTCATTAAAATTCTGGAGAAGGTATGGAAAAGGTACAGACTATAGGGGGAAATCACACTTTAGTTAGAGAAAACTAAAAGACAAATTATGTAAGCAGAAATAACCTGCTGTGTTTGGACAAAAGGAGTAGGGGAAAAGGTATGAAAGGTTCAAGGACTTAGTGGTTTTCTGAGCTACACTTAGGAATATAATGGGAGGGGCTGGAACAGATGGTTGGGGACATGGATAGGGAAGGCAGAGGCAGGGACTTATCAGAAGCATTATAACAATCAAGTTTTAAACAGTTGCTTTGATCTGGATGTTAAGAACAACAGGGAAGTGACCAAATCAATAACATTACATGTTCAAGAAAGACCTGACAGGATTCTAGAACAGACATTTCACAAAAGAAGAAATATGATCTATTGACCAATTTATGAAAAAATGTTCAACATTTCTAGCAATTAGAGAAATGCAAATTAAAACTAGAACGAGATTTCATCTCATTACAGTCAGAATGGCAAATATTAATAATACAAGCAGCAATAAATGTTGGCAAGGATGTAGGGGAAAAGTACACTCATACATTGCTGGTGGGACTGCAAATTGATGTAACTACAATGGAAAGCAATATGGAGATTTGTTACAAAACTCGGAATGGAACACCCATTTGGCCCAGTTATTCCAAGTTCTCAGTCTATACTCAAAGAACTTAAAATCAGCATACCATAGTGACACAGCCATCTCAATGTTTACAGCAGGTTAATTCACAATAGAAAAACTATGGAACCAATTTAGGTACCCTTTAACAGATGGATGGGTAAAGAAAATGTGGTATGTATATACAATGGAATATTACTCAGCCATAAAGAAGAACAAAATTATCGCATTTGCTGGTAAATGGATGGAAATGAAGAATATTATGCTAAGTGAAATAAGCCAATCCCTCAAATCAAAGGCTGAATATTTCCTGTGATATGTGGATGGATCATATTTCACAATAAGGCTTGGGTTCCGGAAGAATATAGAAGAACTTTGGGTTAGACAAAGGGGAATGAAGGGGATGAAGGGAGGATGGGAATAGAAAAAAAAGATAGTATAATGAATTGGACATTACTATCCTTTATTCATATATGATTATACAACCAATGTAATTCTACTTTGTATACAACCAAAAATATGAGAATGTATACTTCATATATGTATAATATGTCAAAATACATTCTACTATCATGTATAACTAATTAGAACAAATAGCAAATAAGAATAAATAAACAAAGGCAGAGGCAAGGTCACATCAGAGGTATTACAACAATCAAGTAACAAATGATAAACTATAAAACAATTAAAATATTTGTTTTTTAAAAAATATAAAAAAATGAAACATTTGTTTTCAAATACTTTGTTGGGATAAATTATAACATTAATTTTCACTTTTATTTATTCTCCTTGAAATATTTAAAATACAATAGAAAACACAGTGGAATGAATCTGACATAACTTTCCTACATACAGATATGAATATGCCATAGTGAATCCCAACATTGTGTGCATACACAGACTGGCATCAAAATCAGAATAAGATATACTCCATATTTTTATAAATATGTGAAAATAGACTCTACTGTCACTTATAACTAGAAAGAACACATAACACTTCTAAAAATATAAAAAGAGAGAATATAACCAAAATTTTAAAAGTGAGGATAATTTCATGATTTTTTTTTAAATATTTATTTTATTTTTTTAGTTTTCGGCGGACACAACATCTTTGTTTGTATGTGGTGCTGAGGATCGAACCCGGGCCGCACGCACGCCAGGCGAGCGCGCTACCACTTGAGCCACATCCCCAGCCCTAATTTCATGATTTTTAACTGAATTAATAACAGTAGCTCTTTACTCAGATGGAAAAAATAGGAATGTGGAGAAAAATTATAAAGTGAATAAAATTATGTTTTAGCCATGTTAAACATAAGATGTCTGTTAGATATTTAAGACTAGATATGTTGCATAGGTAGTTGGCTGTACTGATTGCAACAATTTATGCCAAGAAATTTCAAGAGAATCTGAAAATCTGGCTACTTTTAGTTCCTGATTATGTGTGTGTGTGTGCGTGTGTGTGTGTGTGTGTGTGTGTTTACAGGGAAGTATCTGGAATTGGAATTCACATAAAATTAACCATTTTAAATTTTGCAATTGAAAGGCATTTAATACATTCACAATATTATGCAATGATTTTCTCTTATCTAGTTTCATCTTTTTATCACCCCCGAAAGACACTTTGTGCCCATTAAACAGTAATTTCTTTCCCCCGTTCCCCAGTCTCTGGCAAATTTCAATCAGTTTTCTGCCTCTAATGACTTATTCTAGATATGTAATTCAGTTTAGATAAATGAAATAACAAATTTCTGGCCCTGTGTCTAATTTATTGTACTCTGCATAATATTTTTTGAGATTAATTCACCCCATGGCATGTGTCAGTACCATATTCCTTTTTTTATTATTTTGGGTATAAATTTTCACAAACCATGATTGAAGAAGAATACATCCTAAGAACAGTCTCTTATTCAGATAAACTCCAAGAAGTAAGAAAACCAAGAATTTGATAATTGTTTTTATTTCATATTAATTTATATTTCACTTTTTAAAGTCAAATTTAATATTTAAATTAAATTTTAAACATACATACAATTCTAAATTTTATTTATAAATTAAAAACACAATAAACCAAATTATAAAACCATCAGAATGATACTGGCAATTGTTTAACATTCAAATGAATACAAAGGAAATTCTCTATTTCCATGGCTATTTAGTTAGCATAGACTCAATGAAAAAGTATGGTCCTCATGAGTAATATGGCATACACATTCAAAACAGTTCTTTAATTGTTTAAAGGACCCTATGATTATTAGTTGCTTATTTAAAAATACTTCTTTAGAATGTGTTAGATCAAAATGAGAGTTTATTTATTTTTTTGTATGTTCTTTTTTTTTAATACATGACAACACAATGTATTTTGACATATTATATGGAATACAACTTCCCATTCTTTTCATTGTACATGATGTGGAATTACAATGCTCATGTATTCATATATTACATAGGAAAGCCATGCCTGATTCATTCTACTAAATTTCCTACTCCCAATCACCTCCCTTCTCTTCATTCTCTTTTGTCTAATCTAAAGTATTTCTATTGCTGCCCTGCTCCCACCCTTATTGTGAGTTTAGCATCCACACGTCAGAGAGAACATTTGACCTTTAGTTTTTTGGAATTGGCTCATTTCACTTAGCATGATAGTCTCCAGTTCCATCCATTTTCCAGAAAATGCCATTATTTTATCGTTCAATGGCTGAGTATTATTCCATTGTATTATTGTTTATTTGGTATTATTCCATCATTTTCTTTACCATTACTCTGTTGGAAGACACCTAGGCTGGCTCCATAGTTTAGCTATTGTGAATTGTGCTGATATTAACATTGATGTGGCTGTGTCACTGTATGCCGCAGTCCGGCTACAGCAAAATAACTGGGGAGTGACGAGCAACTTGTGTAGATTGATACAGCAGGAGTGGGAGCCATTTATTGTAGGAGTGGAAGGGTATATATACATTACACACAGCTTATCTTAATTAACATAAACTAGATACAGCAGTCAACCAAACCATTCCCTCTGCAAATGCCAGGTGCCATCTTGACTTGTTTACAGACTCTAACTGTAGTTGCTGATTTTAATTCCTTTTAAGATTGAATGACATTGCATGGCACAGGTATAATACCTTGCATTTATCCAGGTTCCTCTATTGAGCATCTCTATTGTTTCTAAAACATTGGCTGTTGTGAATTGCATTGTTATGAACATTTGTGTGCAAGTATGGATACCTGTTTCTATTATTTTTGGGTGTATCTCAGCTAATTTAAGTTTGAGAATTTCACTACAAATTGATATAATATCCTGCCTAACTTTATCTCTACTCTGATGGTAAGATGAACAGCTCTAGCTAATCTGTTATGTTAACTGTGTTATCACAATGGAAGGGAGTGTTATTGTTTCCTATGGTGAAACAAACATAGACTTAATTAATAAAGATGTAGTTAATAATTCCAGGGAGTAAGAATATATTGCAAGCAGCAAGAAGATGGCAAATTTCCATGGGCTTTTGATTTATATCATAAATTACACTCTGATTGTCCTGATTGGCAAGCATAGTAGAACAGAGTAAAAAAGGATCAATTTGGAAAAAAATATTGAACACCATTTTATACTTGAAAATAATTATATTTCCCTTATTATAAAAAGTAAATATAATTATTGAATCATATTTGTGATATAATATTGTAGCTATGTATAATTAATCCAGGAAGACTTCCTCTTAGGATTTATCACATATTTCTTTATTCTAAATGGGTAAATGAAAAGAGTTCTCACAATATTTTTTAGTTTATTAAAGTGTGTAGAATGCCAAACAAATCCCTATATTCCCAGTGCCATTTACTTTAGGTAAATCTTTGTGTTAACTAAAATAATTTAGACATTTTTAATGTCTAAATATTTTATTGCTGAATCTGAGGCTTGAGAAGAAATTTGTCAAAGGTGTCAAGGTGTGAGAATGTCATTAGTATCTGAAGGCAAGATTTTTTTAAATGTGGGGATTACATAAAATTGCATAAGTAAAACACAAAATGCTGTTATATTTTTGCTAATAAATTCTTGAACAATTAGTGATCATATTGAAAAATATGTAATTTTTCTCTATTTGAGTATCATTCATGTACCAATTTATAGAAAAGCATAGACACACACATAACAAGCACATATAGAGATTGCAATGTATTTGAATTATATATTGAAACCTTGACCACTATTGTGCTTGACCAGTATTGTAGTTGAAGTAAGGAAGTAATTAAGTGTAAGTTAGGTCATAAAGGTGAGGTCATAATCCTGCAGAATTAGTACCTTCATAGGTAGAGAGACTATAGAGGGTTCTCACTTTCAGTTCCTTTTCTTTAAAATAGGAATTGCTATATACAGAATTATACCGACCCCAAATTTATATGTTGAAGCCTTCTACTCCTAATGTGATGGTATTTTCAAATACTCGTTTTAGAAAATAGATAGGGTTGAATGAGGTCTTGAGGGTGGAGTCCTCGTGATGGAATTAGTGCCCTTACAAGAAGAGTTACCTGAAAACTTGTTCACCATCTCTGTGTCATGTAATGACACAGTAAGAAGCTGGCTGTCACTAAAAACTAAACCCTGCAAGAATGGTGACCATGTACTCTCCAGCCTTCATATCAGTATGAACATAAATTTCTGTTGTCGAAGCCACATTGGCATTTTGTTATGGCAACTGGAGCACACTCTTGCACATACAGATATACGCACACTGCAGATAAGTACACATATACACAAGTAGATGGTATGTGCAAGACTTTTAGCTAAAATAAGAATGTAACTAACTTTATCAGCAAACCAAATAAAATATTATATGTGTTATATTGAATTTACTGTTTAAAAAACATAATATTTGTGAAAAACAAATAAAATGTCATATTTGTGAATTTGTACTTTTAGTACATATTCTATAAATTTTTATTTAGATCAATTTTCACCTTTTATTCATGAAAACATGGATTCAAGTCATGTACTAAAATATTGTGCTAACCCAATTTTATGTACTGGCTTCTAAACTAAATTAAAACATCACAATTGGTTCACATATTAAATTATCAGAAAATTAAAATGGAGTGTTTTAATATACTTTATAAATTCCTACATTCATATACCAAAATTTTTTACAATATTGAATTAAGATACCAATCTCTAAGTATCTAGCTTTTCTTCTCATTGAGTAACTAGAACAAAGATCATCATTCGAACTCATAGTTAAATTTATTTTTCCCAAGTTACCATTTTATGGTAAATATAACTCTAAAAGATTAATTATCTTCTTTCCTCGGGAAAAGGATAAGATTTAAATGTAGGAAAACACATATGATCCCTGACACCCAAAGAGACGAGAACTGCTAGAGTTGGTTTAAATAATAACTCATTCCCTTGACTATCCTGTCAAGCCATGCAATAAAAAAAAACTGGTACTTATTAATTTCTGTTAAATGGAATTGAAAGAGAGTAGTCTCAAAAATAAATAAAGTCACATATTTGAGGGGAAGATAGAATAGTAAATCTCTTTTTAAGATTTGTTTTTCAAAACTTCGTTAGTATTTCTCAATTTCATTCATGTAAAAATTTTTTCAGTTTGCCTAAGACAATTTGAATTTTTTGTTGGCAAAATTATGTAAGTTAGGGAAATAGGCATACATTAAACTTCAGAAGGATCAGTTGTTTAGACTAAAGGGGATGCACATGATAGCACCTGAAAATCATGTTAAGAACTGAACCTGTTTCTACAGAGTCCTGCAAAAAATCAGGTGTCACCAAATGCCAGGCAGAGGAACCCAAGTTCCAGGCACACGAGAGGCTATAATGCTGTTCTCAGAGGTCCAGAAACTTGAGGAGTCATTTTAGAAAGAGAACTGGAGACAGAATTTGTTCTCTGATGATGCCAGTCTGAGAAGATCTTCTGAAAACACCAGGTTGAGAAGTGGAGGCACAGAACCTCCCTCTGTCTGTGAATGTTCCTTCAGAGTGTCACAGTGGGAAGGAAGAGGAAGCACAGACACCCCACCATGTTGCTAGCAACACAGTGGGCATTTGACCCTAGTAGGACTATCCAAATTTTGTAAAATGATAACAGGATTCAGAAAGAAGTTTCCTCATTTCTGGGAGAGAAAAATCATAGAACTTTCTGTCAATTATTTTCTTAATCATTCTTTCACAAAACAATATACATTTTTAATTGGCCAATTGTCCGTGAAGCAGAGGCATGACATAGAAACAAACAAATTCCAGGGCAGGTTTGAGATCAGTGCCTGAAAACCTCCGTTTCATATGCATTTTCCTAGTCCTCTTTTTAAGGTGGTAGAATTTTAAGGAAATTGCCCGTTTCTATGGCAGAGTGCCTTATCACCAGGAAAAATATATCTCAGATATTAAAGATCTACATTGATAAAATCTGCTAAAGCTCTCCTGCCTCGCTCGACATGTGAATTGGGGTCAGCACAAAATAACCACATAGAGACAGAGAAAATACTTTTTTCTTGGGATTCTTCAGCAATGGCTCCTCTGTGCCAGGTCCCACAAGGGAGGCAGAAAAAAGAGGGGAGGAGGAGGACTTTCTGAAGCCCCTTTTTATTGAGGGGAAGACACTGGAGAAAGTTCCACCCATATGAGGGCAGGGGTCAGGTTTCAGGGGGTTGCAGATTGATTGACATCTCAGAAGGCCATAGCCATCTCAGGAGCTATGTGGGATCAAAAGGCAGAGCAAGCAGAAAGGACACCTACATGGTGCACAGCCCAGAGAGAGTGGCATGGTCAGTCCAGTCCACTCGTGCGCTCACTCAACAGCTCACACACACAGCCCTTGGCTGGCCTGCAACACATGTGTTAGATTACTTTCAAATTACTGATAAAATTAGAATACATTCATCTAAGGGCTACAGTAAACATGTAGCCCTTAGATTATATTCATACTTAAATATCTAAAAGCATTGAATAAATATAAAGACAGCATTTCATTTGAAAAAGCCTTAGGAATAAATGAAACTAATTAAGTTGTCCTCTGTTATGTATAATAGATAACTTCAATAATTTTAGTATCCTGGACAAGAAATTATCTTTACAACATTAAATCTTTTTTTAAAATATTTTTTAATTGTAGATGGACACAATGTCTTTATTTATTTTTATATGGTGCTAAGGATTGAACCCAGTGCCTCACACATGTGAGACGGATGCTCCACCACTGAGCTACAGCCTCAGCCCTGTATCTTATTGATATACACTATGCTTAGCACTAGGGCATTTATAAACATGACCCCTGTCTTACTATTGTGAGTTAGGTAGTGTCACCTTCATGTTACAATCAAAGAAATAACAGAGAGGAATATATATATATATATATATATTTTTTTTTTTTTTTTTTTCNATATATATATATATATATATATATATTTTTTTTTTTTTTTTTTCAAGGCACATAAAACTAGCAAGTGGCAGTTTGAGGGATACAAACCCAAGCCTGTGAGGCTCCAAATACTGTGTTCTTCTCATATCAAAACTCCTGTCAGAAGATTGAAGATGATTCATAGTGTAATATTTCTGTTTCCTTTTTTAGTTGAGAGCAGGTCCTCTTATACAGCAGGATTTTGTTCTTCCTACTTCTTTTAAATCTCAGGAAAACTAAAATAAGGTCTTGCCTTTGTCTACTCTCCAAATAGTCTCCATTAAGTGCTTGTGTTTACCCAATGCAGTTGGTTCTATTGACATCACTCACCGTCACACCTGGCTGCCTCGACCTTCATGCAGCTCTTTTGAAATGCTTGCTACTGTCTGTCTCTCCTAGTCTTTGAGCTGGTATTTCAAGATTACCTGAACACAACATACCAAAAGATATTCTTGAAAAAAATTACTCAACAGCCCTGGAAGAAAAATGAAAGAACAAGTTAGTTGGGTTCTCATACAGATACATCCATCACAACAGTCCCAAGGACTTCTGGTAGAGCTCAGTGTCCTCCTTTGATACTAAAGGATCTTGTACAAATTTCCATCATATTTTACACTCATGATTTTCATTCTATTGCTCTCTGTAGATAATAGAATCTTCTTATAGCTTAGATAATTTGTGATCTTATCATCTTATTCACTTCTATATATTTACTTTCTGCCTTCTTTACCATACAAATTTCAATTTATAGATAAGAGAAGACCAAAAGAAGACACAGACATAGTTGTTCATCACTTTGGACCAGAACTCATATATACCATTTTTGCTTACAGCTAATTAGTCATAAAAGTTCATGGCCTTACTTTGATACAAAGGTCCAGTGTAAAACACTTCTGGACTGGATATCTGCCTCTCAGAAAAGAAATTTTATTCTATTAAGGGAGACATAGAACTTTGGAGAGTAGCTTATAGATCTGCCCCTGTAGCCATCTAATGCCATAATACACATTTCTACCCAACTGTAGAACATAATCACTACTGCCTGCAAAGGAGAAAATATTGAACACCCTCTATCTCCTCTACTCATCTCAATTACTAGCCCTGTAAGTGACCATGGCCCTCTCCATCAGGAAAGATATTACTCTATCATTGGCCACTGTGAACTTTAAGGTCACCTCTACCTTCATGACCCAATATACAATGTTCAAATGTGACAGATAACTAAATAGATAACTCTCATTTGGAAAACAAAAGAATAAGAAATTCAAAGCAGTCACTATTCTATAGCAATAATGAGCTCATCCAAGACTGACATAAGAAACCCCTATTCCCTGGTGTGAAAAAAGTTCTTTATCAGATAATGATGCAGCCCTTGGGAGGAACTCCTTGATCTAATGTTCTTAATGATTTCTGGATTCACAGTCTAAACTGTTTCTCACATTCTCTCTCAAAATATACCTGAATTTTTTTCCAACCTATTCTATGCCGATTTAAGTTTAGATGTACAGGAGTTAATTTAAGAATTGAATGCCAGGGAACATTATAAATTTGGGCCATGGCGCTTTCTTTTCTTTTTTTAAATTTTTTAAGCAACACAATTCCCTCAGAAATTTAACATTGTTACCAATCTGCTTGTAGTCAATTTTGTGGTCCAGAAAACAAATCAAAAATTGTATCCTCAATTAGTAGCATAAAGACACCCTGCAGAATGGGAAAAAAACATTTGCCAGATACTCTTACAATAGGGGATTAATATTTAGAATATATATATATATATATATATATATATATATATCATAAAACTTAACACCATTAAAAAACAACTAATAAATGGGCAAATGAAATAGAGACTTTTATCAAAAGAAGAAATACAAATTACATAAAACATATTAAAAAAATAACACCCTCAGCAATAAGGTAAACAGAATCCAAAGTACACTGAGATTACATCTCATTCCAGTTAGAATGAAACCATAAAGAATACATACACTAATACAACTGCTGGTGAAGATGGGGGGGAGGAATATTCATGAATTGTTGGTAGGACTGAAAATTATTACAACCACCTTGGAATTCAGTTTTGAGATTCCTCAAAAAACATTCTTGAATGAGACTGCCATATGACCCAGGCATCCCACTCTTTGGTATTAATCCAAAAGAATTAAGATCAGCATACTATAGGGATACATGCATACAAATGTTTATAGCATTGCAATTCACAATAGCCAAGTTATGGAAGCAGCCCAACTGCTCATCAACAGACAAATGAATAAAGGAAATGGCACATGTACACAATGGAGTTTTACTCAACCATAAAAAATAATTCTATTCTCTCATTTGCTAGTAAATGGAATAAATTGGAAAATATCATGCTAAGTGAAATAAGCCATACCAAGAAAGTTAGGGTTTAATTCTTTCTCTCATATTAGGAAGCCAGAGATAAATAAGGAATTAAAAAAATATATCTCATGAAAATAGAAGAGAGAATAGGAGAGTAGAGTAAGAGGATTAAAGGGGAGAGAGGAGGAAGGGGAAAATGGAGGAACTGCAGAATGAAATTGACCTAATCACACTATTTACTTATATGAATATATCACAATGAATTCCACTTTTATGTATATCTTTAATAAAGCAGTTTTTAAAGAAAAATAAAGTATTAGCAGGAAAACAAATAGAGTTGAGGAAAGGTATCAGGGGGAGGGAAAGGGGAAATACTGGGGATTGAATGGAACATTATTATATGCATGTCAGTATGTCCAAATGAACCTCACTAAAATACTTTAAAAAATACAATGTTATTTTAAAAAATGAACCCCACTAGTATATTTAGCAACAGTGCACTAATAAAAAGCATTAAAACTGCAAAAAAAAGTTTCCTCGATGTTTCTCAAATCTGCTTTATTTCTTGCCTTTATCATCCACATAAGTATATCTTACTAGTGCCTATCATGAAGTATTCTGAAACAATGAACTTAAGTGGAATGTACCTGTTTTAATATAATTATGTTCAACATAACTGAAGCAATTTTGTTCATATGGAGACTTGGTCTTTGTTAGCCATCCTTTTACAATATTATACTTTGCTATTTGAGGGCCCATAGACAGTATACTTTTCCAATCTCTAATATCCTTTATCCCTAGACTTCCACTATTTCCTTGAGAATCTTCCAATTCTTAGTGATTTCATTTATTTGGAATATTCTGGGTAACCAATAACAGCTGACCCTCAAACATTCTGGCTTAGTCTAGCCATTTACCCTAGCATTTTAAGATGAACATGATTTTACCAAATATTTTGCTACAGTAAAACAGATCTCCACAGCTTTCCAAACTGTTTCTTTGGCATCCTATCCTAAACTGGCCAATAAGTCAATTTCATATATTTTATCTCAAATTATAGATAGACTAATAGGGTAATGGGAACTGATATAATAATCTCTAAAATTCAAAGGTTGAACATAATAATTTTTTGTTTGTTTATCTAATTGATAACTCCAAGGTTATAGGACTCAGCACTATGTGATCTTGAACGATGGCAACTTTGAAGAGAGGCACTTCGAAGGTTGATGATGACATTGGTATTAGACTGGTAGAAACAGGAAGACAAGATGGAGAGAAAATCTGCTTTTTAAACACCTAACCTTGGAAATAACAAATATCATTTCCATGAGTACCCTGCTGGCAAGAAATTACAATGTTCATTTGATCCCACTTTGATGTATGAGAACAAGTGTCTGCAGCTTCTGTCTAGACATTCACATGCCAGAACACATCTACACTACAGAAAGGAGCATGAATCTTCTGGATCAGTGAACTATTTTCTCTGTTCCAGATTTAAATTTACCAATTAGGTTTATTGTTAATTTAAGGTGTTATTTTTATCTAATTTAATTCTTATAATAAATTTTACTGTACGTACAATACACTTTATTTCTCCTGTTTAATCAAATGGAGGTTTAGAAGTATTATTAACTATGACAATATGAAAAATATTAGGGTCAAAACTCCTAACAATGGTTTTCTAATTTATATTATTTAAAATTTTTTTTCATGGTATCCTATAGAGTGTAGCCATTTCAATTGTTTAAAATACTGAGGTTTTTAGTCACTTTTGTTAGTTACCGAATGTTAAGAAAATTCTACAAAATTTCTCAATCAAAAGTATTATTCAAATATATTGACAAATTTCTAAGTTGTTCTAGACAATGTGTCTTAAAAGATAAATTTTCCTTTAAGATATAAAAATCTAGATATATGTTTCTGTGGTCAAGTCTAGAAAATCATTAATTCCAGTGGCAGGAGATCATTAATCATAATACATTCTTTTGTTAAATTCTGATATTCTTGAACATGTAATTTATAGGTCAAGTCTCACAAATGCTTGGCTCAGAATAATTGAGGCACCATTGAAAGATGGATTGCTTACTATCTGTTACTCACTAACAAGTTTAAATATGATGACTAGACATTGAAGAAGGTCAGGTCGACCAAGGATATTTTGTTTGTTCTCAGGAAACTTTTTCAGCTTTTGGCATCTTGTTTATCACAAGAGCTTTCCCTTTTATAGATATATGGGCCACAATTGCATTTTAAACACAGTTAAAATAGTCGATACCTTTCAAAAAGTCATTATTGAAAACTTAGGGATAAAAAGGAACATAAGCAACAAACTAATAGACAATGGTAGTCTATCACACTGTGCATATTTGTATTTCCTGTCATTTGTCAGAGTGCTTCCAATGTCCATAAGACCTTCATATTCTACCTGAACTCCAAGGAGACAAACTCCGTTTCTGTTTTCTTCATTTCCTTGCGTGAGATTATCTGCCAGGACTACTGACATCAATATTAATCAGCGCAGATGATATCCCTAAGAGCTATGAAAATTTTGACTCTTTTATAGTCCTGTCTAGGAGAGAGAGACAAAGACTGACTCTAGTTTGCTCTATGTGAGACCTTCCTTTCTGTTCTTTTTATAGAAAGCATCACTTGCTCAAAGACTTGACTCTAGGCACAACCACATCCTACAGCTTACACAGAATTTCCTATACACATTGTATTGACTTCATTCTGATAGCCCACCAATGCAATCGGTTTAAAGTATATTATTATTTTAAGAAAATTATCCATTCACAATATAACCATGGATCTTTCTAGTAGTTTACTCCTTCATCTTCTCACCTATTTGTTCATTCACTCATTTACCAACTTTAAGGTCACCCTATATAAGTTTTTATGTGTGAGGTATTTAGTGTAGAGACCTAGTCTAAACAAAATCTTGTTCACAAGAATCTTATAATCTACTGGAGGAGTATACCAAGAAGGAGTAATAATGACACAGGAATGGAAGCGCATAGAGAAGGATGGGAGCAAAAGAAAAAGAGCACATGTACTACCAGAGTAATCAGCACAGGTATCCTAGGAGAGGGAGACAGCTTGTGAACTGAGTTGCTCTAGCGTACAAGTAGCGGGACAGTATTTCAGGGCAAGCAGATGCCATTTTGAAGGGATAGAAATGTGCAACAGAATGACACATTCACTAAACTGAACAATATTTCTATATCCAGAATGTTATATAATGGAAAAGACATGGGGTTGGTAAAGTAGGCAGAAGGCAGAGCACAAGCCATTTGAAGGAATTTTTATTTTATTTTAAAAGCAATTTAAGAGAATGAAAAAAAAAAAAGTCAATCTTCCCTGTCTGATACCTGTGGAGGCATATGAGGTGGGAGCAGTTAGGTTTCCTACATTCAGGTTTAATTCACATGTCAGATGCACCCAGATTTGTAATAAAACAACAATCTATTAGAAGTAAATGGCTTAATGGAATCTCTCATACATTCATGACCAAGACTCATGAGTGTAGTATTTCCTAATAGAAAATCATTAATTCCACTGGCACCAGACCATTAATCATAATATATTCTTTTGTTAAATTTTGGTGTTCTTGAGCATGTAATTTATAGGTCAAGTCTCACAAATGCTTGGTTCAGAATAACTGAGGCATTGCTAAAACATGTATTGCTTATATCTATAGCTCACTAATAAGCTTAAATATGATGACTAGACATTTGTCATAATTCAAATAGATTTCAACCCTGGCTGACTCTCATATAAAAAAAATAGACAGTGGTTTCAAGGTACATAAACATATTTTCACTTTCTATGCACCTCATGATTGAACTTTGGAAATCTATTAGTGGCTATACTTGTGATAGCATTAAATATTCTGGGGTTAAGATAACTTGGAGAAATATACCAAGAAGGAGTAATAATGACACAGAAATAATGATCCTCCTGTCTCAGCCTCCTGAGAAAGTAGAAAGAGGAAGAAAATAAGTGTACAAACACTAAGTTTCCCCAAGGAACTATGACTTAAAATAGGCCAGTGCTCAAATGTTCTCTCTGATATGCAGATACTAACACATAATAAGAAAGGGGTAGAAGCCATTAGATTAGAGAAAGGGGAATGAAGAGGAAGGAGGGTAGATGGAAACAAGAAAGACAGTAAAATGAACCAGACATAATTTTCCTGTGTTCACATATGAACGCACAACCAGTGAAGCTCCACATCGTGTACAATCACAAAAATGGGAAGTTGTACTCTATGTATGTATAACATGTCAAAATAAATTCTACTGTCCTGTATATCTGAAAAGAACAAATGAAAAATTGAAAAAAAAGAAAAAAATAGGCTAATGCTCTCAAACAATGTGTAATGATATTTTATAATAAGAAGATCTGGATACTACCCATGTATTCTAAGTTCCCTGGCCCCTCTCACCTCAGTCTTAACTTTGCAATATGATATATAAGAAAGAGCAGTCTAAACAATCTTACCTGAGATGCACTTAGAAATAAAAAGAAAAATCACATATTTTCTGAAAATAGGCAGAAAAAAAGAAGAATGACATTTGAAAGAGAGGTAAAAATAGGTAGAAAGAAAATAATTCAATATGATGCTAGTTCACTAGGGCTGCTAAAACATATTACCTAAAAACTAGGTAAATTGGAAAAGCAACTCATTGTCTCCTGTTTCTAGTGATCAAGAATGAAGTCACAGGGCTGGGGTTGTGGCTCAGTGGTATAGTTCTCACCTAGCATGTGTGAGGCACTGGGTTCAATCTTCAGCACCACACAAAAATGAAATAAAGATATTGTATCCACCACCTACAACTAAAAAATAAATATATTCTTAAAAAGAGTCAAGTCAGGCCAGTCCACAGAGTTGATCCCTTTGGGGGGTCACAAGGGAGACTATCCCATACTTCTTTGCTAGCTTCTTCTAGTTTTCTTTTTTTTTTTTTTTTGAGGTACCAGGGATTGAACTCAGGGTCACTTGGCCACTGAGTTACATCCCCAGCCCTATTTTGTATTTTATT
Source organism: Marmota marmota marmota (assembly GCF_001458135.2). Lineage (NCBI taxonomy): Eukaryota > Metazoa > Chordata > Mammalia > Rodentia > Sciuridae > Marmota > Marmota marmota. Next base: position 7,521,577 of record NW_026000174.1, read on the forward strand.
TAGAGACAAGGTCTCACTGAGTTGCTTAGCCTCGCTTTTCCTATGGCTGACTTTGAATTCATGATCCTCCTGTCTCAGCCTCCTGGGCCCCTGGGATTACAGGTGTGCGTTACCATGCCCAGCTTCTCCTGGGTTTCTGGCAGACTTTGCAACTCCTTGCCTTCTAAGCAGCCTCACCCCATTTATATATATATATATATATAGTATATATGTA
>NW_026000174.1:7523542-7533820 GCF_001458135.2 Marmota marmota marmota
TTTTTTTTTTCCTTCTTGTACATGTAAATATTCAAATTATATCATTCATATTTAATTAGTGACTGCCTTAATGATTTTAATTTAACCTAATTACTACATAAAGGCCCTATCTACAAATTAGATCACTTTTGAGATATTAGGGGTTCAAATTCAATATATGATTTTTTGGGAGAATGAATTCAACATATAATAAAAATCTTTTGGGAACATCATACATCATTTCAATATAGCATGTAGGACATGTGTTGTATAGGAGCCAGCCAATACAGGAACTTTGTATACGAAGTTTCTACTAATCTGTGACATTTCTCTGTTCTAATTACCAGTTCCTAATGTTTATTAAGTGCTGAATCTGGGTTCAGTAATAGTTCTAAATCTTTCATTAGCTAAATATTCATGATAACCCCATCCAGGAAATAATTTTATCCCCAGTTTACAGTTGAATAAGTAGAAGTAGTACAGGCAACTCAAGATTTCATAAATACCAAAGTAAATAGGATACTAAGAGGCAGAGTCAGGATTTGAACTTAGCCTATTCTAAAACTCATGCTCTCTCTTCAATTTTATACAGTCCCTAAATATACACTATTACCCCCATATCTTCTAGTCTCTTTTTTAATTATCTACATCAAACCTTAGAGTTTTGAGGTATAAATGAGTTTAAGGCAGGCAAAAGTGTTAGTCTGGTCTTAATATGTTGTTTATATTATAGTTACAATGAAGAAAAATGATGGAAAGAAAATGGGTACCCAGTTGTATATGAGACCCAGAGGGATAAGGCTTGATAAAATGTGTCAATGTTTCATGGAAACAGAACTTGGTAGAAGTCAATGTCCTAGAACATACAAGGTGATTCCTTAGTAGATACGTATTACCTGGAAAATGGAATACTGCAGCACATATATAGGAAATTGTCACCTACTTAGAATCAATGACAAAAAATTTCTCCAAGTCTCTTATCTCACCCTGTAAAATTATATCTGCAAAGCAGATAGCATCATGAATAGGGTCAAATAAGTGTTAAATGAATTATAAGGAATATTTTTACATTACACCAATGCACTGAAATATCAGATAATACACAGTGGCGAAGAAAAAATTTTCATTTTAACCCTACCCTGACTTTATAAGGGATCTTATAAGTACTAACAATAATAGAAGTAGGAACAAAATCAATAATATGAATTACATTCATTGTAGCTCATGATTCTAGAATTTCACCAAGTAAGAATTTTTTAATTCTCTGCTTTTCTTATTTCTCCTATCATTATCTGGAATAGAAAACAGCCTCAAATATGTCAAAAGATAACCTGATAATGTAACTCTAATATTGCAAACTTTCAAAGGCTGTCACACAAAGTGTTGATACCCCTGCACATCATTTCCAAATACTTATTAAAGAACAACAACAACAAAAAAAAAAAATGGAAGGAAAGAAAGAAGGAAGGAAGCCTTCAGCTGCTCAGATTCTGCCTTGGAAGCAGCTTCTGTATTATGTCTTTCAGAATATGACTTCCAGCTCCCTCACCTTCCCCCACAGCCCAGGGGTGAGCAGCGGCAGCAACAGCAGCAGTAGCAACAGCAGCAGTCCTTTTGGGACCCCAAAGCAAATCTCATCTGTGTTGACCTGTCTCAATGATTGTTAATAAACTGAATACAGTCTTACTCATGGTCAGGAAAAACAGAAATAAGGAAAAAATGGGTCTTTCTACCTCCCATGTCTCTCCTTTTGTGTAGGGAGAGAGGCAGGGTGCTTTCTTATTCTTCCCATCCATTCAATAAAGTGCTTCCTTTGGTACTTCCTGTATCCTATAGGCCACCTCCCTTTCCAGAGAGAAGCATTGATCTGCAACCCCTACATCAATGCCACCTCTTATTTATGTGGTGCTAATTGTATTTCTATTACAAGAGACACAATAAAATGGTTGGATAATAAGCATGCAATGGCCTATAATCCCTTAATCTTTGATATATACAAAGCCCCCAAGAGACACTTTCCCAAACACAGCCCAATCTGACTTTCACAAGCCATGCTTTAGTAAAAGCTTAGCCCTAATTTTACAGGGAGAACTCTCCTGTTTCCTAACCCTGTCAACCTTCACTCTGACTAGCATCCAGATTAATAGTTATTTAACTGCTGAACAATTATGACAGGTGATTAATTAATCTCAAGGAGCAGCCACTTGTGCTGCTATTAATCAGCCCATCACCAGACAGAAGGAGAAGGAAAGCAATCTGTATTTGTTATAAAATGGGCTAGGCAGGCATTACTCAGGCAATAAGAAAAGGTCATCGTAGAGCTGAAAGCAAGACGAGCAGGTTTTGTGAGATTGATGAGAGAGGAATATTTTCTGTATATATTATGAGGGGGAAAATCTGTTCAACCCAGTGTGCAGAAAGAAACTTAATGCATAGACAATGAATTCCTCCAGATGTGCAACGTATTTACATTTTACACCACAGGTATAAACTGATATTTCAGAGCTTCAGTGTAAAGTGAGGTGTTGACTGTTGCCCATCAATTCTGAAAATATAATGACTGAAATTTTTGCATTGAAAATACATGAAGAATTTATTTATGCTTAGTGGTTCATGCCAGAGACTCAGAGACCTCCTTGTAGTTCTCATTTACCCTTATGCTCTATAACATGCCCCCAAACTATCCCTTCAACCGCACTCAGATCTGTCCTTCTCCACAGTTACTGCATTCATTATAATTGTAGACCTCATCAGCGCCTGAATGGACACCTGAAATAATCAAGAATATTTCTCTAAAATCAGACTGCTTGGCATGAATTTGAGTTCTGTTTCTTACTGGACATCTGATCTTCAGGAAGTGATAATCTTTGATTTACTCATCTATAAAAGTGTGGATAATGTCTACCTCATAAAGACTACATAAATTTTGAATTGATTAGTTCAAACAAGTGCTTTGAATGGTGTCTGGAACACAGTATGTCTTTGACAAATGTTAGCTCTTATTATTTCTATCCAGGTACCTAGCCCTGTTTCTGTAATGCACCAAGTGAATTCTCACCTTCACACCTCTCATCCTAGGAAAGAGCTCTCATATGCACTCTGACTTCTCACACATTTATATCATGAACAGACTGTCATATTCAATGTTAGCTTTGGTGACTTAGTCACCTTCTCTAGAAGCCTTTCCTGACTTTCACTCTGGCCTTCTAGAAATGAGCATTCCTACCACTCTGACTCTTTCTTGAGTCTGACTACTAGGTTTCTCTCAATTACTGAAGACATTTGATTTCATGTAACACTACTGCTACCATAACAGAGACTTAGAGCGGCTGCCTTTGATAAAAAGCAGTGACTCTTTATCCATACCTGCAGATGCCCAATGGGTAACTAAAAGTAGGATAAAGATTGGCTTCTCTGTTCTCACTTTGTATCTGTCTCCTTTATTGGCTTAAGCTTTGTGACCTGCTAAGCTCTGCAAATAGACATGCTTATCATTTAAGGAATGTTCCAAAAAACAGTAGGGCAAGGTTTATTAGCCCTAAATTTACTAACCTATCTCATCCCTGTTCAAGCCTGAGACAAGGTTTTCAGGGACATGGACAGATCCTTTTTCAGACTCCTAGATTGGCAGCTAGAAATCTCCTTGTCCAACACTGTCCAGGAACAGCAGACTTTTCAGGCACATCACCACAGGATGAAACTGGCCCTCATGGGAACCAAATTGTCCCTTCTCAGGATCAAAGGTCTGATAAACATCCTGAGTAACAAATGGAAATTGTCCATTCAAGTGATAAGGTCTTCTCTAGAGTTGCCTCCAGAAGCAAAACTGAGATAATGATCATCCAGTCCACAGTGTGACCAAGACTAATTACATACCTCTCATGCCGCCCTGCCCCAATTCTTTGTCTTTGAATTTAAAGATCATATCAGCACTTTGAAGTAAGGGCAGAGATGATTTCAGATTGCCTTCCCAGTATGGCCACATGATGAAAGTTCATTTTGTGAGTTCCACCATTACCTTTTCTGGTTGTTTTTTGTAGGTAGTAGCTTGATCTGGTTTGTTGGAACCCCTGGAGTCAGTTCTCTGACCTAGGACTGTGGATACACTACTAGGAATTCAATCCTTTATGATCAGCATCTATATTACCTTGCACAATATCTCATATGCAGCAGTATCTAATCAATGCTTTTGTTTGAGCAAATGAATAGTAACAGGAAATGGTGTCTTGGTGAGTGAAAATAATGGCCTTGTCAGGTAAAATATCTGGAGACATGATGACACCTTCATACACTAAAGAAGAAGCAGGGAGTTGAAACAGGGACTGCTCCAGAAGCTAAGATGGGTCTTAGCTCTCCAGGGCATTGCCATAATTGGACCTTATGGAGAGCAGTCTAGATTGGAATAATTAGCAACGTGAGGCAAATAGTTTGAATCACACTGTCTATTAAAATTATCGTCATGTGGGGGAAAGTGCTAAAAAAATAAAGCTAAATAAATGAGGTTTCCTTCTAGCAAATTGTTAGACGATGCAACTGATTACCAGATTGCCTCTTTATGAGGCTCTTCTGGGACATCAGGGAATTGCCAATGATGTACTGCAGGAGTGTCTGAAGATTTTTTTATTTCTTTTTCTCTCGCTATGTTTCCTTAATTTTTTTTAAAAAAGTTATTATTTCTTTTTAGTTATACATGACAATAGAATTCATTTTGATATACAAGCATGGAATATGTCTTATTCTAATTAGGACCCCATTGTGATGGATATACATATATTCAGGGATGTGTGGATGCCAATCCACAATAAGGAGAGAGAGGAGATGAATAGATATTTAGTAGATCAAGGTTTTAATTTAACCTCACTGAGGCATAGGGCCTACTCTGCAGAAATATGACTTTTAAAATATCTGATTTCCATCCTCATTGCTCTCTCTTTTTAGAAGCCCCTTCCTAATGGATAAGTAACACCTGTGTGAAAAAAAGAGACCTTTCACTACTTATTTACCATATTAATCATAATTTATACAGTAAGCACTTGGGTGTCACAAGAATAAGCCAATGACTTCAGGTGGGTAATAAACAGCAAGGGCAGAAGAACTTTATATTAAAAAAAAGGATGCTATTTTCACATGGTTCAATTTACCCCTCCCTGTGTAGATGGGTTTAACTACACCAGAATGGGTTTTTGCAAAGCACCTGAGGAGGTACTTAAACTTAATTGTACCATGGGCTCATTTACTGGAGTAGTTAATCAGGTGCAAACTAGGGCACAGGCCTTTTGAGTTTGCTCCTTCTGGGAATTCTGTCCTGCGTTCCAATACCAAGATGAGTCCTATTTCTTTTTATTATTTAAGTAGAAATTAATGGTAAAAATATGTATTTCTTGCTAATAGTAATGATTTCACAGAAACAATCAAAGCATTATATCTATTAATTTTCTATGTTAAGACTATTTTGCAGGGGACCTTATGTAAAATGAGACAGAATTCTGTCTGTAAAATGAATATAACAAATTTCTCATGAGTTTATTACAAGGTAACATATCCATCCTGTCCAGCCAATCACTACAAAGTAGGGAAAGAAGATTGGTTTGGGAGTTTGCAAATACAATTTGAGTATAGTTTCACTAGTTTTGTAACATTAATACTTAGCCTCTCTGAGCCTCAGTTATCTTTCTATAAAACAAGTAGAGAAAAGCTCATCCCACATGGGTCATCACAAACCTCAAGTGAGATCATGTGAAAATTGTTGTATTATAAGATTCTGGGTATTCTCACCTTCTGTTTAGATTCAGTAGAGCTGATTTGGACTTGGTTGCATTAATTATACTAAAAATGGAATTCAACTTTTTCATGATTTGTTTCAGAAGAATTCAGAATTCTTGCCATTGTTATACTTCCAATATGCTTAAGCCCAAAGGTTTGAGGGGACTGTTTTTCTTTCATAGTTTCATACTATAAGACATTAGCAAATACTCTGTTGCACACCAACAACAGTGATAATTAGACAACTTGTAGTTATATGTCACTGTTTCCCATTTCTCCCCTTAACATACCTGCAATTTGTCCCTGAATAATGATGCTCTAAAACTAGAAAATTAGTCATAAAAACACTGTTTTTTCAAGTACTTTCATATATATATATATATATAATTTAAACCTCATGACAACCATGTGGCTTTAGTACTTTTAAAACAATTTTACTTATAAGCAAACAGAAAATCAAAGACAATAAATCACTGCTCAAAGCCACAAAGGCTAGTTCATAGAGGTTTTGGAATTTAAATGTACAGCTTGCTAATGTCAATGCATTAGCATTTCACAACACTGTTTGCAGGGAAAAAATTATAGTCATTAATGCATGAGGTGATCAGAAGATGAAGCTGAGCACAGAGACCTAATCTTGTGGGGAGTCCCTGTTTAACCTCACCTGACCCTTGTCTTCCACAATCATCAGATTATACATGTTTATACATGTTTTCTTTCAGTCTTGTGAGTTTGGTGATCATCAAGGGGAGCCCTGAGCAGTAATCTCTTCTTATGTGTCCATTGTGTCATATGTAAGGCACTGCACATGGGCAAACTAATCAGGTACAAAAACATCCTAGGGAGAAATGATCTCTGTTCTTAAGATTTATAGAAGAGGAATCTCATAACTAGGTGATTAGGATCAGCAGTGCCTCATTTGGCCTCAAAACTCTACCTATGAGAGAAAGCACCCATGAGTCTTTCAAATCCCCTATATAAACCCAATAAACAGACCTCCTCCTGGTTTGGAGGGGAGTTCACTATCTTCTTTGTAAGTCAGCTTTTTCAAAAAAAGTCACTTTCTTACTTCAACACCTTTTGTCTCAACAAGAATGTCAGGGGACGACAATGGTAAGAACTATAGAAAAGAAAACAAGCCTAAGGAGAAACAAGTGAATTATCCAGGAACTAAAAAAACTGGGTTTTGAGGTAAATGGTTGACTGTACTAGAGAGTGCCCAATATGAAGGGAACTGATAATTGTCTTTTCAGGCTTTCACATACCCTGTAAAGTGGTTATTGATAGTCTCATTTTATAGATAGGTGAAATGAGGCCCAGAGGGCTAGGTAATTCCCCTTGGCACTCATCCAGTAAATGATGGAACATAGGGATATACTCAGAGCTGTCAGATATTGGAGATCACACACTATTTACTATGATAAACTGCATCTTGTTAAAATAGGGGGCCTGAAATTATTTCTAAGTCTTTTGATTTAATTAAGGTGCTTTTCAATTCATTTGAATAGGAGATATGACAAATATCATCTGATAAATGGTCTGTGACCCTACTCTAAATCAAGGAAAATGGTAAGGTAAAAGTAGATTCATGGTGTTGAATCATGAATACATGGATTTAGCACTTGAGCTCAGTTGAGAATGCAGTGTCTTAATATGGGAAAAACCTGTTTCTTTGAAAATTGGCAGGTTTTTCTGATTCTTGGCTCTGAGGTAATATGAACAGGTGTGAAGTAAACAACTCTAACTTCATCTTAAATTTAAAACCTCAAACCTCAAACATTTAGAGCTTCCCTAGTGCTATGATATCTCTCTGCTTCTCTTCTACTCCCAAGCCAGGTTCCTATGGTCTCTAATGATCAACTGCTAGGAACTAAGATTGCTAAGTACTTAACCATGAAAAAGCAACAGGAACTTAAGTTCTTGAACATTTTCTGATATGGAAACTTCAGTTAATCTAAGATGCTCACAGTCCCAGTCTCAGAAGAATGTAAATGTGTTTAAAATATATAAAATACATAAGTCAATCAATTACATTCTAACATTTTGTCAAAAATACTTTTGAGGAAATCACTAGTAGAGGAATATGTATTCTTTATCAATAAATAGTAAGATAGGCTGGGTCTATATTATAATTTCAAAATATTGATTGTAAATATTTCAGTATATATGAAACACTTGTGATATGAAAAGAGTTTTAATGAGTTCTGTTAATAATAGTCACAGGTACTTTATTGTGAAGATACTTCTAGTGTATTACCTATGATTTCTATATAACTAAATGCTAAATTTTAATAGTAGAAAAAGTATAATTTTTATTTCCATATAAGCTGTCAAACACTAAATTTTACCCATAGACTCTTACAAAAGCCTCTGAAGTCTTTGCTAGTTACTTTGAAAGGCAGTTCATCTTTAATCCACATTAACAATGTGTGATAAGATTAAATGGTATTCCTTTTACAGTGGAGGTGTTGAATTTCAGAAGTGATTAACTTATGTGAATGATAAGGCTGGCCCTCCAACCAAATATCTTCTTGACTTGTTCTACTTTGCTCTCTACCAAAAAGCTTATCCCTACTATGCCTTCTTCCTATGAAAGCCATTACCTGTTCCCTAGTGCTATGAAATCTCTCTGCTTCTCTTCTATGCCCAAGCCAGGTTCCTATCTCTAATATGCTAATGTCATGACATAATGTATTCCAACAGTTTATTTAGAATTCAGTCCAGTATGCCTCATGTAGACCTTATTGTATTTGGAGTTTTGTCAAATGATTTCAGTGAAGATGTCATGAAGAGAACAGGTGAACCCTCTACAGAAAGCCTGAGTGGGGTCATAACAGCTACTTAATACCAAGAGAAGCAATAGAGTGAGTTTGCAATAGAAAATAGAACCCAGTCCAGGAGCAGTCAGATAAAATCTACAGAAGTCCTGCAGAGGAAAAAAAGCAAGCTTCCACGTATCACGTGACTTCTGAGAGACATTAATAAGGATGTTTCATCATCATTTGATAATAGGTTTAAAAGTTATGGCAATCCTAGCTGTGATAGAACAACAAATGTTTGGACAGGTTGAAGGCATGGCTTTAGATGACCCTGGAATCCCAGCTTTGTTGTGTTATGTTGGCCAGATTGTCTGACTCTCCCTATGCTACAACTTTCTTCTCTGAAAAGTGAGAGAAAAAGAATTCTTACGATATTAGTGGGAATGTGTAAATTAAATATGTAATTGTATACAAATGTTCTATGTTTCAATTCATTCATTAAAATGAGGATCATTAACATATATCTGATAGAATTGTTATATGGCTTTTATATTAAAGCTCTAGGACAGTGCCTGACACTTAGAACAATGTCTATCTTGTTTGTTTAGTGGAAATTTAAATCAGCTGTGTGATCTTGACTTTGAGTATATTGTATGAATTTTCTGGGCCCCCGTTTTCTCAGTTACAAAGTGGGGATGAGCCTTTCTTTATTTTGATGCCACAATTTGATGACTACATTTAAACTGATATTTCCTATTCAAAAACCTGAGCCCTTGATGTGAAAAGAAGCTTTTACCCAACCATAAGCCACTGTTTTGGGATATGGTGATTTCACTGTGATTGATTATTCTGGTTTTGGCATTCATTAAAACATCTTATCTGTCTTGCTATTTCAAATATTCCTATATTTTTCAGAGTTATTCAATTTTCTGGATTTTCTGGATGTGTTTACTTTTTTTTTTCATTTGCTTAAAAGCTTTTCTAAGTTACATTTACTTTTGATGCAATCCCATGAGTGCATCCTTGAGCATTATCATATGTGTCTGTTTTACATTATTATAAGGGAATACCGAAAGCAACTATCTTCATTAAACACAAAAGGTTTATTTAACAGAGTTTTGGATGTTTGGATCCAAATTTCTTAGTTCAGGTGTACAAGAGCCATCTCTTGATGACATCACCTCATGATGCACAACAGATGGCAGTGAGCAAGGGTGGGAGAGTATGTGGGGGAACAAAGTCAACACTCAGGGCTTTATAAGAATGTAGGCAGGACCAAAGGGAGGCTTGGTTAACAACCCTGTTACAACTACTACTCAGCAGTCAGTGAATTCAGTTATGAGAGCACATTTTCCCTGGGCCCTCCCTTTCCCTCCTCTGATAGCTAAGGACCTCCCAATATGTCCCACCTCCTAGTAGCACCACCCTGAATAACAAGTCTTTAGCATATGGGCCTTTGGGAGACATAACTAAGTAGATAAACCACCACAAACAATAGAATAACTCTCAGCAATGAAAGAGAAAATGAGAAATCACAAAGGTCTTACATGAAAAGTAACTTGTTATGGAAATTCATTTTATTTTGTCTAAAAGCATACTTAAATGAGTAGAAAATCTGGTATATTTAATACCCAATACCTATCCAATCAGTACATTATTTGCAGTTTGCTTCTAACATTTCTGAAAACACTCCATTACACTATACATTCCCTTTAAAATCTTGTTTAGGTTAAAGGTTTTTTTTTTTTTTTTTTTTTTTTTTTTTTTTTTTTTTTTT
>NW_026000174.1:7533845-7555390 GCF_001458135.2 Marmota marmota marmota
TTTTTTTTTTTTTTTTTTTTTTTTTTTTTTTTTTTTTTTTTTTCTGAATTTGCCAGGGTTTTGGTTCAAACCTACTTTAAGCAATTAGTTCTCATGATGTAGGGTTTAACAGTGTAACACCCATGAAGAGTAGACATGTTGCATGGGGCAGTGTGGCACATGCCTGAAATCCCAGCCACTTGGGAGGCTGAGACAGGAGTATGAGACCAGCTAGGGGATCTTGGTAAGTTCCTGTCTCAAAAGGGGCATGGAATATAGGTCAGTGGTAATATTTAGCTGGCATTCTCTAGGCCCTGAGTTTGATTCCCAGTGCCATCATCAGAAAAAAAAAAAAAGATACTTGATCTTAGTTGGTCCACTTCTAGGAAGCTGAAAAAGCTTCTTTTAAGTCTCTTATTGCTATGAAATTCTACTCAACCTCCAGAATTCCATTATGCCTATCTAAAAACAAGCAAACACATAGAAAACAAATAAAAACACTTCTTATGGAATTCATATCAATTTCAAGTCCTTGACATATCATTTATAAGAAAATAATTTGGAAAAAAAAAGAAGCTGGGATTAGGTAAAAGCTGCTTTCTCTCCTCATCTTTCATTCTGCCTCACTGGGCCTGAGTATCCTACCCAGTTACTCTTTAGACATCTTTCCTAATGTGTGTGTGTGTGTGTGTGTGTGTGTGTGTTTAATTTGTTTAATTGGAACTAACCATGTGATCTTATCCCACCAAGAACACATTCACTCTTATCTATCCCAATACCTTGAACATAGTACCCACTCACCTCTGGTTCTTTGCCACTAGACAAATGCCAGTTTTTGTTTGGAAACTCATGGGCCTCATGGCCCATAACCATCCTGTGTGTCATTAGAGCACTTGTTTGGTATTTCAATTTTATCACTCTGAGCTCCAGCGAATCAAGAGTGCCTTATTAAGTCAGGTTGCAATTGAATTTTGCATGTGTCTTTTAGGCTCACTGTTCTATGAATTCCTCTGAAGTGACCATGACTTATTCAGCTTTCAATCCCAAGTCCACATAATTCTAGCGCAGAGTAGATACCCAGCATGTTTTTTAAATAACTGAATAAACTGTGTCCTAACTTTTTGTGTCAATTTGAATGGTTTATGGGACCATGAAATTGCTCCAAAGGAGGAGAATAATTGATCCTTTCAGATTGGACACTATCAAGTAAGTCACAGTCCAGTTCAGCATTTGCTGTTTTAAAATTGAGAGTGCTCATTCTTACAGCTGTGCACACTCTCGCAAACACACACTAGCCTCAGATTCCTGTATATAATATAAACAGTGAGTTAAATTGTATACAGGGAGAAATATCAACAGGTGACCAATTAGCACCACAAGGAAATCATGTTTATTCTTGTGACTTCCAACAGAGAAGCTTCTCACAGCTCAGCGGGAGACAGATCTGTACTTGAGAGCTGCTTCAGTGCAATTTGGGGAGACCTAGAGTATTGCTTGTTCATACTAAGTGTAACATTCTTAAATGACTCATAATAGGAGAGTGAGTACCTTTGGACCTATTGCTCAGGTAGATATTAGATAGGATGATCTTCAAGTCCACCCATTTGTTTGGCTCTCTTGAGCATCTTATTTTGGATAATCCAGCTCCTGGATAACTTCCTGTGGGGCTATAGAACTAAAGCATAGGTCAACTGTTTTATTCTCAGTTCTAAGGTTGAAAAGCCCTTATTTAGAGTAAATTTAAATTTGGCTCCATTATTCCTATAATCTTTCCATACATTCATGATATACCATTTTATACATATAGGAACTAATCCTCATCATAGTTAAATAACCATAGTCCTGCCAGCTGGTTGTGTATTTTTTAATAGCATGGGTCAAATCCCTTCAAATATTTATCTAAATTATTTCTCTTCATTTTTCTAGCTGTTAATCAAGACTTGAACATTTTCCCTGAAGTGCTTGTTACATCAGTTCCCTCTAACACTTCCCACTGCAACATGTTGCTTAGCAAACTTGTGCACGATTTATTTGGTTCAAAACTCAGCACTTCCTGTCAAATTGGTTACTATTAATAATTGTTTTAAATCTAATGAAAATTATCATTTGTTTACTAATGCAGTGGCCAAATAAACACAAATACCTATTTTATCTGCATCCTTAGTTCTATGATAGTGCCTTTTTAAAATATAAAATAACATTTTATAGCTATAGATTCTCATTAGTTTATATATTTAATAGGATTTTATTAGTGTATAGGAATGGAGAAACAAATATGAAATAGGAGAAATAATTATCAGGATGTGACATTAATTGTATATAAGGTGTGAAAAAACAAGGATTGTGAAAAATATCATTTGTGTGTGGTATTGTGGATTGGATTCAGGGATGCTCTATGAGCAAAATCGCCAGTCCATTTTACTTATTTTAATTTTGAGGTAGGGTTTTGCTAAATTTCCCAGGCTGGGTTTGAACTTGTGATCCTCTAGCCTCAGCTTTCTGAGTAGCTGGGATTACAACTATGTATACCACTGTTCCCAAATGGAATAATTTTGTATCTGGTTATGCCTTTGGGGAATGGTAGCACAGTTTATAAGCTTGTGGACAATAATATGATTATACAATTGACATAGAAGTAGAGCATCTATGTAGAGATAAGCCTTCCAAAATATGGGTCTGAGGCATCATAAAAAGGTCTATACTTGCATGAATTTTGAAATAATAAGGGAAACTATGAAAGTTGAAGCTGATGAAGTAGATAAGACCCTGAAACATGTATACATTGAGAATTAAAATACTTCACAATAAATTATCAGAAACCAAGTTACTGGTACAGGCAAAGGAAGAGTAAATTTCAAAAAGAGCTTACAAACAATTAGGAAACTTCTTTCCTCTTAAAATCATTTTCCTTAGAAAGCCCATATGGGCCTACACTGAACAAAGTGCTCTGATTCATTATTAATAATTAATCATTATTTGTATATGCCTGAAATTTCATTTATACTTCCCTCTGATACTAAATCATTCCTATCCTTCAAGATTTAGGTTCCATGAAGATCATTACCACTTCCTAGAGACTTTCTTGAGCACTCGCTTCCCTGAGCAGGTTCCCCAGCACACTTTGGGTCTGGATTGTTTTATTAGGTGCTTAAGATTATTGTAACTTTTGAGTATCTGTCCAACTGTGATCCAGGCACATCCTGTTGCCTCATATACAGAGGACTGAGGAGGGCAGGAGAAAGAGGAGGTGAGGGTTGTATTATTGATCAATACTCACAAGCAGGGTAGCACCTGAATTAGAAAAAAAAAATTGATAGGGTTGTGTTCAATATATTATAATAACCAAGCAATCATAAAACTGATTTATTTTCTGTGCTGGCCCTATGACACAATATGACACGGTAATAATTTATTGATCTATAGATTAAAGGTACTCAATGAGCTTTTTCAACCACTAAAATATTATGCCAGAGATATCACAAGCTTCATTCAGTTCCTTTGTCCCTAGATATTGTTGCATGGATAGTGATGAAATGCTCATTTACTAATAAAATTCCCTGACTATAAAACTATAATCACTTATTAGGACAAGATCATGACTTAACTATGTCACTGTGTCTCTTGGTTTGATAGGATGTATTTTAAGACAACCAAGAAGATCCAAAAAAAAAAAAAGAATTTTAGTTTTCAAGTTAGAAATGTTTTTCTTAATAAAATTTGAAAACACAGCATGTAAAATGTTCATCTAAAGTAATTCATCTAAAGTCAAGAGTCATGTTTTCCTTCTTGTCCTGTCTTACTCTTCTAACAAAAGGCCAGGGAGGGGTTTTGGGCAATATTGTAACAGCCACCTTCATAGGGCTTTATTTACCAGCGAATTCCCTGTTACTGATTAGAAGTACCAGATGCTTGCATTACTATTCACATTAGTATGACTTCAGGTCTTTAAAAGAAATCCAGTCTTTTATTTGCCACTTTAATTTTTTTTTGTCAAAAAATAACATGTTCCCTTTAGCTGATAGAAAATAAATAGAACTACAGGAAATTAAAAGAAGAATTTGTCAAAGGTATAAATACTTTTGCAAATAGGGCTCCGGATCCTGATTTTTTTCTCAGATTTTCAGACCAGCTTAACTGCTGGTCATTTTCTTCCGGGTGTGATCAACTATATCAAACAGAAGCCCCGACTTGAAAGTCTTTCCTCTTTCTCATTCTCTGCCTTTCTCCAATATTTTTATTTGTTCACATAGTCCTGCAGAGTTCATCTTATAAAAGTCACTTGAATTTCTTCATGATCTCCATGCCAATATCTAGAACCCTAACTAGGCCTCATCAACGTAGGTTGCCATGAAATGAAATGAATAAGGACTTCAGAAAATTTAAAAAAGTCAGCTTCAAAGTCCTGACACACATTTTTCCAACTGTTCAACAAATGATAGAACGTGACTCTCACAATAGTTATAAGAATGAAAAGTTTTTTTTTTTTTTTTTTTTTTTATTACAGTTTCCAGAAGTGCTCAAAGAATGGTAGTGAATTCAGGATAAATATCCAGGCCATCTGGATTAAGCTAAACCATTGTCAAATTGTTGAGATGGATAAAGTTATTTTCTCAAAAACGGCCAAAGGAATATGTAGAAAATTTACACTTAAAAAATTCATGTAAAATATCAACACTACTTGTTTTCAAATTAATGTGAAACTAATGAAATCTCAAATTCTCACAACATAGACTGTTTTAAACATAATTTTCAGTGGTGAATTTATGGTAAATGAAAATTCATACTTTAGAGATTGAAGTGATTACAATCTCCAAAATATACTTTTGATATACATGTCCTCACTCTATTAAATATCAGTATAAATAAATAATTGGCATGCACATTTTAAAGAATGTGAATGTTCACAAAGACCAGAGAAAAATTAAATGTATTCAAATATCAACAATAAGAAACTTATGCAATATATTATAAGACATTAACATGGAGTAGTATGCAACAATTTAAAGTTATAATTTAGTGGAAATTTGAGATCAGGGAAATTAATTATGTATTATAGAGAAAGTAGATTGTGACATCAATTGTGTTTTAAAAATAAGTCTCTGAATTGAAAAAAGACTGGAGGACAATCATCAGCATCTGTCAACACTGTCATGGGTGGTATAGACTTATTTCAGATGTTACCAGGGGTGACATGTTCCTGGTTCAGCTGTAACTACTGAAGTGATCAGCGTTCTCCATCCAGAAAGCCAGTTGTCAGATCACCGATTCTCAAGTCCACTTGTGCAATTGATTCCCTTCCCACTGGGGAATTTTTAAAATAACACTCAAACTCCCATCTTAGACCTCCAATTCCAATTTCTAGAATAGGAAGACGGAAATGTGTATGTCTTATTTCAATAGGGAACATTACCAGAAAGAAATAAAATGGAAATTATAAAGTCACCTGCCTGCTTCCATTGTCCTTAACCCATCAGTCCATCTTCCCCCTATAGGTATTGCTCTTGGTCCAATTGTGTAGTGTGAAAATTAAACAATATTGTTTAAACCATACAATATGTAAGGTTTAATAATGATATCTCTATAGATTGCCATCTGTCATTTTTAAAATTATTATACATTTGTTTATTTACCAAAGGTAGCTAGCTGCTTTAATTTAGATGGAAAGGGGTACCACATGGAACAATTCCTTTAAAACAATGAAACAGATGTGTGAAATATTCTTGTTCTGTCTTTTAAATTCCATGATCACCATATAACAGCATAGTCTCATTTTAGACAATTTTTTAACATTGTTCTTTACCTTCCAGCTCAGTGAAAATTTTATGATCAAGTTTATGTTCAATTCTATATTAGATTTTATTTGCATTTTTGTTAGTTAATTCTGAGGATTTCTAAATTGGTAAAAGTTTTTATTTTATGTTATTTATTATTTTTCTTTTTTAGGCCTGTTAGGATTTTGTTTTGTTTTTGTTGAATCATTTTCTGTTGTTTGTAGGATACCACTGTAGATGTAAGATGATGAGTGTCCTTAGCTGTCATTTCAAATCAAATGGCCTATAGATACTTTAATAATCAGGCAGAGGAGAATGACCCTCCCATTTCTACTAAATTGATGATATTAATAATAAATTTGAAAGCCAATCCCACTTTCCAAATGAAGTTACTAGCTCTTAAGTAAAAGAATAAGAAATGTTTAAAATAGAAAGTTCATGCTTTACCTTTTTTTAAAAACAATTTTTAAGTGTGTCTGGCAAGATTATTTCAAAAGTGTTCTAAATTCAAGTTGCTTTCTATTTGCCTACAATCTTGTCCTCCTGTTCTCTTGAAATAGCCTGAAACATATTCCTTTCAGAAAATATGGCTTTTTTTTTTTTCCCGGTAGAAACCTCAGCTCTTGCCTGCACTTTTCAAAGAATAATGACGTTTAGCTAACATGCTGTAAATGGACTGTGGCCAGCAAGCGTCCCCAGCTTGTATTCATCATTTGGCTGGTGTGCGTGAATATTCAAGGCATGGCCAGGGAGGGCAAACTTCTGAAATGGTGGCAGGGGCTTCTCATAATTTAAAATGGGATGGAGATAAGCAAACCCATTTCTCCAGGACCTTTATAGCTTAAAAGTGAATTATTTCTGTCCATAAAACAGAGAACCTGCTGTGTGGTATTTGTAAACAGCAATTTTGTTCGTAAAAACAACATAAACCTTTTATGTGCCTGATGCCCATTTCCTAACAGCTTTTTGTTGAATGTGTCTCACATACAAATTGATGCAGGGACAGAAAATATATGCTCTATGCAAATAGTGTTTCCTACTAGTTGCTATGATTAATCAAATAGGGCTATCTATCTAATAAAATTACATCTCATGCAAATTCATGGTGCCTGTGCCACAGCTGTCTAGGGCTGCTGCTCTTGCTGCTGCTGCTCCCGCTGCACAGCATGGATCAACCTCTCGTGTATGGAATTCCCGCATGTTTCATATAATAGATGCGGTTAGCCTAGGGACTTGCTAACACTTCCTTTTGCATTTTAGCATCTTTTAGTCAATGGTTTCTGCAGGAGTCCATCTAGAGAAGAAGTAGCCTTTTCTATTCTGGAGATTCAACTGCAGCTCTATCACATACAGCAGCATTAAAGGGGAAAAGGAAAACTCTAAGGTTCAGATCTTAGCAATTTTAGATTGTAATCACTATAATGAGAATTATTGAACCAGCAAGGTAGCTGACTGACTGTGCACATCTGGTCTGTTCATCTGTTTCTGGAGATTAGACATTGGATGGGGCCTCAACACTGAGTTCTATGTTGGTATTAGTAGCTGAAATCTGCTTTTCTTTGTATGTTGTTTGGTTGATTCATTCCTGCTTTATTAGATACAGGCCTTCACCTAATAGTGTACATTATTGGAAACAGCATAGACTTTGAATTACAACTCTGCCATTTTCTAGATATACAAGTAACTTAATCATTCTGAATCCACACTTCATATTGTTTGGCATACCCAAATTCTCATGTCCTTTTGGTCTCTACTTTGCTGTTTTGTTTTTATTTCCTTTTCAGAAGTCTTTCCTGATCCTGAAGATCAAACCAGCAGTCCTTCCTGTCTGACCCTTTAAAACTGGTTGCTTATAATTATTTTATTGACTATCACATTGTTTAACAGTTGCTTTTTTGTCTTGCCATTATCACATTCTTTAAAATCAGAAACTATGGGCTGGGGATATGGCTCAATGGTAGCACGTACTAGCATGCGTGAGGCACTGGGTTCGATTCTCAGCAACACATAAAAATGAAATAAAGATATTGTGTCCACCTAAAACTAAAAAAAAATAAATAAAAATCGGGGTGCTGGAATTGTGGCTCAGCGGTAGAGTGCTCTCCTAGGACGGGTAGGACCCGGGTTCGATTCTCAGCACCACATAAAAATAAAGGCATTGTGTTGTGTCCATCTACCAAAAAAAAAAAGATTCATATTCTCTCTCAAAAAAAATCAGAACCTATGCCTTGATCATTCATTTCTACACTGTGACTTGCAAAGTACCTAGAAGATTTTGATGATTAATGAAAGTTTGTTAAGTGTAGAATCAACATGAATATGTACCAAGACACTCAAGTTGCGAGAAATGACTCCTTTACTTTTCTCCTATATGCAATACACATGAATTCATATTCACAATCTAGAGCTATCTGGAAATCTAACCTTGGTTAAAGTATAAGAAAATAAGCCAGGTATAGTGGTGCATGACAGTAATCTCAGCTACGCAGAAGTAGGAAGATCACAAGTTCAAGACCATTCTGGGCAACTTAGCAAGTTCCTATCTCAAAATAAAAAGGAATGAAGAGTTTTACTAAACCACCCAAAAGAAGAAACTTACGCTGGCCATGGTGGAACATATCTGTAATACCAGTTGCTTAGCAAGTTCAAAGTTGGCCTCAGCAACTTACAAGGCCCTAAGCAACATAGTGAGACCCTGTCTCAAAAAAAAAAAAAAAAGGGGGTGGGGGGGCGCTGGGATGAGGTTCAGGTATTGAGTGTCCATGGGTTTAATCCTTGATATTGGGGAAAATAAATAAAAAGGGGGGGTGGGTATAGGGAGAGACGGGGGACAGGAAAAGGGAGGAACTGGGGAATGAAATTGACCAAACTGTACTATGTACATATTCCATAGTGCACCTTTATATCTTCACTTATATATATCAAGTGCCAAGTATAAAAAATGGAACACCAGTAGCAAAAAGGAAATGCGGAGGGAGGAGAGGGAAAGAGGAAGTACTGGGGACTGAAATGGAGCAAATAATACTCCATGTATGATCATGTGAAAATTAATCACTATTATGGATAATTATAAAGCACTAATAAACACATCTTTTCAAAATGGGGCTGGGCTTGTAGCTCAATCCTGTAGCACTTACTCAACATGTGTGGAACTTTGGGTCAATCTCCAGTACAAACCAAAAGCAAAAATAGGGTATCATATAGCAAATTCTGTGCTTATAGTCCACACAAGCTAAAGAAGTGCTTACTGATTTTTAAAGTCATCATAATGACACTATTTCAGCTCTTGAACTCACGTGAGCCATCAAAAATTATGCTATTCTGCTGTTCCAGGATGGACATGGGGTTAACTTAGTCCCAGTCTCTGAAAACTCCAGTGGAATCATTTTGCCTCATCTGTATTTCTCCTGTTATGTGATAACACCAGTGATATTCAGAGTCCCTCAAGGGACCTATAATGCTCAGTGTTCCCAGATAAGGAAGGCAACACTTTCCCTATCATCTGAATGCTAACCCTGATTTTCCCAGATTGTTAGTCACCATACCCAGCTAGGCAATGACCTGGAACATGTGGGGCACAGGAATAAGGCCTTTTGAACAGGCTATACTGCATAAAATGTAACAAATTCCAACTTCACCTTGATAAAAGAACCCAGATTTATTGGAACCAAATTGAAAAATGTTTTTCTTATTCCTGCAGTAACAAGAACAAGACAGAATTCAAGTTACAAAAATAATCTTGCTATGAATAACTGATTGTGTTAATTAAGTTAAATACCCCTTATCATAGTTACGAAGTTGATTAAATATGGTGGACATGCTCTGTCCTCACCTTTTCAAAGCATCTATCATTCACAGCATTCTGATTGTGCACAATGGGTTTGACTATGCTGCACCCCTTGCCACATTGTGTCTATGTGCATTGTACCAGATGTTTAGTATGTTGATCAGACTCCAATTAATACGCTGAAGTCCCTTAAGCTTCAAGTTCTCCCTTAGGAATCGGTTTTAATCATTTCTACCTACATTTCTCTAAGCTATTAGGGTATCCATTTTGAGCATTGATGTTGCTCAAAGGTTGTCATTCAGAAAAGCAATAATCACAGCATAGCAGCTTTTGACAGTTAGGGTCCCAGATTCATATAGATCAAAGTTTTCATCCAAAATTTGTTAGTCACTACAGTTGTACCTTTTGAGCCCCCAGCATGTCTAAGATGTGATTTCCTTGCCCTTAAGATAAGGAATAATAGTAATTAAGTCAATGACTTGTAATAACGATTACATGAGACATGGTGTAGTTCTTACCACAATACTAAATATTGTTATCTGTTCTCTCACAAAAATAACCCAGTTTCTCTGTGCATAGCTTTTACAGTACAGTCATTTTTACTTATAAAGCAGCACAACTGTATATCAAAGGAATTTACATATCTGGCTAACTACTTAGTTCAGTATACAGGTAGTGACTTCCCACTGTCTGGTTTGGTACTAGTCTAGAAGGTCTTAAATATCTTTAACTTCTAGATGGATAAAATGAAATAGTCCAGTCATAATACATATAAATATTTATTAAGTCATTTAAGAAATGGCTGTCTGGCAGGTATGGTACTAGGTGGAGTGAGTTCTGACACTGAGCCTGAATCAATAAGGAAAGGTTTCCCAGGTATGGGAGATTTTGAGTTTTGAGAAATAAGTGGGCTGTAAAGAGGGTGGTAAGGGTGTTCTCGATGGATGGAAACACACATACAAAGATAAACATTCCAGTGGATGGGAGTTGCTCAGAGTGGTGGAGAACTACTAAAGATGAGAAGGAAGAGGTTGCTGGGGAAAAGATAATTGCTTTTATGAGATGCTAGGGAGGATGAGCTTTAAGCACAGAGGAGAGATCCTCAGGGACACAATGACTTAGGAATTTGACTTTCAAATATACTCTAGCCAGATGTGTGGTGGTGCACACTTGTAATCCCAGAGGCTTGGGAAGCAAACGTAGGAGGATCACGAGTTCAAAGGCAGCCTCAGCAATTTAGTGAAGTCCTAATAAACTTGGTGAGACTCCTGCCTTAAAAAACAAAAGCGGCTGGGGATGTGGCTCAGTGGTTAACCACCGCTGAATACAATCCCCTGGTACCCAAAATAGAAAAAAGTAACATTATGTTAACCACAATTCAGTATTCTTTTCCTTCTTCGTGAAGATATTGTCATGGCATTAGATATACCCCTTTGGTAGATGAGCAAAGTAAGTCCATTGGAGCTGAGAGTTGAAAATAATAATTTGTTCTTTTTCCATTAGAGGTTATAACTGATGATAAAGTTGGAAGACATAAATATGATTTCCATATCACAAAATTAAATACAATTAGAAACAAGGGAAATTTTTACTAAATGCCAATCAGATATACCTGGCAGTATAGATACTTTATATTTAATCATTAATCCCCATTCATCCTACATTGTTATACAGTGTCTTAAAATAAATATCCAGGTGATAGTGCCTAAACTGAGAAATTGGTATTTGCCTAGGATTTTATAGACAGTGGGACCAGAAGTCAGAGGTGTATTCAAGGCTCGCTGGATCCAAGGTTGCTCCTCCTTTCCTCCACCAAAACAAAACAAAACACTGCATTACAGAAGCATGATCCTCTTGGGAAAATAACTTTGTTATCTTGCTACTGGGAATTCCTCTAACTTGGGGGCTGAGAATTGAATTAGACTGAAGATTAAAATACTAAAGAGGTATAGATGAAGATACATGCCCCTGGGAAGGCAGAAAATTTCATTGCAGAACTTCATCAGACCCAATGCTACCCTTGCAGATATTGCTTGGCAGGTATCATTGAAAAAGAGAATAGGGTGTAATGGTTGGTGAGGAGAGCTGACTGGCACAGACTAAGTAAATTCCTACATCTGAGTCTCATTGCTGCTTCATAAGGGTGTGAGATTGAATAAATAGTCCTCATTAACCAGAAAAGGAAAACACTCAATGTGTCCATGCAATGGCTCCAAATACAATTTTTTAGAGTATAACCAACAGTCAGAAAAGATGCATTAATTATCCATTTCATTTCATGTTGAAAATGGGGCATAAATCAATCACAATTAAATCTCCCTTCAATTTTGATCTAATTTTAGAGCTGTACAGAGGGCTGAAAAGTGGAAAATTATGTAACGGGAAGTAACATGTATACTTACTTTCAGAGGACTTTCCCCAGTTCCTGCCAGATACATTTTCTGTGGTTTCCAAAGCTTTTTCAGTATCCCTTTGCTATTAAGAGGCATCATTTTTCATGTGAGAAAGTCTGTCATTTTTCATTTTCATCTAGTATCCTTCTAGGCTCCCAGTTGACTTGGGCACCTTGTCCCATTTCTGTAAGGCAGCCTAAGCCGAAGCAGCCATCCCCTGCAGGGTCATTTCTCTTGATTGTTGGCAGATCGGATTAAACTGAAGGCGTGAGGTATTTTAGTTAACCTTAATTAGGGCCTGCAGTACATGTGTTTTGTTCCAGATGAGACAACTTGATGAAAAAAGCAGCAGGAATTCATTAGAAAACAAGTAAATAAGGCATTGTTAAAGATGGGGGCAGAGGAGAAGTCAGTAAAATGCTTGGAAAACAGATTATCTGTTTTCAAGCTGCAAAGAGGCAAACCATGACTCTAAAGTACGTGAGAACCTAAGCTGCACGATTTCTAACAGCAACTTGTCACTTAAGTTTTTGTTTATGGTTAAAAAAAATAAGTTGCTATATAATTAGTGTTCTTGTTCAGAATGGAACAAATCATAGCAGTGCTAATTTGTCAATTTGAATGTCTTATAAAATCATTATACCTTCTAATTATTGAGTACTTACTATATGCCAAGAATATAGAGAGGGAATTTTACAATATTTTCCATGCAGTTCTTATATATACATTGCAAGAGATCAGTGTTATTTTGCTATTTTATATAGCAGAGAGCAAACATGGGAAGTTGAATACCTAGTCTAACAACCCTGGCTCATAGGTGGCAGAATGCAGGTTTTATTGTAGGTACTGCATGCGTTTTGGTTACTCAGGAGTAGAAGTGTCAGAAGAAGAAAGTTGTGGGTGCTAGACCTGTAGAGACCTCTAACAATACCGACAAATCGTTCTTAAGACTTCTTACTTTTATTACTTTCCTGTAAGTTTGTGATAGGTACTGACACTCTTCAGGAAATATGTGACATTTAACAGTTATTAAGCATAAATAACTGAGAAAATGAAGGAAACAAAGTTGCAAAAATTTTAAAGCACATCAAAAAGATCAGCATCAATTTCCCAGTAACCCAGTCCTCTCCCCAAACCAGGATAAATTGGGATAAGAGAAAAAGCCTGGGCATTGGGATTATAGCAGTCATACTGCAATACTCTCTGGCTCCTACCCTCTACTTGCCTATTTCAGTAAGTATCTCAGGTTCCTAATTGAAAAAAAAAAAAAAAGAGTTATGCTAGTCCATGGGTCTGCAGATTACAAAGTGCCAGTGTGGTGCACAGTCTGTTACATGGACTAATGAGCAATCTTATGGCCCATGTGGCTGTGCAACTTTTGAAGTTTCTATGGTTCATTGGGATTACCTAATATAATGACAATCAACTGTGTATTTTTTACCCCAATTATGTTTGCAATTACTTTGGTTGATGCATAGCATTGATAAATTTTTCTTAGGGTCCTACATTTCAGTATGAAATACTGGAATATTTATCAAAGTGAAAATGAGGATTCTATTTTTCTTTTAAAATTACATATTGTGGCCATTTTCTTTCAAGGAGAATTCCTTCAAATGTTACTGAACAAGAAAATTATCCAATTCCAAAAGATTTACTTATTTAGTTTAGAAATAGGGGGAACCACTCAATGCATGTACATGATAACCCAGATTCCCTATTTTAGGAATATTCTCTCTGATTTGGTAGCTTGAAACATAAGACATACTTCCCAGTCCCTTGAAGACATAAATTAGTGTATGTATTTCTGGGGCATCTAGGCTCACAGATTCTAATTGAAATTCCATTAATATTCCCCACCAATTAGGCATTCTTAGTCACTGATTTAGTTAGTGCTTACACCATATCCCAGAGGGCAATACACTGGTCCTGTAAGGAGTATCTACCCACGTCTGTTCTGAGTCTTCTAAAGGAACTTTCACCATCCTATCAGGAAAAGCCCTTCAAAGTGATGGTGAGACATACAAATCCCATAAGTGTAAGCCTATTGTCACATTTTATTCACTACAAAATGCATTCAGTGATCAAGAGCCCTATGGAATGATGATGATGAATAGGTATTCTGTAAGTTAGTAGAAGGTGATTTCAAGAAAATTTAGCAGGTAGGGAGGGTAAATGTGTATTTAGCATCAGTGTCTTCCAATGAAAACAAGGTTCTTCTTTTTTCTTTATGGAAATCAACCTGCCTGTAGGTGGCTTACCCCCTAGAGAATGATTGTATATGGAAGAAAGTATGCTTAGTGTTGATCTATGCTCTTGGTTGTCTGGGAAGTCATCAGTAACCATAAACAGATCCTCATTAGTAAGTGAAGTTCTGTTTATCAAGAGAACACAGAATCCCTATGCTTTCTGCCAGGACAACTTTTTGGGTCATGAGCTTCCTGGGGAGAAAAATACAGGAGAGGTTGGGGGGGAAAAAGTATGACTAATGATTTCAAGTCTACTGGTCATGTGATTATTAAGATCCTCCTCTGAGACTGCTCATTGGTGAATAATCATGAGAAACATGTATCTTCATACTCTTTCTATTCAGAGATGTCTGGGCATCTCTATTAATTCTTTGTACTAATTTTGGTCATGTCTCCTTTAGCATACAGTCTCACCATTAATCACTGCCCATGACTCAATGTGTACATGTATAACATTTGAACAAAAACTTTTATAAGTGAACAGTCAGGGTGCTATTGAATTTCTTCCCTTTGGGAGAATTTTTCATCACCATTGTCTTCCAGTACTTCCCCTGAATAAGAATACAGTTGTGATTCAGATTTATAGGGTTAGAGCCATATGATTTCAGTGGTACATCAAATTTTACAGAACCACCTGTAAGCTTGATTAATTTATTCTTCCTCAGTCAACTGTCCAAAGAGAATACTCTGAATTCATAGACACATGTCAGGAGGGAGAGTTTCATATAACAGCATTGACCATGGGCTTCTATGCCACTCATTCATATTACTTACATGTTTCTTCATAATGTGCCTAAGCCCAGTCTTTTCTACTAAATTTACATAGATAGAATGCCATATATACAACATATGCTTTAGTGGATCAGACAAAATCCAGGTCATGGTAAGCAAGTAGACTGCATAGTGAATTATGGATTCATTGACACATTCATGGAATATGATGCAGAGTTTCAGTACCAACACAGATATTCTCTCAAAATATAAAGGTTGTCTATAGAAGATAGCATAGCTTTGCTACAGGTCTAATTGTATGTGCTTTGACAAAGCCTGTCAAATGCTCCCTGTAGCATTAATGTCTCCCATGAATAATACAAACACATCTAGATGTGCTGGGTCATTCAGCCTAAGCAGCAGCACAGCTTATATAAAACCCTGTACCCTGTTGTAATTTATTCTTATTCTGGGCCCTGCCCCAAACTGATAGCTTCTTGTGCTCCTTAGTAAATGAATGAAAGTGGCATGGAAAAATGAAGTATGTGTTACCTCCAAAATCAAAAGAGCTCCATTAAGCATCTTGCCGCCTTCTTATGGCAGGAGTGTATTAAAACAACACTTAATTTTATTACAGAAGATTTCTCTTACCATGCTTCAGACCACTGAGAACCTAAAAACTTTACCTGATTTGATGTTTCTGGAATTTTGTGGATTTTTTCTCCATCTCTGCAGACATGTGATGTCCTATGGAATGGAGAGATGATCAAGATCTCTAAAGAATAGATTATGAAATAAGAATGGTGCATTTATGTAGCCCTGAGGATGAATAGTGAAGATATATGCTGGCTCTTCCAGCTGAGAGTAAACTGCTTCTGATGAGCTGTACTAACAACTAGAGAGGGGGAGAAAATAGATGGGGTGGGGGGATGTAAAAATCAATATTTACATACCAGGTAGCAAGATTGCATTGATTTGATCCAACAATGAAATCACACTTAGAGACGAGCTGAAATTGGAGTCACTGCAAAAATAAAATTTATAAGCCACTGTCATTCTCCAAGATTCATATTCTCTACCAGCCAGAAAGATGTGTTGAAAGGGATGGGGGAGGAATTGGCACCCCTGCATTTTCAAAGCACTCATGGTTGCTCACTGATTTCTGTGATCCACACAAATATAATGCTGCTTTTGGTGTAGTATTTTGGTAAATAGAAGAAGTGCTTGCATCATCTTCTTTTTATACCTCAAGATACTCATTCTAAAGATTGTAGAACCCATGGGGAAGGATTCTACTTGCTGAATATGTCTATCACAATTTAACATTCCATATCTGGGAGAATTTAAAGCTCTAAGCTCATCGTCCCCTACCACCATGTTTTCCAAATCATTTAGAAGCAAACAGTCAATCCAAGTTTATACTTATTTCAAGTAAAATATTTTAATAGAACACAAACACTTGGTTACAAAAATACTTGATGGACAAAAGATTTCTCTTCCCTATACAATTAATTTATTACTGGGTGTAATATGATTTTAATTTACTTTGCCACAACTACTATTCATATTTAGAATATTTGATATTTGGTGTCCTGCTTACCACTGGAAAAGGTATTAATTATGAAGTGCCAAACCTATTGACTTCATGGTCTAATACCAAATACAAAGACATCAGTTTTTTTTTAATAGATTATATAATCAACTTCTACTAGTTCATGATGTCAAATTCTTATAATAAATACTTACATGTACTTATATATATGAAATGTGTATATACATATATATAGATAATAGATATTAGATCAGAAAAGCAACCCCAGAGAATATGCAATTAATTCAGAAAACTCATTAAAGTTCTGTATCTGTTGAATTACTTCTAAAAATTCTAAATGAAATTCTATTAATGTTTAAATTAGAAAATCCAAATCACTAGGACATTTTTTGAAAAATGAATGAAAAGATAGATGGAATTGTATGTGTAGTATGTGTATCTGTTTATACATTTACATCTCATTACTCATCTACAGTTATATATACATTAATGTTCATTTACACATGTATGAATGCATATATGCAAGTGTGCACATATGTCCATACATATAGATTTGTTTTACAAATTCAATATTATGCAATTATAAAAGCTGATTTCAGAATCCCTATAAAATTGGTATCTCTGTATATAGTCCTAAAGTCAGTAGGGCAGGCAATTGAGAATAGAACATGCATATGAAATGCCAGAACCTAGAAAAGCCAGAAACTCCAAGGTCAAACTAGGACCTCAGTCTCTTACTCCCTTCAAAGCTTCAGATTTATTTATTTACTTTTGGTACCTGGGATTGAACCCAAAGGCACTTAATCACTCAGTCTCATTCCCAGCCCTTTTTAAATAACTTTATTTAGAGACAGGGTCTTACTGAGTTGCTTAGTGCCTTGATAAATTGCTGAAGCTGGCTTTGAACTCGCTATCCTCCTGCCTCAGACTCCAAAGCTTGTGGGATGTACCACCATGCCAGGTTAAAGCTTAAATTTTAATGTTGGGATTATTCTACAAAAGCATGATTAGTACCCTTCATCATAGAACGAAATATGCACCTCCATGAATCAGAAGTCAAAATTCAGCAGAAAATCAAGGTTCTGTAGGCCCAGCTGTTGCTTTACAATATTGAGGTGAATCAGCTACCATATAAAGTTACATGTGTATAAGCTGCAAAATGGCCTTGTACCCTGCAATGACCTTCTGAAGGTAAAAATAAGGAGCTTGCTATATCACTCCTGCCTTCTAACTCTTATGCAAGATATATGTCCACAAAATTGTGGCCCGTTAAGTAGGAAAAACACATTTAAGAAAATTCTGGGAAATATATTTCTAGGTTAGATGACACAGTAAGAGTCATCTTTGTCATAATTATGCCAGTGTCCATTTTATAGCCATTATTAAAATAATTATACCATTTCAAATATTCTAAGTCAATGATGGGATCTTAAATGATTCATAATAATCAAGCTTCATGGTCCAGTACCACAGAGGTTGACCTCCTTGAGAATTAATATAAACCCAGCCATTTACCATTTTTCTTAGATACATAGGTATTCCAAGAAATGTGTAAGAAAACACACTAATGCATGTATTATAAATGTTAATCATGTCTAATGTATAAGACTTTTTGTTTCTCAGGTCAGTTAAAGTTTTTAACTTCCCTGGAACAATGTAGGCAATCAATGCCTTTATTGAAAAGAAAACACTGAAGTCAAACCAAATATACTTATAAAATATAAAGAAAGTTCTTTGATTTGTAAAGCCCCAAGGGGAGCAGTAGGTATTTCAGTGGGACACTGAGCATCATAATTCCTAATGTCTATTTGTCCAGCGTGAAGGATTCTAGCTGTTGATTGAGGGTGAGGCCACATGGGACAGAGCAGCTAGACTGGATCTGCATGCAGTCCCCTTAACTGGCTGTTAACCTAAGGTAATTACTAATTTCTGAGGTCTCCCTTGATTATTGTAATTCAGAAGGGAACTATTAGATGTATTTACCTGCAAGGGTTATTGTGATGATTCTAGATAACAATTAGAAGAAAACTTGCAGCAATTATGGCACTGTCTGGAAGCAGAAAACTTGCAGCATTGTATGCTTGCTACCACAGTGATTTCTTAATAATTATACCTGATTATTTAATGATTGATTGTGTTATGTGAACATATGATAGAAAGGGTAAACAATGGTATAAAAATACCCATAGTGTTTGTAATAAACTTTGTTCTTGTAATTTGTATATCTCAGAAAATAGTTTGACTTTAAATTCCATGTGATATTTATTTCAAAGAAAAGTGTTATAAATTCCATTTATCAAGTGCTTACCCAATGATTTTGACCCCATTGCTTACTTCCTTTTTCATCCCAATGAGGCACATATAAGATTATTTTTAAAATTAAGTAAATTAGGATATAAAACATGTATTAAATACATGGAACATAAGGAATGCTATTATCTTTTCAGATTTAAGATTTTTTACCTCTGTAATGCTAGAATAATTTTATTCTCTTAAAATAGAAGTCACAAATAAAGGTATTGGGTCGTTATTCACAGACAAATAATAATGACATCCAGGTACAAATGTATTACTGAAACTAATAACTCCAAAGCTTTCAGATTGAATGAAGACTTATCATAAGAGTCTTCATTGGAGAATGAACTGGTAAGTCAACTGATACTATAAGAGACAAGAAGGCTTAGAACCATGCCAAAGTATGAACAAAGTTGGTAGGCAGAAACAAAAGCTACATTAATTCCAGTTAATGGGTGCCATTAGGACTGTGACAGGAAGGCACATCCTATGTGAAAATGCACATTTGGTGAATGCATTGATCATCTGCTTAACTGAAAACTATGGCTCTAGAATCAAGAAGTGAAAATATGAATATATGCCCTTCTCAAAGAGATTATAACATTCTTTGGAACTAATTATTAACCTAAAACATTAGCAATTCAAATTCAGAAGAGAAAACTATTCTAGGAAGATTTCAGATGAAGAATGTTAAGCACAGGCATTTTCTACTTGGTGACATTGAGTTCATATTAAGGAGGTTGAAGAATGTCTTGAAATGATGTTTGAACTAAATCTGAAAACTCTGAGAAAATGTTGAGCAGGGTAGAGAGGAAAGACATAAAGTGACTCAATAGCAAAAAGTGGAAAGGACACATTTTAGGTTGGTGCTCAGAAGCTGAATTAAGCTGAATATTAAGTTGAACTATATGAAATTGTTGTTTTGACAGCAAAAAATTATCTAATTTTGGTGATTCTGTGTAGTTCATACTAATGTAAAAAAAATGATGACTGTCCCTTTTGTCTGTTGTGAAAATGTATGATGAGGTGTGGAATACTTGTTTGTATAAATATCTCCACCTCTGTGTCCTCTAAAGAGACAGTGGAGTGGTATAAAGAAATTATGGACTTCAATCCCAATCCTGCCATGTGCCTTGTAACTGAGTTTAATTTCAAAATGAGAACCAAAGTACCATCTTCCCATTTTGTGAATATCGAGTGATCACATATAAAATTACTAACAGTAAAATAGTTCTTCAGAAAATAGTAAAGCTTTGTAACAAAATGTCTAATATTCACTGAAAAAGTTTTCAACAGGAAAATTGAGCAGACCTCCAGGAAAACATCTGTAATGGCTTCCTTTGCCCATTGCTTTTCTTCTCATCCCACAGCCCTAATGCATCCCTCTCAGTAGGCTCTCTCTCCACAGCTGTTCAGGGATTGTGAGTGCCAGGGAGCCTGGCTGCTCACAGATGTTTGAATTGCTTCCTTTCTATTTAACCTTCTTACTAGAAAATTAATAAGTTCAACTTCCTCTTTTAAGTTGCCAAGGTTTTTGCACTTGGAATTGACTTGTAAAATGTGCATGGATAATGGTTGATTATTTCTTTGGCATGGTCATTATTTATGCGATTATTTATAGTACACACATTAGCAATTCACTTTCTATGACAATTGTAGAAATAGCTCACGGAGATGAGCAGGAACTACCTGGGATTTTCATAATATTTTTTTCGTTCCAAGTTGTGCAATTATGTACTACAAGTGGGATTAGTGTAGGGAAGAGATAGATGTCCATACCCCCAAGTGAATCACCATCTAGAATGTTTCACTTTTTCACTTATTGCATTACTTTTCAGTTAATAAGACTTATAAATGCATACCAACTTTACTACTAAATGAGTCTTGTCTTTGGAAGACAAAGACTTTCCCATTCTATTCCCTTGAATCTAAAAGGCCAGAAATAGTGTAGCATCATCTACTTAATCAGTGACAATAGTAGCAAACAGTAACTGACCACACCATCAACCAGGTATTTTTTCATAACTCATTTAATCTTCACTACCAGACAGTCACAAACAAGAGAAGCATTCCCCGGGTATAAAACTTGCCTATTTGCCAATGGGGAAAAAATTGGTGAGTGAGCACCAGTGTGATACAATACACAGACAAACACTGTCTTAGGTGTGTTTATTACACGGGAGAGAAAGTATAAGAAAAACTAATGTCTCTGGATGCATAGTGAGAAAAGAATGTTTCCAAGTTCTTGTTGTCAACACAACTAGTCTCAGTAATAAAAGCAAGTTTGCAATTTCAATAAGGATAGCAAATCTTTGTCCCATATTACTGCACAGGTGTGAACCAGCACGGTGAGAGTCAACACAGCACCCCTCCAAAAGACTGCAGAGGGTACAAAGATGAAGAAATAAATTACCTCTCCATTAGAGGCTTGTGACTTTTACATTATACAATTCAGTGGGTACCTCTAGGAGAAAACTGTCACAATCTAAAATTTGGAGAATTCAGTTACAAGACTGCAACTACTGTGATCAGCTAGCAACTAGAATATAGAGAGGCAGGAGCATGTTCCTGGAAAACTTCACAACTTTGTTTCCTTTTTCAACATACATTTTTAGTAGGCAGGTATTATTATAAAGGAGGAACAAGATCAGAGAAATGTTAACTCAATGCCCATTTGTGTAAGGCTTATAAAAGAGCATGAAGCTAAATAATATAACTGTCCTCTTTAAGAATGGACTAGATAAAACCAGAATGCTTCTCTCCCTCCCTCTCTCCCTCTCCCTCTCTCCCTCCCTCCCTCCCTCCCTCCCT
>NW_026000174.1:7557849-7626200 GCF_001458135.2 Marmota marmota marmota
ACTCCTCCCACCCCACCCTCCGCACACACACACAGGATGAAGACATACCTTTAATGATGCACGTAGTCTTTGGCCAAGAATAATTCCCAAGGAGGGACATGCTTTTAGCCATCAGCTGCCACCCTTCCTGTCAGGTGGCACAACAAGGGCTCTGTGTTCCTAAGGGGATATCTGGACAGGGTACCACAGTTGTTTCTTGTAAATCTCAGACCCATGGACATCCAACCTGTCTGCTCATCCTAGTCTGTCAGTCACTTTTTTCTGATTCTTCTCTAGGGCATTTTATTGCTCTATTCAATATTTTTATTGTTTTAGTGAATAAAAATCACCTGAAATTGTATTATATTTTCCTACTTAATAGCACATGCTACACTTTTTCCCTGCTTCAACTTGGAAGTGCAATAGGGTTAATAATGTCAACAAAATGTCCATCATGATAAAGTCCTATAACGACATTCAATGTTACAGGTTGAAAGGATCATAGAACATGATATTCTCAATTGCACAATTTTGCTTTATATATAACCAAATATATATTTTAATCAGTGAACAATTATCCATTAGGGGACAAAAATCTTTACAATTATCAAAACTAAGGACTGGGCGACCAGTGGACATCATTGTATCCAAATCTAAGGACACATCACCTAAGAAGTGTCCTGGGCAACGAAGCAAAAATTGAAATTAATTATGAAGAAACCTGACAAACCCCAAATAAGAAAACTTTAAGTTAAAAAAAATGTTGACAAAGTCAGTAACAAACACCAGTAAAGGACTGTGGTAACAATCCAGGTTAAAGGAAGTTAAAGATATGAGAAATAATGCTCTTCCTGGCCCCTACCATAGAGGAGAAAAAGTGAAAGAGGATATTATTAGGACTATTAATGGTGTTAGAGTACCAACAGAGTATACAAGTGTTGTGTTCATGTAAAATTTACTGAACTTCATAGCTGTGGTGGGGTTAAGTAAGGGAAGTACACAAGCACATAGTGAGTCTGAGGTAAGGTGCATACAGTGCTACGTTTTTAATTATTGGGCTAGGGAGGCAGAAGAGAAGGTAGAGTGAATTGATGAATATGGAATATGTTTTGAAGGCAGAGGCAACTTGAATTGTTGAAGTTAGGCATAAGAATAAGATAAATCTATAATTGACCATTAAATAAAAAGTTATGAGAACTGTGACAGTGTAATATTACTGTCCTTCAAATGTCAGCTGAAACTTCATATGTAGAAAACTTTCTCTGATTACTATTCTCAGAATACTCTCCTGTGTAGTCATAGTACTTAGTGAATGAAATATCACATTTCATAATTACACAGATCACAAATATATGTACACAATATGCACGTGTATGTATGTATGTATATGATTTGGACATTGTTGTATTTCAAGTAATATCTGTTTCTGGGCACGTTCATTCAATTTAACACAACATTGGCCTGTTTAGTTTTTCTTTTCCCTCTTTTCTTTGCAGTGTTCATTCTTTCATTTCAGTACTAATCTCATCCAGAGTCTGTCTTGAAATTTGATGTAGATTCTAGCCCTGACTTATTTGGAGAGAAAAACAGCTCAATTATGATTGTTAGTCGATTTCCATTTATCATCCCTTCCTTCTTATATTTTGAATCATCATTTCCATTCATTCTTCAGATATGGGTCCTCCTACCTGTTGCTTTGTTTATTTATATTAGTCATGAGGCTATTTCTTCAACTATCAGCTCTCAGTGCCATATCCATACTGCTCTCAGATATGTTACAAATTTTACCTATTCCTTGTGCCTAGTGAGGCAGGAAACAATATCTAAGCCTGCCTTGGGCTTAGTTCCTAGGGTGACTATGCAGCCATCTCCACTTGAACCACCCAGGGAAGACAGGCATTGATGGTGCTGTGTGCATTCCTAAAAGAAAGATAGCCATAACTACTTTAAATATGGAAATGAGCATGCTGAAGCAATGCAAGATAACAAAAGGAGGCTTATGATTTTTTGATATCATGTTTACAAGTAACATACTAACAGAAGCATAATAACTTTGTGCCATATATTGAGGACACTCACCAGAATATACATGAAGTAAATGCTAGGGAGCTTGAGGTGATGCATAAGCATTCATTCATTCATTCATTCATTCATTCTCTCTCTCTCTCTCTCTCTCTCTCTCTCTCTCTCTCTCTCTCCCTCTCCCCCCCCATCTCTAATGTTTTCTACAGTAAAGATGTATATTAAATATAAAAGTTAGAGAAATTGATCTTAAATGCCTAAACAAAAAGTCCTTACTAGTTTCTGAAAACTGCCCAATTTTCAGGGCTGATTTTTTTTATAGAAACATATTTCAAGTATTTGAAAAGCTAAATTTGTTTTATGAACACATTTTCACATTTAAAATTTTAGTAGGAATATATCCTTTCTCACCCTTTTATATCATTAATTCTCCACTCTGATTTTTCTTCTTGGTTTTTAAGTTAGAATTATCTTTATTTTTAAAGATAGCACATTTTTTAGTATACTATTAACCTATTTAATATAGGTTAAAATATCCTTACCTTGCACTACATTTATTAAATTTGAAATATCAAGTACATATAGACCTAAAATACTTAAAATTTTATTTGTTGATTGGAATTTGCCTTGGAAGAGTTGAATCAGACTAATTTCATATAATTTTAAATGCTGTTAAATAATTTAGTGTTTTAAAATATATATCATTAGGGCTGGGGTTGTGGCTCAATGGCAGAGCACTTGCCTTGCACATGTAAGACATTGGTTTGATCCTTAGCACCACATAAAAATAAACAAAAATATTGTGTCCATTTATAACTAAATATACATATTATATTTAGGTATATAAACACACCATTAAAATTTAGCCTTTTTTTTCCCTTCAAAATGCATCCTGATATGGAGCATTGCTATATAACATTGCCTTAAAAGTTAACACATATTCAAATTTTTGCTTTCAGAGAAATATTTTAAATTTTGTTAGTATTTTATACAACTTTATTTCTTCTGAAATCCTAAAATCAACATTTTATGGCATTTTATCTTTCTTGTGTTTTTCTCATTATTTTAATCTTTGCCACATTTTACTCTTCTTCTGTATTCTCAGGAGACTTCTCAGACTGTTCTCAGCATTATTGACTAGAATTCTTAGTCACTTTTTTTTTTTCTTGACACTGGTAATATAATTTTATATTATATGCACTGTTTTTCAAGTAAGTTTGTGTACAACTCTACCATAGGTGAATCTGAAAAGAAGAAAATCATCTTTATATTAATATTTGGTTTTCTTACCCTGTCTCAAAAAGGCAATTTCATTTTGCCTTCTATTGAAAGTTCCTGTATTTATTAAATTTTATATTGGTTTTATTAGAAAATGGGTCCTTTTAATATTTAGAATTTTTAACAAAGTGTTTTATTTTTTCTGCCCTCACAGAGACAATGTTTTCCAGTACAAGGATCTGGGGATTAACTTTAAATGTTCTATCTAAACATTACAATTCTTAGTCTTCCTCAGTTTAAAATTTGAAGGCAATTGAATGCATGCAACTCCCATAGAGATCTATCTGGTGGTTTACTAGACTAAGGCCAAATAATCCCTTAATTCCCTGTGGAATTATTTTCTATCAAATAGAACCACACCACAACTACCACCAGCATTTTCTGATTTTAAAAGATGGAGTATCTTAGTTAATGGAATGCAAATATAAAATACCTTCCTTTCTTCAAGAGTTTAATGCCCCCTGATTTTCACTTTGCCAATAGCTATCAATATTTTCCTCATTTTTTCCTTTTATCTAGTATCAGAAAATAAAATTGAAACTTGGAAAGTGTCTCTAAGGTTGCCAATAAAATGTCATTTTAAATTGGATGAAAACAAATCATTGGTATTAACTGGCTAGATCCTATAGCCAAGAACATCTCCAAATTCTGTGGAGAAACATTTTCCCCAAATAAATGTGGTGAACTGGAAAAGAGATTTATTTAGTGGGCAGAACACTGAACTGGGGGGTGAGAAAACACTTTTTCCATTGTGGTAATCACAAGCAGACTTTTCACAAGTCATGTCTCATTTTTATGGCTCAATTTTCTCATTTGCTTTACAAATGTATTAGGCTCAGTTTTCAAGTTGCCTTCATGTTATAGTTGTCTGAATGTATGAGTTGTTTTGTTTTAAATTTGCACTTAAAGTTTAGAAGACAAAATGATACACTCCTTTTAAATTTTAGAACTTTTGCAAAGGTACATTTTAAAGAAAACTTAGAATGTTCATACGTAACATCGTCTGTTAAAAGAAAGACTTGAAAGTATTTAAATTCTATAATTCTAATGGATTCTGAGATATGATTACATTACTAGGCTATTCATAACAAGTAAAGTATATTGAGAACAAACACATTTTTAAAGCTTTGTAATATAAGGTGATTTACTTATCTACCTGATTAAAATAGCAAATTTGGCTTTCAAGAGAAATTTTCATACATATATTTTTTTCTTTCTAGCATCCTAATAGCTTAAAGCAGAGTCTCTTTTGCTACACACTAGTATATCATTTATATATTCCCATAATAGATTTGAATTTGAATAGCACACACATTTATTGATTTACTCAATTATTTAAATATTTATTCATATTAACCACTAAAGATATGAAACAACTTCTGCTCTCAAGAGGCTACAAGTCTAAAAGGGAGAAATAGAAGCTAAATAGGGTATGCATTATGCAGTATAAGTTAAAAGTAAGAAATAGGAGTTGGGGGCAAATTCAGCCTGAGAAAGGCTTTCTATATTTGATGCTACAGCATCTTGAAGCATGAGGGGGTATTATAAAGATAAAGTGAATTGGTGGCATTAGCAAAGATAATTCAAGGTAAATATATGAGTGATACTCACAAATATTTGATGGTGGCACACAAGAAGAAAAAGAGATGCCAGTGCCTGTGTGTGATTGTAAGGTATTAGAAGTTTCTTGGAAATATTTGAGTGCTTCTAATTGGAAAAGTAACTGTCAAGATTTTAAAACTAAATATGATCATTCAAAATATTTCAAACGAAGGTAAGAGATCTGGTGTTCTCTCTCTCTCTCTCTCTTTCATATATATACACATATATACATATATATGTGTATATATGCAAATAAAAATAAATAAATAAATAAATTACCATCTAGTTAGCCATAGATGTCATGCCTACTTTAATAGCATTCCACCTAAAAAGTGTGTGGTGAGATGAGTGTATGAATGTGCGCGCATACAAACACACCTATTAGTATAATGCTTCTACCTGAAGGGAACATAATCTGGCCTCAGGAATGTCATTTACAAGGAGACTGAGCCTTATCATTTTGTTCTCTCGTGAGCTCTTTGAAGGAAGATTTTTTGTGTTTGATGCATTTTTCATTCCTGCAACAACCACATTGCCTTGAACATGGTGGTGAATAAATATTTGAGTGTGTGGAATGACTAAGAAAACACAAAATACAGTAAGAACCGTAGGGAGCTACTCTCAGTGATTCGTTTTTATCCCTGCTTTCTATTTCATATTCATGAGAAAGCTCTGTCCCTTCTGTTAGCACAGCATTTGTTTTTGTCACATGGTTTATCAATGTTGCTAATGAGTTGCTAATTAGCTGCCAATTCTTGTGCAATTTAGAAGGAAAAGGCAGAGAAGGGCTGTTCAAAGGAATATGCCTCGGTGATCTTGCCCATTTGTTTTACATGTCCATGGTCCTGTAGTACAGAAATGTTATACATAGTTATTGCAGGCTCACTGAGTACACTGTGTCTAGATTACAACTTCATTAAGAACTGCTAATGTAGATCGAGAGGAAGACTTTTTTTCTTTTGTGAAGGCAGGGCTTTAGTGAAGGTGACCCTAGGTTATCTTGCATCACCTCATTAGAGGGAAATACACATGCCTCATATAAACATTGGATACCACCAGTCATGGTTTGGAGACTGTTTTACTGTTACGTTTGCTATTTACTAATTGTGTCAACTTATCTGTTTGTGAACATTTCTAATCTTATGGTCCTAATTTATGCAATTTCTTTCATAAAGTTCTGCTTTACTAAATGTGTCCCTATTCTGCAATCAAAGCATGTATCTCACACTTCAGCTCTTTAATGAATGTTCCTTCTAATTTAATGAGTTATTCTCTGTAGTCTTGAGTAAACTTTCAATTCTTGGGGTGAGAGATCAATTCATTTAGATCCCCCCCTGCCCCAGATTGCTTGGTAGCTTTAAATTGCTGAAAGGTGATTATTTATTTAGAATCCTAATTAGGCATTAAAAAAAACTGAGGCTGAGATAATAAGGCTTGCAAAATATTCCATGTGCAATTCTGCAATTCCATACACCCTTTTATTTAGCCTGGACCACTTGACTATTTTAGCCAAAAAACTATGGAGTAAATTTTACGTGTCACTTCCTGCTTGAGACAGTGAAACACTGAAGTGCTCCTTTTCAGCCCCTCCCTTCCCCATTTTAATAATGGAAGAGGCTGCAAGTTCCAGATGGTACAGCTGCAAGGTGTAGAAACTCAGTCTGGTTCCCTTAGTAACCACATAGAGTGTATCTTCCATTCTAATTCCCCCAATCCCTGCTAATCCTCAATGGACATGCATTGTGAATGAGCAAGACATATCTATTTTATTAAGCTACTGGGATTCAGGATACAATTTATTACTGCATCATAACCTAGTCTATTCAAATTAATACATTCCTAAAACCTATTTTCCTCCTAGGAAACAGGTGTTTCTCTACCATTTTTGACAAATGCATTTGGGTAAGAACTAATAACTTACTATCCATTGTACTACAAATATTTTGACAAGTACATGAAAAAAATAAACAAACTTGTGTCTGAAAATGAGCCTTGTTATTAGAGGAAAATGTGAATGTTTTGTTTTTGCTTATATTTTTACTTGTAAATGTCCAGAATATTTGTAATTTTCCACACTTGACTCCTTATAATAATCACTTTTGATATATTTTCAAATATATGGTATCCTAGATCCCATGCCAGAATTTAAAAAAAAATAAAATCTCTTGGGGGAACCACTAGAGAATATAGGTTTCTAAAAAACCACCTCAGGCTAATCTTATGGTCAGGAAATTTTGGAGGAAATTTTGGAATCATCAATGATAAATGAATCACTAACATGGAAGTATTTTATGCTAACAATGCAAAGGCAGTGCTAATTATGGTGTCAAAGATTAGACATTCAACCACCAATAAGTACTTAAAACCCTTTGTATAAAAGAATTGTTGCAAACTCTTGACTGTTTTAAAACTTAAAATGCTAATTCACATACATTCCCTCATTCCATACTGTTCTTTATGATTTAATAATAGGATTATCTTTAGTCCTAGATGTAGAAACCTGGGCTCTGACAATTTTGCTGCATGTTCATACAACTAAAAGGCTTTTCTAATAAAGTGATGGTTTAATGGAAACCTAAGGTTAAGCAGGCTTTGAGATGGCGAAAAAGAGAGGAATTTGTGGGGTGGGGGAATCTTCCTCATTTACATGCTAAAATATTTTTATTTTTAATCTTGGAAACTACATTGGATTAGTTAATCATGCTCTTTTCATGTGTATAGTCATCTTTCTTGATTAAGTTTAAAGCCTCAGGAAGGGCTTGAGTTGGCAACATTTCCGGAGATGATGTGAGGGTGGTAAAGAACTCTAGAGACATGTTAAATACCTGATTTCAATTCCTGGTTCTATTCTTCAGTAGCTGTGTGGCTGGAGTGTTGCTGCTTAACTTCTGTGTCTCAGGGTCATTAGGTAAAATGGTGATAACATTCAAACTCATGTCATTACACTGTACGAGGATTAATTAGGTAATAAATGTAAAGCACTCAGAAGAGCACTTACATATAGTAAATACTGGATTCTTTCATGATTGGAGACACCAGCAGGCTCTCTATTTCCTATTTGACAAGGAAATTAGTGACTTACGTTTGCTGTGTATCATCTCAACCTCAAGTTTCATTCTTAACAGTTAACTAGTTAAATATCTGTTGAAAAATGTTGCATGCAAAGTGGTTTTCAAACTTCAGGGTGCATCAAAATCATCTGGAGGTGTCCCTGAAATATAGATTTCTGCACTCTGTCCCTAAAGTTTCTAATTCTTACCGTGCACCATGCTGAATGAAGGTGCTGTCTTGGAACCACAGCTGGGAATGGAATGAACAACTAGATCAGAATAGGGAGGGCCTTGAGAAGTTTAAGGAATCTGGGCTTTTATTGAGGAAATAGGTAGTAACAGAAGGGAAGAAATTGATCAGCAGATGCTACCACAACATTGGTAGTTTCTTAAATGACCTAGTTTTGATTTTAGCATTTGGAGTCTTAACTATATTTCAAGACTCTCATTTATTTACTTTATGAGAAAACCATTATCTTTATTCATCATCTTTCAAGGAACCTGTGTCACCATCAGTGTGATTTGGTTTCTCTGATCTTTGAACAATGATTAAGTTTAGTAAGAATAAAATCACCTGGGCTGTTGTTAAAATGCAGATGCCTAGGCTTGCTGGTGAATTTTATTCAATATGGTTGGCAGACAGCCCAGAACTCTACCTGTTGGAATACACAGGCATTAATTTGATGCAGGCTATTTGTGGACCACACATTGGAAATGATTTTTGCCTAAATTTCCCTGCTTTTGAAGCAAAAGTGACTGTTGCTTTTTTGTTGTTGTTCATTTTTAAAATGTAATTTTTATTTTTAGGTGAGCTTTCAGCCCAATTTGTTACATTTCATTAGAATCTGCTTGGTCTACTTTTTCCAATTTCAGCATTTGGTATGAGGCATTTATAGAAAAGTGACTTGAAAGCAATTTAACCACAAGCTCAACCAAATTAATTTAGGGAGAGTTTAGTAAACAGCCTTTGCTTTCTGTACTTAAGTGATCAATTTCAACACCTGCTTTTCCTTCCAGATGGAGTTAATTAACATTAAAATTATTGCCTAGAGCAGAGACTTTTTTGATAATTCACAACCCCCAGCTGCATCTGTATTCCTATACTTCTGAAAATTAAAACAACATGATCACCTCTATGAGAAGTGAATTTATCATTGAAGTATTTCAAGATCTGCACGTAAATACAATCATGAAAGAAAGAAGGTTGACATGCATACAGTGGATGCTATATGCTTGGCATTTTCACATATGAGATCTAGTGCAATCCTCATAGCTCAAGAAGGGTGTTAATATATAGAAAAGTGAAAATAAGAAAAGTTCTGTAACCTTTTTGATGTTTTGCTGTTCTTAAGAGGTACAGCCAGAATATAAATCCCTATTTCATCAAAGTTCATCTTTTTTCACTACACTGAGCTCAGCTTAGACTGAATGAGGATTGGCAATTTTAAAAAGCAATTCCTAGGAAGATTTTAGTAAAATATTTGGTGTGTGGTATATTGAAAATAATATAAATGACATATACATATATACATCTATCTGAGATATATATGATGCCCCAGTGTGGCCTGGTACCACTGTAGTCTTTCATAATTAGTATTTGCTACCTTCAATGAGATCTTATGTCTCAGACACTGGACTCAGTTCAGAAGAGATAAAGGCAAGGGAAAGGTAAAGTATGATGATCATTACAATGCAGTTTTAAGTACTGTAATGAGGTATAGAGAAGATATTGTGAGTTCAAAAGAGAATAGGGAATTCAGTGGCAAAATAGTATTTTAGGCGTAAGTCTCTCAACTTTCTCATTAAACGAGGGTTATGGAAGGATTGAATAAGACATTTTACTGACTTTGAAGCATTCTTTTTAAAAAGTTTGCTTTATAAGTAAGTTTGGATGATCTACAATTCAGCTTTTTGCTACTACTGAATCTCATGGTAACAATGCAATTTATTTAAATATTACAAGCCAAGATGCATAAACATATGATGATCTGAATGCCCAGTACTTGCCCATGTTTACGAATAACCTGAACATTTAGCACATTGTTCATCTTATGAAAGATGCTAGGCTTTTCTTAGAAAAAAATGTTTTCATTCTGTTAAAATTGCTTGGTGATTGATACTATTAATGAGGAAAAAGTTAAAATGCTACATTTAGGGGGATTTATGATGTATATGATGTGTGATATGTTCATATGCATACACACAGAAATATATATGTACATAGTCAAGTTTCACTAGATGCTGTTATGTTCCATAAATTGCTGCACTACATTAGTGAAGACTTAACTACTGCTTCTACGGAATATATAGTGTTGGGTTTCCACCAGCTGGGCTCCCAAGTCACAACATTGTTGTCAGCTGATTGGTACATAACCTTGTTTTGTGAATGAGTAAAAAACATTTAATATGTATTTTTGATTTATTAACTAAACTCACAATAACAGATTTATATCTGATGTTTGAAGAAAGCTTATGTAACATGTACATTTTCTTCAATAGGCACATCACAGACTTCTAGGAACACTATATCAAAAAGCACCACACTTGGGGTACACTTTAAAAAGCTAGATCAACACACACACACACACACACACATGCCCACAGTGGTAGCATACACCTATACTTTTAGCTACTCCATAGACTGAGGCAAGAGTTTCACAAGTTTAGGGCCAGCCTTAGCAACTTAACAAGAAACACACATTTAAAAAAAAAGTAAAAATAAAAGGAACAGAGGATATGGCTTAGTGGTAGAGCACTCCTGGGGTTCAATAGCTAGTAGCACAAAAAACGTAGAACTGAATTGAAAATGAAAGGACACTTGTCTTATGTTGGAACTGAAACAAAAGGCAGAGCATCACTTCAGCAGGAACATGAGCATTAGGCAATGCAAAATATTTTCCACTCTGTCCACATGTGACCATAA
The DNA here is from genome assembly GCF_001458135.2 of Marmota marmota marmota. Lineage (NCBI taxonomy): Eukaryota > Metazoa > Chordata > Mammalia > Rodentia > Sciuridae > Marmota > Marmota marmota. Next base: position 7,568,704 of record NW_026000174.1, read on the forward strand.
GAGTGCCAGAAGTACCAATTCAGGAGTTATATCAGTATATTAATTCACAAACAGGATGCTGTATTTCACTTTAAAATTTTTAATTTTAGTAATAAATTCGGTGATGGCAAGGTAACCCCAAAAGATAGACTATTTTATCTTTTTAGCACATTTTATTTGAAAAGAATTGTGTAAAAACTGCTCATTTCCCATTGTATTTGCATTAAAACTCGATTCTCTGATACAATCAAGGACATCATTCTAACTCGTTGACTTTGGCTTGCAATCACATTTGAAGCCTTCTAGCACTTAACCATACAGTCTAAGACACTGCATAATTTAGAGAGGACTTAAATGCTTTTGGGGATGACTTCAGTTAAACTGGGAATTTTATTTTGATGAATTTGGGCATTCTTAAGTGTTACAACAAGGAAAACTATGAAGTAAGTAGTGATTCTATGGGCAGCTAAAAGGTGTGTGTGTGTGTGTGTTTTGCTGGGGAAGAATTTGTTTTAATTGAGGTCCTAGAGACTAAAGAAATTGAATAGGGAATAGGATTTTTTTTAAATGCCTACTCTATCAATAAGCTGTGGTTATGCAACACAGCATCTTAAAACATAGTGGTGAAAACACCAACTGTTTGCTCTTAAGGTGACTTCATTTGGCTGAGGTTCTTTGGGCCCCACTGGGCAGGTTCACTTCACAGTGAGACAGCCAAAGCTCTTTTCCACCTTGCCGCAGGTCTGATCTCAGCTGGGGTAGCTGTGTCCCACCGACCCTCATCTTCCTCAAACCACTAAGCAAATTTGAGTCTGGGCCGACACACAAGAGGAAAAGTAGAAATACCCAACTCCTTTTAACAGGCAGAGTTGGCACTGTCTCTTCTACCATATTTCATGAGCCAAAGTAAAAGCTCAGTCTAAATTCAAGGAGTTGAGAAATACTGTCTTGATTTTTAGAAAAAACAACTGCAAAGGGCGAGACTGGAGGAAGAATAGAGCCATTAATTCAATTGATTACACTTGCTATGAGATTGGCACAGACTTTAAACAGCTCAAAATACTTTAGCAAATGTAATATATTCTTTCTTGCTCACTCACCTGTTTCTATATGGATCTTTAGTTATATAAATGAAGAAACTGAGGTTTGAAGTTTCAAGTAAACTGCTCCAAGCCCTACAATAAGGGAAAGAACCAGCCCTCACATAAAGGCTTACCAGGCATCAGGCCTGAGGTCTGCACTCACCACTCTTGTTTTAGAAGATGATGTCTAGCATAGGTAGACCCCAAATTAAATCCAGATGTGACCTTCCTCCCCTTTTCCTTTTTGGCTCTATCTCTTACCACTACCACCTTCATTTATTCTGTTCAAGTGCTACTTGTAGCTTCCTTTTCCTCAAAAGCTTCTGTCAGGTCTCAGCTTTGAGTCTGTGAAACTATCTTTGCAGTAGAGCTATCTCTCTGGATCATTCTTTATAGAAAGTCACCTAAATTTGCCTCCCTCATGTTTCAATTGTTTGTTTAAATATTAGTCTAACTTAACACTCAATTTAATAGTGCAAACTGCCTCTCTTCTGCTCTGCCTGAGCTTCTAATCTGCAACTCACAATTTCTTATCTGTTTTTTTTTAACTCTTCTACATTTTATGTAATGTACTTTTCTATCATGATTATTGTTAATTGTCCATTACCCATTGTTCAAATGTAAACTCATGAAAGCAGATTCTTGGTCTGGGTTTTTCACTATTGTATCCTAAATAATAAGTATGCCTGAAACCTCATAATCACTCTCAAGTGTTTGTTGAACCAATGAATACATTTTCTAACACAGTAGCATCTCAATAGTGGGAAAGTATAAATCAATGTGATTTTGTGATGAATCCAGGATCTGCAAATCACTACCTTCATGACTTTGAGCAGAATATTTAAGAGCCACAGTTTTCTTCAAAATTATAAGCACTGTTAAGGTCTCATAGAGCTACCTTCATTTTGACAGGTTCATGGTTAATGTAAGGTCCAACATCTGGTGCCTGGAGTGCAGCCCCAAACTAGAATTGTACCAGAATAGGGACAAAGTGTAGTTTCTGACCACATGGATTCCAATTGCACTATCTGGATCCATTTATAGCTTCTTAAAATGAAAAAGTATCCTTCAAATGTGCATTTTTTTTCCATCCTCCACCTGCAGCAGGTTATTCTTTCTTCATTGCAACCACGTGACACAATTACTTCTCTAATTGCTAGCAGTCAGTGTAGCTGGGAGAGAAAGGGGTTAAATTAGCTATTAGCCAGCTATCAGGTAGCAGAGAAAGACTGTTTAGCTGCTGCCATTTCTTGATTGGAATTAAAGGAGGGCATGCAAGATATCAGAATTATGAATGAGAAAAACAGGAAATTTTTTTTTTACATTTGTTAAGTATGCTTCCTTAAAACCTTTTTTCCTGTGAGTTATTTTGGGGATATAAAGGTAAAACAGTTACTAGGGCAAACCAGATATTTAAAGTGGGCAGCTGTTGTTAATGTAGTTCTAATGATGTGATCTCCAAATTTATATTTTAATTCTTTTTTTTTAGCCTCAATATTACTCAGAGATGGAAGCTAAGATGTAAACTGACTGGTAAGTGACATCACATTTGTTAACAAGACCTAGTTTTTAAAGTAGATATTCTACATTCATTCTGGCACTCTGATATTTAAAGGCTGGAACCAAGACCTATGAGTTATGGATATTAGAATATTCTGTTGTCTTCCTGTACATAGAGCACCTAGAAAATATTATTTCTCCTCATGAAGTAATGCAAAAAGATCAAATAGCTCAATGTGCAAAGTGTAGAAAATAGTTGAATTAAATTACTTGGATAATATCTGATGTTTGTTTCAGTTATAAATTACATTTAGAAAAAAAACATGGTGTATGTATGAATAAAGGGAAAAAGAGAAATGAACTTGGGAGGATCTACGTAGGATATTTATTTCTACAAACAATGTACTTGCTTCAATTTTATGTGTTTTAAATGAAGTAATCATTAAAAGAATGAAATATCCCTGAAATTCATTCTTCTCCTATGTGGTTAGAAATAGGAAAATGAAAGATTCATTCTTGCTCTAGAATTGAATTTATAAATCTTTATCTGAAAACAAGTTTACCAATTCTGTGGTAATTACATTAATTTAAAATCTGTCAATACATAACTTATGTTTTCTGATATTTTTCCTTAATTAGCAAGTTTACTAGAAACTGTTATTTGTGTGTTAATTTTAAGATATGTAGTTTGAGAGTAATTTAATGATGTCAGGTTGTATTTTCTGTTTTTATTTGTGTAGTTTTAAATAAACATCATGGCAAATCACCAGATTTTGACATAAATCTGGAGAAATTATTTTTTTCTTAGAGAAAATAACAGATATTCTGTGAAAGTTTCTATGGTTCTATGTAACAGCTGAGAATCAATACAATGGGAAGAACTGTATTCTGAGTGAAGAGCTTTAGGTGGATTGTTCTAGAGAGAGTTTATATCTCTCTGATGAATAACGAGGTACTTCTTTTTTTAAAAAAATTTGTTCTAATTAGTTATGCTGACAATACAATGCATTTTGACATATCATTCATAAATGGTATGTAACCTATCATTCTTCTGGTTGTACATGATGGGGAATTACACCATTTTGTAGTCCTGTATGTACACAGGGTAATAATGTCTGAGTCATTCTTCTTCTTAAATAATGCAAGATGTCTTAGGAGTACCATTGGAAATATAATTCCTAATTTTAAAATCCACAATTGAGAAAATGTAATATATATTAATGTCTACAAATGATTTTTCATTCAAACATTTTAGAAATATATTTTAATGATATCCTTTGAGAATATAAGAGAAAATATTTTAGTAGCAATGGAATAAAATCATCCTTATTGTATACCACCTTATGTGTTTGCTACCTTTTAACATTAAAGTTGATTCTTTCCCATAGCATTTTTATTCTTAAGTATTGGGTCTGTAAGTGAGACAGTATTATCTGATATCACCAAGGCAAATACGATTGTGTTGAGCAATTACAACATACAATCTAAGTATCAGTTTAGAACAGGCTGAATAAAAGGGTTATAGCTTTTATAAAGGCCCATCAAATCTTTGAAAGTTTGGAAAAAATAAAAGCCAGAAGGAGAGAAGTGAAATCAATGGATTAGAAGTGTGAGAATTGGAAATCCCTATTTGTAGAGAGTTGGAAATCATGGTGTACAAATAGGAGCAACTTTATGAAAATATAAAGTGGAAAGTCAGGACATCTGGTCATGCCTTTGTTTAGTCTATTTTACTATTAGTTTATTAAAAATAAAATATCTAAAGCATGTTGAAGCACCTTTCTTGAAACTATCTGGCATGTGTGTTTGCTGCCTTGACACTGTCTGATTGGCAGTCCTACCTTAGAGAACTGTTTATGGTACAGAACAATGCCATAAAGAACTTCCTAAAATTTAAGAAGAACTAATCATCAACTTGACATATTGGTGAAATGTAACAGCCATTGAATATTTAACACACAATGGGTGGGTCCAAAGAAGCAGCCTTGGTTTTTGATTTCTTCACCTCCTGCATAGCAAAAGGACAGCTACCTTTATAAAGAGTATGTATTTCATTTAACACAATACTGTGGAATGTTATGAAACATATAAATCTAAATGTTAAAATTAAAATGACTTGGCTGGGGATATAGCTCAGTTGGTAAGGTGCTTGCCTTATAATGCACAAGGCCCTGGGTTCAATCCCCAGCACCACAAAATAATAATAATAATAATAATAATAATAATAATAATAACAACAACAACAACAACAACAACAACAACAACAACAATACTTACCTGTAGTGCTATACTAGGAACATGAGAAACACATTTGTGCTTAAGTAATTCATGCAAGTGGATAAGAGTACATATAACTTTTATGTGTAAGGAGCTATTTACCAAACAATTACAACATGGATTCAAATGTCAAGAGTTGTTTTGTTGAAGGCTTTTTTTCATGTATGAAATAAGAAATCATTCATCTAGAAGTAATTTGTTAAAATTTCTCAACCACCCAAGTCTTATTGAAATGTGTTTTCTTGGTAATGTTGTGTATACATTAAAAAGATATTAACAAAAATAATCAGGACTTCAGGTTTATATTGTCATCAAAAATTATGGCTGAAGACATAATTTGATTATTGATACCTTCTAAAAAAGGAAAAGCTTATTTTTAAGTGATATTTTGTAGTCTGTAATGGCTGCAAGATCTATGTTTTCTAAGACTAATTTACCACTGATCCCTGAGGAAATAAAATGTGTTCAGAACATAAATTATCTTAATAAATAGTTGTTGATTTAATACATTAATGGATTATATTTTCAAGGATAAGACTGAACGAAAAGGGATGTCATCATGTTATCTTAATTCTTAAAGTAACACATGTACAAAGAAATTTCCTTGGTGTTGCTTAAAGAAGCAGTTATGCATATGTTTAAGAGCAAGGACTGTGGATATAGAATTTCTAATTAAAATTCAAGCTCATAAAAGGTATAGGACTGGAGCCTGGCACAGTGGCACATGTCGGTAATTGAGTGGCTCAGGAGGTGAAAGCAGGAGGATTGCCAAATTCAAAGCCAGCTTCAGCAAAAGCTAGGTGCTAAGCAACTCAGTGAGACCCTGTTTCTAAATAAAATAAAAAATAGGGCTGGGGATGTGGCTCAGTGGTTGAATGCACATGAGTTAAATCCCCTGTACTAATCCCCTCAAAAAAAGGATATAGGACATGATATCATTCTATTTGACATTTTAATCATTTCAAATACTGAATGAGCAAATCTTTGTAATGCACTTAGAACAGCTCTGATCACAGAGTGTCATTTAGTTAATAGCAATTTTTGTCATTATCATTGAAATTGTGAAAGTTTTCTATGTGCAGAATGCTTATATTCTAGGAGAGAGAGATAAACAAAATTATTATGAAGTGTTAAGTTCAGAAGTTGAAATGGAGTATGAAATGGGACTTTAGAATTTGGAATTATTTCCTGAATGAAGGTACTTCAACTGGGCCCTAAATAATTTCACATTATTATGAAGCTTATCATGTACATTTCAGCATGAGAAACTAGGAGTGACCATATTTTGATGAAGATTAAGTAGCTAGACATAAAAGAGATGTGAGGAATCAACAAACATCATTAAGTCCCAAATGTTTTTTTTCTAAATTAATTTGTTAGATACTTATCTCATTAAAAATTATTCTATGCCATTTCCTGCTATCATTTACACTTTATTCTGGTATTCAAGGTGAATCAATGTTAATGATTCACCCATCTCTCCAACCTTATCTGCAAACATTATTCATTTTCCAATCCTAATTTCATTTTTTGTACTCCAAATTTTAACTTTTTTCTCAAATATCACTGGTTTTGGACATTTCCTTTCTACCCCACAGGGTCTTATGCCTAGTCTTACACCAGAAAAAAATTCTAGTCTTTGGTAAGATTTCTTGTCTAAGTTATTTTCTTTTTAAGACTTGACTTGACTTTATAATCTCAAGTTTGGCTAATAGATATCAAATTCTCCCTGCCCCAGAACACAAAATATAAATGAAATTCTCAATTTGTTTAATAAGGAATAGAGTATCTTACTAGAAATGAACTTAGCCAAGCAGAACTCTAACAGATGCAGCTTATCTCAGAATGGATCCCTGTGGCCCCTAAATTCCTGTGGGTAGAGCTGGTATGCAGCTACTGGGAAGACTTCTAGAATTGCAGAGAATTGTTGATCTTAGAAGCTAGCTAAATTATGGGCCTTTTTCCCTTATGTAATGAGTGTTCTTGTTATTATCTCTCAAGAATGATACATGCAGTCTACATGCTTCCATTTAAGGAAAACATTAATTTCCCCATTCTGAACTCATCTCAGTATTAGGGAGGTGGCTTCTTCAACTTGGGGAAGCAGGAATGTACTTCTAAGAAGTATTTGTGTTGAAAGTTTCATCACAACAGAAAACTTATTTTCCAAAATTCTGTGTATAGTAGCATTAGACCTCTTCTCTCTGCCATGGCACTTTCTTTGTACCATGAGTTAGGCTCCAGTCTAGGAACAGGGACCAGTAGACAGATGCAGCTCTGTCTTCAAAATGTCTTCATAAAAACTGTGTAACAGTGCACAATACAGCTCAATAGCCATATAATTTGAAAGATCTTTTGTGTCACTATCATGAAGGTATTGAATGCTACCAATGTGTGTAAATTGACACCTAACTCATAGTGTGGGAAGGAGAGGTATCTCTCAGAAGAAGGTGACACGTGAAATACTGGTATGAGTTAGCCAATTAAAGAATTTGGAGAGAACATACTAGTTAGATGGTTTGCTATTTCAAAGGGTCCCTAAATAAGAACATGACACATTAAAAATATAGTTCTACATTAGGATTTTTGTTCTAAGACTCATACTAGGTTCTAGTTCAGCTGATGATTCTTGATGAATCACTCACTGTGGTCATATCTTTCTGCTGGGAATTACACATAAAATGTGTCTTCATTCACTAAAAGTATTTTAAATATTCACCTATGTTTGTACTTATGTGTATGTATATTAGGGAGAGGGAAGGATGAACATACAGGTAGAGAGATTAAGAAGCAGTCACTGAGGTCTCTTCTAATGCTCCCAATCCTTAAGGATAATTTGGCCAAGTAGGCACATTGTTCTTTGTACTTTCACACTCTGCACATTTCTGAAAACATTCATTTGAGAAATAGTATTTTGGTGACATTTGAGTGATTATCTTATTGACTTATAGCACATTGACTTATGTGAAACGCTTTTTTAGGCACTCGATAAATGCTTGTTGACTGACTGACTCTCACAAACATTTAAGATAAGAATGATGTATATAGCAAATCATTTTGCCAACAGGAAACCAACTGGGTGCCAAGATTTGTATACAATGTAAATCATAAGGACATGAATGTCTCGTGATTGCCTGAAGAAAGTATGTGAATGTACTTTTTCAAGTGACAGATTCACTTTTCTGTAGCTTATAGCTGAGAAAAAGGCTTCAGGCAATACCAGATTAACTATTGAGACAGACAATAGAGTAAATCCACATTAAGTTTTCTATATTTTTAGAGTGTCATAGATGTGCCATGAAGCAATGTCTACATATCATAGACACACAGGAGATAAGAATGTTCATTTACAGAAAACTTACCATTATCGATGGAATAAAAACCCATCCTTCATAGTAACCATTTTTGTAGTCTTGGGTATGAATTTTAATTTCTGTAAGAATTTGCTTACATAATAGATCAGATATGGTTTTCTGTTCAAGATGTCCACATCCTAACCCTTGGAACCTCTGAATAAATTGCCTTACAGAATAAAGGGGACATTGTATACGTGATTTAGTTAATGGTCTTAAGATGGGGCTGTTATTCTGAATTATCTGGGTGAACCAAGGTAAGTGCAACAGTACTTATAAATGAGACATAGGAGAGACAGAGTCAGAAATGACAAGAGCAGAGGTTACAGAGATACAGGCCCATGAGCCCAAAGAATGTAAAATAATACAACTATTTAAGTTGCTTTAGAAGCTGGAAAAAGCAAATAAATTAATTAGCTAAATGTAAACAAAGTAAAAGACATCCTTCATAAATTATTGTGAGGATTGGATGTAATATGAAATACAATCATTCGGCAAGATAACTGACAGGAATAGAAGACTTTGGAGCCTGAGTACTCCTACAATAAGTGAGTCCTTTACTTATCCACACAAACTTCAGTCTATATTTCAATAATGCTATTACCTATACTTTATCAACGCCTTCTGTATATTTTGTATTAAGTACAACTTTTTGACATTGTAAATGGTAATTTGACTTACCATGGAAAAGAGAGTAGAACTACAAATTATGCATGTTCGCAAAAGAAAGGAAAGAAGATACTTCATATTGAAAGCCTGGTACAAATTAACATATTATGATATTCCATTGCTCAGACCTATTTTCACAAACTTTTTTAAAAATGGCATTTTTCTCATTATGTCTTAACCTCACAAAGATGTTAAGAGTGACCCAAAAGCCTAAATTTAAAATAACACAACTATTTAAGTGAATGTAAGCCAACTCACAAATATGGAAAACCTCAAAGCAGTGTTAGCACTTTGCTGAGCCCAGGGACTCCAAGAATAGCAACTGGAGCAGATATTACCCTCATCCCATTTCATTGTTCTGATCTCCTTTGTGCCAGTCTCCTTTAAAGCTTGGCTTATACTACATGCCCAAACCTACATTTTGGAGATAGATTTTACCCCCTTGGCACCTTGGCATTACCAGGGGCAAGAATCTAATACTTCTAGCCAAAATCCTGAGCTGATTCTCATTGTCCTGGCCTGGGTCACAGGCTAATCTGATGTAAACATGGTGAATTTTCTGATTAATTAGATGTGAGTCCATGCCTGACCTAGAGAATCAAGGAATATAGGGATATTGTTGGAATTTATAAATAATCAGTAATTTTATGTTTCGGAAATGAAAACTTAGTGGTATAAAGGAGGTATCAGAAGGAAAAAGTAAAAATCTATAATGAGATTTTATAACAGTGGTAGGAGAGGAAGATAGTCTCCCAGACTCATTAAACATAAATTGGTCCTAAGGGAACCTGGAGAAATATCTAACTCTCCCTTATTTTGTGAAACAGGGTAAATGAGAAGAAATTATTTGTTTAAGTTCATATACCCAATTCAGATTTTTTTCCCATTGCAAATCTCTCTTTACTCTTTTGTTATAAAAGCTTTCCCAAGCTTTTCTGGAGATCAGTGGGTTTTCCTACTAAAATGGTTATAAGGGACTCCTTAAACTAGGTTCACTTCTTCAGGGTCTATTTCCCTATGAGTAGCCCCTCTTCTGAGTAAAATACCTTTTTCCTAGTCAAAGACTCAGAATCACCTTTGGTTTAAGTTTCTCTCACTTAGTAATCATGAAATCACATTTAGATTTTTTTTCTAAGATTTCACATGTTTCTTATGATATTGCCTGAACCTAAGGTGTAAACAATAACTTGTACTCATCCATTCAATAACTGTTTACTTAAATACCTATTATGTGCTAGGGACCAGGCTAGTTTATGGAGACACTATGAGGCAGTTCAGGATCTCTAAGATGTTGAAGTTTAGTGAAGTGTGCAGACAGATGAATAGGAGGTAAAAAAAAAAAAAATAAGTGCAGCTGAGTTCTATGATTGGAGCCAGAGTAAGGAGAGTAACATAGCTTTGAAGGGCACAGGTCTGGAGATAGTAAGGAAAGGTGTTGGGTTAGCTGATATTTAAGCCAATCTCTACCCCTAAAGGACAGCAAGAAGTTGAAAGGATATGGTAATTTATAAACACAGGTGTGAAATCAGCAATTTCAGTACTGTGATATACCTAGAGCATAGAATGGCATTTGGGGCATTTGGGTAGTTGAGAATGGAGAGAGAGAAGACTGAATTAACAAGTAGGGCCTGGGAATAAGGGATCTGGCTAGCTGTGGGAGGGAGTTTCAGTGTTACTAGGGACATGGATAGGCATGACAGCAATGAAAGCAAGGGAGAAAAATAACATGCATCTGATTTTGGAATAGCTCTGTGTACAGAAGAGTGAGCCTATGGCAAAAGAGACTGAATAAGAGGCTATTTACCCTAACTGTGGATATAATTTCAGAGTTGTTAGAATGTTACTATTGATTTGTATCTGTGCTCCTTCCTCTATTCTGCTCGTTATCTCTTAAATTTGGTCTTTTCCTCTTATCCCATAATTCTTAGATGTTCACTTCATGGTTTCTTACCATCTTCTCCTCATGTTCAATTCTACTTTCAAGATTATAAATCTTGTCTTCATTGTCTGAGGTTCTGTCTTCCAAGTGGTCTAGTCTGTTGGTGATACTTTCTATTGAATTTATAATTTGGTTTACTGATTCCTTCATTTCAAGGATTTCTGCTTTTTTTTTTCATGATCACTTACTCTTTATTGAAGTGGTCTTTCACTTCCTGTATTTTTTCTTTGATTTCACTTCTTATTCTATCCTGTACTTCACTTATCAATTTAACTATACACAATCTAACTTCTTCTTGGACATTTCTTCTACTGTGTTATCAGTGGCTTCTGTTGTTGAAGCATCTTGGCTTTTTTTGGCGGGGGTGCTTTATTCTCTTTATTTTCATGTTGTTGGTGTATTTTCCCATCAAAAAGTATGGATCTAAGTCGGGACAAATTCTACCCTGTAGACCTATAGTGTCCCTGGAAGTTTCCAGTGCTTCACCTTTACTGCTGAGACCAATATCAACAGCACCTAGTATACACAATATATAGCCTTAAACCTAATATCCCCTACTAAGGCATCTACTACTTTCTTGCATTAAACCAAAATGATGAGTTCAATAACTATCTATAGTACAAACAGAATATTTGTTAAAATGATTTACAATTTCAAGTGGTGGATGAGAGAACAGAGGTAGTGTAGTATGCAATATCTGCAAGGGAGGAACAGAGAAGCTAGAAGTAAAAATTCACAGGAAGAACGGAAGAGGAGCCAATACAGACTGACTGTTGGTTGGGGAAAAGTTGGAAAGAAAATCCAAGAACATAGACAAGAGAGAGGAAGAATATGAACAAAGAGAAAAAATTAAGACATAAGAATAAATTGTAAACAAAATATCACTTTCAAAATTTGTGAGCAAGAACTGAAAATGATTTTTGAAAGTACATAGTTTGCATACTTTATCAGTTTGAATTTAAATTCCATGGATAAAGATATGATTTCTGAACCAAATATGTACATGCCAGTTACGCACCAGAATACATGCTGGGGTCTGGTGAAACTTTGGATTTTTAAAGTTCCTGCTCTCAGATCATCCAGTCAAGTAAGAAAATATATCTAGTTCTATGCCTGCTTTGTAATCACTACTATAGAAAAATATCTGTTAAAATAATTTTTCTTATTCTGCAGAGAAGGAATAGCAGAGACTATGTAGAAATGATGATTGAGCTGGGTCTTGAAATATTTTATCTGGAACATAAGAAAAAGTTATATGTGAGCCAAAACATGACCTAAAACATGAAGTCATGAAGATCCATTTTATATCTATTGAGGCACAATGGAGAGGCATATTAATGAGATTGGAGAGGTGCAAGAACAAAAGCCTGATGTTTAAACAAAATAAAAAAACCCTAAAGCATTCAATGCCAACAGGCTAAGGAGTTGAGATATATAAGCAATACTGAAGACAATGGCATGGTCAGGCCTGTATACTTAAGTGAGAATAGTGTTGAAAGTGAAGAAAATATATGTGAACAAGTGGCCACATGAGCTGAGGGTCACTGACAAGAGACAGTGGTTGTTAATTTTAAAGTCAAGAGACCATTTTGAATGTATTTTTCTTACCCCACTTGGTAGTAGTTGCACATGTTTTGATGGAGATTCCAGAAAGTTTTATGTGCACACATGTGTGGGAGTCCTTGTACAATAACTCTGGAGTTCCTCAACAACCTACAGTCCATGACTTAGCACAAGGAGCAGTAAAGACATAGACCTGACCTGGAGCAGTAGCAGCAAGGATGCAGATGAATGAGCTTCAGAAGGCAGAGAAAGCAAAAGATATGAAGAGAATTGATAGAGGGAAGGGGGCAGGGGTAAATGAAAGAGGAAGAGCAGTGGGGAGGTTTGAGGAATAATCTGGATAAGAGATGGTTCTGGTCCAGCTTATTATTGTGTTAAGGAGGTACTGAGTGAAGGTCATATTGGAAATATATTTTGAAGGTAGAGCTGACAGAACCACTTTATATACAAATCATGAGCTACCCCAACATCTGGAGATTGGACAGCTAACTTGGTACAAAGTGGAATTACTTACTATATTGGGGCTACTGGGACATAGAAACATCAGGTCTGAGATAGGAAGTCAGAGCCCATTATTACGATTGCTGTGCATGGGATTCTTGTGTTTTGGTTTTCCTTGTCTGTTTCCCCTCACATGCACCCCCAAAAGAACAGGATGCATGTCTGTACTTCTAATGATTAGTACACTGCAGAATTCTTAGTGGATGCTAATAACTATCACATGAATAATGTAGCAGAGCTTCTGTTCTGTGACCTTATTATTTTTAATGTTGAGTAGTACAGGAGTGAAAGGTTTGAAAACAGGTTTTCTGAGTTCAAGGCTTGCCTCCAGTATTCACTGTGTTTAATTCTAGTTTATTTAAATTCTCACACCTTTTTTTTCATGTAAAATGTTTAATATGGTAGTTAATAGTCCACTCATAAAAATTCTGATGGTGAGATGAATTAGTACATGAAAAGCAATTAGCACAACACCTGGTTAGTGGTACAGTGTTCAGGGAATGCTGTCTATTAAACTTATTATTTGAAGGAAACCCATAGGTAAAATACATTTGAAAACCATTGCACTACCAATGTGGAAAGATGTTTTCTTTGTTATTTAATAATTAAAAAGCACTTTGCTCTTGAGGCCTTATGTATATATTAATTACCCTCTTAAGGTACTTGGTACTGAGCAGGTTTAATAGCAAAAATAAATTAATGGATAAACTGTAGCTGCTGTAGCAGTATTCCGAAGTGTTCTTGGGTTTCACAAATATGTGGATGTGCATATATCATTGGTGGAGTGGAAGCTGAAGAAAGAGAAGGTAGCACTCACAGTTTGAAGCAATGATTTGTGGGTCTTTAATAGTGTGATTTAAAGACATTTTAGATTAAGTTTATGTCATTTTAGTACTGTCTCCTGTAGGATTTTTCTCTCTTATTTTGTTCACAACAATTTGATTGTTTCTGAGACTTTTAGTCTTGTGAGAAATGTCCTACCTGGCCCCAATTTCTGTCAATGGAATATTTATCTTCAGCTATCCATCCTGGGTCATCTGTCTATGCCATCTATCTCCATGAACATCAGGAGAGGCATCAGAGAAGTGTTTGCCCCTCTGAGAAATCGCATGACACACCTGCTATTCCTTAGAAAATGAAACTCTTGAGACAAATGTTTGATGTGCTTTTATCTTCTTTACAGTTCCCCTCTCCTAAACATGCATTGGCAATGAAATCTCTCAAGCAGAAAGGTGAATTACCTTACAAAGCCAGTGACTGCAAAGATGATTATTCTTCTTGGTTCTGCTGGTCTTTTATTATGGATGGGAGATACATCAGTTTCACCCCATAACCAAACTGTACTCTCCTAGTACAAAGGGCTTTGAAGTTGGTTTTTGTATGACTGCCAACCATTCCTATGACCAATATGAAATTTTGTGGTTCTGAGCAACTTTAATTTCCCATTATTTAAATAATTTCAGAAACCTAAGATGAATTCCTAGAATATTAAACTTGAAAACACAATGCTATTTCAAAATCATTTTCGATTGGCTAAAAAGTAATAATAGCATTTATTATCTTCCATGCTCTCCCCCTGACCTGCAGGTGTATAATCTTAGTTTTCAAGGGTAAGCACCTGGGGACCATGATGGTTGGGCAATTTGCCAGAAGTCATAATGCCAACTTTGTATCTTGATGTGGAAACCAGGAACATCTTCATGCAACTTGGGATTGTTCTACTGCATTTAGCCTCTTTTCAAATTATTTCAGAGGGAGCACATGGGAGGCTATTTTCAGTCACAGAGTTGTAAAAATTGTCACTGGACGGTGTTGGAATTCTTGACTAAAATCACAATGTAGCTGGAGGAATATGTTAGACAGGTCTCTTCCAAACACAAGCTGTCTCCCTGTCTTTTGCATGCTATATATTCCATGCTGGGTGCTTAATAAATATTAATTATGATAATACTTCACAGAATTTAGTAAGATTAATGTGTCTCTATCAAGTGCTTATATTCCTCAAGAAGACACTGTATCAACTCAATGAAATTTTATTATAATATTAACTGAGGAAGAGACATAGTAGACAATCTCCAGTTATTATGATTATGACAGAGCAATGTCTGCAGATTGGTAGTCTAGTCAATGAAGCAAACATTCACTAATGCTTTCTATGTACCAAGTGCCTATCTAAGCATATTACATATGCTAACATTTAGTACTATGATAGTCCCTTGTGTTCGTGATTATCATAATCTTTATTTTTCAGATAAAGAAACAGAATTGCTGAGGTATGAAATAAATGGCCAAATTGGCATAAAGCTCCAAGTATTCTGAGGGTCTGACATCTAGACTATATTTGCTATAAAAAATATATCCTTTATATTATGTTTTCTTCATTCTAAGTTTGAAATTGGGAAAAATCATTCATTTGTTCATTCTTGCAAATTATACTGAGCACGGTGTACACCCAACTCACTATGCAAGTGGGCTAGTGGGATATAGACTTAAATAATCCCTTTGCCTAAAAAGACCATACAACCAAATGGCCTGCTCACCATGAAATGGAATGAGGCAGATTGAAATGTTTATTGTCATGAAAATGAAAGTAAAAAGGTCTAAGAACATCAAGGATGGTAGGGATTCATTCTGATGGGGGGATATAGGAAAGCTTCACAGGGAAGAAGATTTTAAAACCCTATTAAAAGGAAAGCAGAATGGCTACTAAACTGAAAGAACTTTAAAATATGTAGAAATGAAAATTTATGATACACTTTGAAAATACTTAATTCGTCCTAGACTCAATTTATTATCTCCCTACCAATGTTCTGCCCTATATTCCTGTATTCTTTTTATCAAACTGAAGTTTTTATAATAATGGGTTCATTTGGCAAAATCATACATGCATAGGTTTTGATTTTAATCCCTATCCCCCCTCTTTTTATTCTCTACTGATTTTTCTTTTGCTCATTTATTTTTTGTTGCTACTTTCTACATACACATAAAGGTGAGATTCCCTGTGTTATATTTATATATGCCTATGATGTGATTTTGCTAAATTCTTTCCATAATTCCTCCCCTTTCTCATTCCTCCTCCTCCCTCACTGTAGATCTCCTCCTTCAACTTCAGTGATCTCCCTTTTACTTTGTGATATCTGATCTTGCTCTCCATGGCCTTTCCTTTGTTTTTGCTCTAGCATTTACATATGAATGAGAGCATTCCACATTTGATTTTCTGAGTCTGGTTTATTTGACTTAGCATGATGTTCTCTATATCCATCCATTTACTGGCAAGTGCCTTAATTTCATTCTTCTTTGTAACTGTGTAAAACTCTATTGTGTATATATAAACTACATTTTCTTGATCCATTCATGTATTGATAGCCTTTGGGCTGATTCCATAATTCGGCTATTGGGAATTGTGTTGCTATAAATATGGAATTGCCTGTGTTGTTGCTAAATGCGTTTTTACTACTTTTGGATAAATACCAAGGTGTGGGATAGCTGAATTTTACTGTGGTCCATTCCTAGTTTCTTAAGGAATTTCCATACTCTTTTCCAGAGTGGTTGTGCTAATTTGTAGTCCCACCAACAATGTATGTTTACTCCTACATTCTTAAACAAAGATGCTTATTATAATCACAGGGAAACTTATTCAAAGTGAACACACCTAGCTTGACCTGTAAGGTCTGGGAAAGATTTGCAGCATAGACATATTTTGGTTGTGTTCCCTTAGCCTAATTCCACAGCAATTACTTGGTTGCTAAATTAGTGTTTGGTCTCTCCCCTAGTATATCTTCAAGGGAGTCACAGAGTTTCTTTTTCCATTTGTGTTTCCATAATATAACCTTGAGCTTAAAAAGGGAAATCCTGAAACACAAGGAGGAAAGAGGATGTGGGGTCAAACATGGAAATATTCAGCGCAGATGTGTGTGGTTCTTAGACTCTTATACTTTGATGACTTTTAAAGATATATATCCTAGATTTTGTTTCTTATCTTTCCTATATATTTCCAAATAATCCAATAATGTATACCTTTAAACTCTATTCTTTGTGTTGTCCTTGTTTCTTGCATTGTATAATAATCTCAAAGGAAACAGCCATCTAATAATGGGTGAGGTGATCCTTTCATATGTGTGTTCACACACAGACACATATACACCAAAACACTCTAAAGTATACAGGGATCCCCTTAACCAGATCCTCTTGTGTTTCAATGCTGGGGATGTAGTTCACACCCTTGTCACCCACCCCTGGTCTGAGAAATTCTTATTACTTCCTCTGTGGCCTGCCCAGGTTGTCTTCCTGCCTTGGTTCTCAGTGACCTGAAGCTATCAGTGTCACAAGGGCAAAACCAGTTCTTCCTTGACAGATCTTGTTTCCAGAGTCCTGTTACTCAAAGCCCTGGTGGTGGTGATTATTTACCTGCTTGCCACATGGTCCACTTCTCAAGTAGAATTTCTAGCTCTTAATTCCCCTACCACTTTTGTTTCATTCTTTCTGTCTTTTGAGATGAAACTGCTGTGTCATGTAGCTTTTCTGGTAAGTTCAGGTAGGCCTCTGTTTACAGTCTCCTTCAAAATAACAAAGGCGGTTAGGATAGCACATGCCCTTTCATTCCTTGAGACATTACCCCTTAGATATGGGCTAATAATAGCAATGCAATACTTTTTATTAGAACCACTGCTAATAATTGCCACCATTTATTGTGTGATTGACATTGCTAAGGGCTTTGCCCTCCACTGATCAATTATTTATTTTTATCCTCACAGCAGCCCTTGGAGGCCAATGTGATTAAACCCATTCACAGATGAGAAGACATAGGCTGAGAAGTACTGTGTCAAGGTACATAGAACTGCAAACCAGCAGTGTCAGGATCAGAACCCATCCTATTAATTATATATCTTCATTTTATTTAACGAGTTTAAAAGCANATTTAAGATTTATTCAGCACTGGATTATTGAGCGTTTCTGTATCAGCTACTTTCCCAGGTGCTAAAGATGCATTCGTGAATCAGACAGAAACAAGCTGCCCTATTGAACTTAGCTTTTATCATGGAGGGGAAGGAATAGAAAGTTGGAGAGAAAACCAAATTATTTAACAATAAGTAATTTATCTATGTTCTATAAAGAAAAGAAATCATGCTAGTAAAACAGAAATCACTAGGAAGTGATGAGGACATCTGTAGCAGGGGATAGACCTCTCAGGAAGTTGAGACAGAAGGATGGGAAGGAGCAGACCTTGTTTTACGCATCCAGGAGAGAAGCATAAAGGCTTTAGCTTTGCAACATTTACTTCTTAGTCCAGAAGGAGATTGACTCCCTTTTTCATTACTACTTTGAAAATGCTCAATGAGAACATTGGCCCATTTGCTTATGCTTAGAACAATCAACTTCTTAAGAAAACAAAGTTAAAATAAGCAGTGACTTCCAAAGGTGGCCACCTAGTTGGGATGAGAATAGGAATGAAGTTCCCACAGGAATGAAGGGACTCAAGAGTAGAGGAAAGAATAGGTGTCTACTCTAAGAGTAAATGTGAATTTCACTGGATTTTATTAAAATTGCCATGTTCGTGCCTTATTGCTTATACAGTGAGCCTGTGCAAAATTTTTTTTGAAAACAAATTGAAAAAATCATTTTAAGAGCCCAAAGAATAGCCATACTTCCTTTGATTTATTGTTATATCCTCATGGTCCACATTATGAAAAATAATTCAGAGAAAAAAGGCATGTATTCATGAAGATCTTCATTAAACTATCATTTTTAGTAGTGAAAATTAAGAAACAGCCTGAGCATTCAACGCTATTGGAAAGGCTATACAAGTATAGAACATCAGTCTGATGAAATAATAAGTACTCATCACAGCAATAATTAGGATTATGAAACAGCAAAATATGAAACTGAAACAAAAGCATTGTTTAAAATTACACTTGTGGTTTTATTATTTTTTGTTAGATGTATGTATTCATTTGGGTGAAAAGTAAAAGAAACCACGGCTAGTTTATTTAATGAACTCCTAAAGTCCTACAGTGTGTTGTGAAGTTTAAGATACAAAGATCAATAAGACTTGGTCTTCCCATGAAGCTCAGGTGATCAGTATGTGCCTGTGGACAGGTTGAGCTGCTTTGGTGTTGTAGAAACTCTTGGGAAGGCTGGGAGGAGAGAAGTGGAATAAAAGAGCCAGTATTTCTGGAGCATCTTTTATGTGTAAGTCCCTTTATGAAAAAAATTACCTGTTTATTGTTATCATGCCTTTCCAAAAGTTATAATTTATATTTTCTCCCACTTTATATATTTGTGGGTGAACTAAAACTCTGAGTAGTTGAATAACTTGGTTAACTTTTATTGTAATAAGTAGTAGATCTGAATATTTGGCTCTGAGTCTCCAAAACATACACAACTATCTCTGTGACAATGTTGATTGAAAGGGGGAAAGAATTAGGGGAACATCTTCACAAAGCTCTGCTGGAGGAGGAGATGGCTTTGTGATTGGGTCTTAAAAAGCAGAGTAAAATCTAGTAGGGACATTTTTTTCTGTTACTGAAAATTGCATGTGCAAATGTGCTGAAACTGAAGTAGCAATGTGTGTTCTGTGTGGGTCATATTCAGAATGGCTAAAAATGGGCAGGACATGAGACAGAGTTTGATCTGTCAAAGTGAGAGACATGTGACTGGTAAAAAGGACATAGTAAACAGCTTGAACCTAATACTTGATAATGGTGCACACTCATTCCTTCTGTCCCTTATCCTATTGCACTGGTTGGAGACAGAGAACCAAGAGAAAGAGCATCTACTTCCACTTCAATCACATGACACTCATTATCTAACTGCTGTTAACAGAACCATAAACATGAATATCCAGCAATTTGGGAACAGTTCTCTTGACTGAGTACAGTGCTTTTATGTGCTCAGTTCTACCTCTAAGCTGAGTGCTATTTGCTTATCAGTGTTACCATTTCTTGTTATCTTTATGGTTTTCCTGTGGCTTTTAGTTCTCCTTCATCAAAGACATTGGTGTGAAAATAGCATCTTTGTTTAAAATTTTATTAACCATTTTGAAAAAAACCTTTTCTCATTTTTAACAATTTAAACTCAAGCCTATTAGCTTCTTGCATTTCAAAAAGACTCTTCCTCAGAAAATGAGAATCATTATACAAATAATGATCTTAACAATGTTTTGGCTATGCTATAACATTCAACCAGGAGTCATTTAATTCATATCACATACAAGTGTATATAGGCAAATGTGTATGTGTATATTAATATATGCACAGGTATATATGTGCACATGCAAACATTAGATCTTATGTACTATATATTAAAAGTATAGATACATATATAAATTACTATACTTTGTTGTGTATTATATAGTAAAATGGAGTTTTTAAAGAAAATCTATATTTTACTTAGTTATATCCAGAATTTCAGATCTATATAATCACAGAGCAACAGGATATACATCTCTATAGTTTAATTCCATTTACAGCACTGAGTAAAATTAAGGTATAACCCAAAATAGATTTATTACTCTCTACCTAATATTTCTACATACAAATGTCTTTTCATCTATTGAAGGACATATTTTGTATTTTGTAGCTGTCACCATTAGACTTCTACTGAAGGATAAACTGCATTTTCAATACAAGATTCATATCATGAAAATATCCTTGGTTAAGAAGAAAACATCCAAGAGAAACAAACAAAAAAATTTGCAACATGAACAGAAGTGTGTTTAACTGTGTTTTAAAGAACATTTTTCTAGGTTGCCCATGAGTTATCGTGTTTCCTGAATGGTTTATCTTGAGATTTATCACTGTAACAAATAACAGTGTTCCTAGCCTATCTACAACACCACAATTGTAAATTGAAATAAAATAGACTTGTCTGAAAAAAAAAATAACTACCAACTCTGATAATAGTTGAATTATTTTGTTGAGAACCTAACAACGTAGAACCACAAGATACTGATACTTCTAATTTTTAAAATATAATCTGAAGACCATGTTTTCAGAGAAAAAGACTGATAAGAAAATCAATTATGGATACAAAAATAGATATAACTAATAATAACATTTGTTCAAAGGATTTTTCTATAAATGTAGATTAGGAAAAACTAAATTCAATTAAAACAACAGTAATTTTCATTCTATTATAGAATGTACTAATCTACATGAATACAATGAGAAGATAAGTATATGGAATATGGTTTTTATAATTAAGTGAATAATTTAGTACATGTTTATAAGGCTCTTCTTATTTTAATTAAGAACGTGAAGTGACTGTGACCTCATAGTGTGTTCATCACGCTGCTGAATTTCTCCTGTGTCAACATCTCTGCAGAAAGATCAGACCAATGTTTTAGGCTTATAGTTCTGAATTAAGGGATTTTAAGTACACAGAAGGTTCAACTATGCAATTTTATACAGAAAATTGGGTTTGGAGGCTTTTTCTGCATCTTTAGGAAATGATCGTATCTACTCCAATACAGTGTGTCTTGAAGTATTCTTTACAGTCAGACCTGAGTTCAAATTGAATGTCTTTCCTTTATGAGCTATGAAACATTGAATACGTTCTTAATGTCTCTGAACCTCTATAATCTATAAATACCAGCAGCATTGTGTGTATTGAGCAGCTCATTAGTTTTCTTTTTAAATTTTAGTTTCTTTTATAAGCCCTATAATTACAGTTCAAATTCTTTGCTTTTGGAACTGTGGCAGATCCAACCTGAAATCTAACAGTTTACTATCCTGGAATTGTCAATCTGAGCTACTTCAAACTAGGAAATCTATCTTGTTCATTACAGTTTCTTTAATCAACAATAACAAAAAAAAATATGCCAAATATATACACATACTAAGAAATAGAAATGTTTACAAAGTAAAATTTAATTTCTTCAGTTGTATCCATATTAATAAGGATTTTACAGACTCTGCTGCAATCAAAAACTCCTAAATATCAATGGTGTTATTGTATACAGACTTATTTCTTGCTGATGCAAAAGTTAGTGCAGATTCCATGGTTGTTGGTTGAGGTCCTTCTCCAAATAATGACTTAGAATTTCTAGTCCCTTCCTTTGTATGGCCCTATTGTGCTGTTAGAAGTGTGGAATAAAGTATTGAATATCCTGAAGAAACATGCCTAACATGGTACTATAACAATTTTGTCCATATTTCATTGGCCAAAACTCAGTAATGACAAATAAGTTAAGAAATGCAGCATTTCTGTTAATCATCCCCCCAAAAAGAAAAATATAGGATATCATAGAGAATACATGGCATGATCTCTACCATGGTGTACAGAAAATTATGAACTCTTCCTGAATCTGACTGAATGAATTTGTTATGTTGAAATAACACAATGCCTTGTAGGATATAAAGTAAATATTTTATGTAGATAATTATGTGTCATTTCTTATTCATCTTTGTGACTACATACCTGTAAGTATTTAATTAGTCTTTTTGGAAACATGGGAATCACATAACGAGTTGGTGAAAGAGGTGGCTTTAGACATTTGATAAACCATCACATAAAAAAGAATAAAGTATTACTTATGACATCAGAAGTATGGGCTATAGAAAGGTGCTGGAGAAGAACTCAATTTGAATAGAGAAGAGGTTACTATGGTTGTGGCGACTTGGTTTACAGATATAATATGGTCATGTCTAGAATTGAATATAATGAACAGAGATAGTCTTTGAGTTAAACACTTCTAGGATGAAATCCTCTTTCTCCTGCAGTCTTCCCTAGTGTCATCAATGTTAAGGGGCAAAGGAGAACTTTTGCATACTCCATGGTCATAGAAAAAGGCAGCGAACAGTGGTTTCAGAGCTGAGAGACAAAACGTTATTAACTACTATGGTTGATACTGTTTGGCTACTTAGATTCTATGTGCACTTCCTTTTACTCACATTTGAAATTCTGAACAACAACAACAACAAAAAAAACCCTTCTGTTTTCACTTAACATTATATACCTATACTCTCAATATATGAAACAATTTCTTACCCTCTCCCCAAAACAATATGACAGAGCCACTGTTGTACATTATGGGCTATTTGAAGAACTCATCAAATTCATTCAAGACTGCTCCAAATATTCCGATATCCAAGGACTAATCATATTTCTTACTTGCAGGCAATATGTGACTTCTAGTTGATTCAAGTATAAAAGAAACTTATGGAATACATTAAAGCATTTGAAGAAAGCTAGGAAAACCGAACTAAGAGACCAGGCACAAGCCAAGGTTGAATAGGCAGTGGAATTATAGTCATAAACCATGCCATGGAAACAATGGCTACTGCTACAAGCTCACTGGCTTAGCTGGTATCCAGCAGTGTACACCCTCCTGCTTTGGAAATTCAGGTGTCAGTTGTCACTAAAAGTACTTATTTTCTTGTTGGTCTTCTTTGTGTGATTATGGTCAGATTTAAATTCCTAGGGCAGAAATTCAGATTGAGCTTTAGGTACATGTCAATATTGATGTTGCCAGATCATGGAGAAGAGTGTTTGGCCATTTTGTTTCTCTAGAAGGAGGCAGGATTGTTCTTCCTGAGATTAACACAGAGGGGAAATCTCAAATATGAGAGCATCTAATTTTTGGTTAGTTAGAAGTCAGCTACGGAGCATAACAATTGCAACACTTTTGGCTTAATACATGATTATCTAAGATATTTTAAATGGTGCAATGTAATATTTCACAGGTGTTGTTGATTCTATTTCAAGGTCATGGCTCAAACCTCTAATTCTCCTTTGCTGTCAGTTTTCTAAGCCTTTACCCTAACCACCCCTTATCAAGTTCTCATACTTCTAAGTTTTAAAATACCCATATCAGAAGTCCCAAAAACTAGTAACAAAGGTAGTGGAATTGTTAAAAATTCTCAGACCCATGAAATCCATAAAACCTAGCTAATCATACTACCCTTTTCATACATGAGTTATCCTGTAAAATTCCAGCTACTTATTGCCATGTCCTGGGGTATGAATGGGTGGTTGACCCTGCAGGGTAAACTTCTCTCATTTGGAAAGTTAGTAATGGTGTCCCTTTTCACCTAAGTCTTTGTGTTGTGCTCTACTATCCAAAGAATTTTAAGTACACTGGATATGGTGACACATGCCTGTAACTCCAGCAGTTGGGAGGCTGAAGCAGGATGATTGAGAGTGCAAAGACAGCCTCAGCAACCAGTGAGTCCCTAAGCGAATCATTGAGACCTGTCTCTAAATAATATATAAAAAGTGGCTGGGAATGTGTCTCAGTGGTTAAGTGCCCCTGGGTTTAGTCCTTGGTACCCCCTCTCCAAGCCCCCTCCCCCCAAAAAAAAGAATTTTAAGTATACCTGACATCATATAATTATGAAATAAATTATCATTACTACATCCAAAATATACTACCTCAATAGTTATGACATAGCTATGGGAAATATATTAGATACAGTTTTTTTTTGCATTGAATAAATTTTAACATTTTAGTTTTTTATGACAATGATAAACTAGAAAGGAACAGAATACAATATTAAAGATCATATCTACTATGGCCTTGTTTTGATAATAACTTTGTACTACAGTGGCTATTCTGACTTTGAAATCTGGCTGTGTTTAGGTCCAGCTGTTTATGTTTTAAATTATTAGATATCTGGACTGTACCTGAGAGTTCCTACATCAATAATTCAAAGTCAGGGGCTGGGGATGTGGCTCAAGCGGTAGTGCACTCCCTGGCATGCGTGCGGCCCGGGTTCGATCCTCAGCACCACATACAAACAAAGATGTTGTGTCTGCCAAAAACTAAAAAATAAATATTAAAATTCTCTCTCTCTCTCTCTCCTCTCTCTAAAAAAAAAAAAAAAAAAAATTCAAAGTCAGATTTAGGCATGCACATTTTTTCAAACTATGTTGATTCAGATACAGGCTTAGAATTGAGAACCATTTGCACCCAGGACTAATTAGAAAGGCCACTGTATTATATGCCATAATCTTCCCAGCCTAAACTGGTCCATCTCTCCTATCACCTCCCTATCTCATGCATCTGCGATTTTATCCTTGTGGGAGTAATGTAAGACTTACCATTCTCTGAACACCAAATTCTTTCTCCTCCTGGATATTTCCTTGCTTTCCCCCCCCCAATCAGAGTTACTTGTTGTTTTATTCGTTTTAGAAAATGGTACTGAATATGGAAGTGGCCTTCATCATTGCTTTTCCTCAGGTCCACCCAGGAGATATGCTATGTGGATTTTTTATACAGCATCTTTTATATATCCCTCATTTTCTCCATTAAATGGAATCCTTTGGAATAACTCCTGTTTGGAACACTACAATTTTAGAAAACTTCCCATACTTAATCCTAACATCTTCAATTCATCCATTTTACAACAAACATTGCTATTTTTATGTATCCATTTCAAAGGGGTAATATAATCTTTATAATAAATTTAGGTACTGGGCTGAGTACTAAAAAATAATTTATGTTTAAAACAAAACAACAAAACCCAGTCTTTCGCTTCTAATAGAGCTGCATTATCAGACACCACACATACCTTCCAGGGAAACTCAAAGCCTTCCTCCTAAAATCAAAGCCAGACTGCCTGTTCTTAACATGTTGACTATTCTTAATGCTGGAGTTTACTGGTGTACTGGAGGATTTTATCAGTGCAATATGGCAATAAAAATAATACAATTCTCTGAATATATACCTCTAACAGGATCTACAAAAGCTTTAGAACAATATCCATTGGCAAAACAAAAACATTTCAATCCATGCCTCACACATATAAATAGTATTTTTAGAAGCATGAATCTAAAAGTGAAAATAAAACTACTATTCTTCTGGAATAAAATGGAAGAAATCCTTTGTGACTTTGGATTAGGCAGAGATTTCTTCAATACAAGGACAAAATTATAATCCACAGAGGGACAAATTTGTAAATTGAAGTTCATAAGAAATGAAAACTTGGGCTGGGGTTGTGGCTCAGCAATAGAGCGTTTGCCTAACACGTGCAAGGCCATGGGTTCAATCCTCATCATCACATAAAAATAAATAAAAGTATCATGTGCAGCTACAACTAAAAAATAGTTTTACAAAAGACTAGTATTTAAAAAAAAAAAGAAATAAAAACTTGTGTTCTTTAAAAGACATTGTAAAGCAAGTCCAGCCACAAGACTGGTAGAAATAATAATTTGCACATAATGTATCCAATAAATGAATTGCAACAGAATGTATAAAGAACTGACAAAACACAATAATAAATTACCACAATAAAAGATTTCAACATACAGTGTACCACAGAAAATGTATTGAAGGTAACTAAACCCAGGAAGACATTTAACATAGTTAGTCATGGAGGAAATATAATATTGTAATATACTCCTATTAAAATGACTAACATTTTAAAAATAACTTTTACAAATGGATATTATACGTTGGCAAATTCTTTTGGAAATAATATTTTTTTAAAGTTAAATATACACCTACCATGTGATCCAGACATTCTACTTCTCAATATTTTAATAAGAGAAATAAACACAAGTCAATAGCTACATTTCTGTCTACATATATTCATAACCTCTCTATTTGTGAGCCAAAAAAAATCAGTGAGAACTGACCTTAATGTCTATCAGCAAGTTAATGGGTAAACTATGGTATATCCATATGATAAAATGCTATTCATTAACAAAAATTAACTAAATTTTGCTACATATTCATTAATGAATATGAATTATGTTGAGTGAGAAATCAGACCAAATGTGTAGTTTCATTCTACTTACATAGAATTTTAGAAAATGCAAAAAAAAAGTCATGACAGAAAGCTGATCAATGTTTGACCAGGGGTAAAAGAGGCATGAGGAAACATGGAATGTAAACTTCATTATGTAAACTGGTGGCTTATTGTTGTGTCTACCTATGTCAAAATTGATAAAATTGTACTCTTAAAAGTCTAAAGTATATTATAGGTCAGTTGCACCATACTTTTCTGTTGAAAATGTGAAGAAAAGAATAGTTCCTAATCCTGAGAAAATCAGTTCATGGCCATAGAGGAACAGGAGAAAAGTAAATGCTTGGTTCTGGAAAAGGACCAGAGATTTGGCATTTAAATCAGCAAGAGGCTGAAAAGATGTATAACAGAGATTAATGAAAGCTTTGAGTTGAATATTGAAGTACATGATGCAGGTGAATTCATGATGGAAGTCCCATAACAAGAGGCTTTATGTGCAAAGGCATGAGAGAGGAGGAACGGTGGTATGTCTGGAGAATTATAGGTTGGTCTATTGTCAGACACTAAACGTCTTTGTTCTCAGTCCTGTTTTCCTATTTTCTATTACACTATTTTTACATAGTATACATTTCAATTGTACATTTTATACCTTTATTTTGTTTATTTAGTTCTTTAATGTGGTTTTGAGGATCACACCCAGTGCCTCATGTGTGATAGGAGAGTGCTCTACCACTGAGCCACAAACCGAGACCTAAACTGTACATATTGAAGACCTATGCTGGTCAGCTTTCCACAACTATAGCAAATACTTGAGCTGATTAACTTATGGAGAGAAAATGTTTACTTCATAGTTTTAGAAGTTCAAGTCTATGGTTGGATAGCTGTCTAGCTCTGAGACTCTAGCAGCACAACATAGTGGGAACACCTGACAAAGCAAAATTGTTCGTCCCATGGCAAGGGAGCAAAACAGAAAGTTAGAGACAGGGACCCCAAGGTCATGTCTCCAGTGATCTAAAGACCTCCTACTGGGTCCTGATGTTAAAGATTCCTGTAGCCTCCCACAGCATCAAGCCTTAATATGTGTGATTTTTGGGAGACCCTCAACCAAACCATAGTACCCAATTTCCTTAATAGTCATCTTTGGGTTTGCAGAATAGGACTGTACCTGTATCATCTGCATCTTCATCCAAGAGCACACTGGTTTCTCCACAAAAAGTCCCTTAAGTGTTTTACATAGTCCATGTCTGTGAAATATTTGTTTAGGAGAGTTATGCTTCTAAAATGAAAACAAAGGTAAAAAAAAATCACTATTTTCCCTTGTGTGTAATATTCTGTTTTCATAAGGAATGTTCTCTCATTCCTCTTATTTGACTTTTTCCTCCTAGTACCAGAGAGGTCCTTGCCTTCCACATGTGTTCTCCAATTCTATCAGTGCTGAAGCCATCCCAGGAAAGCCTTTCTGGATTCCCATTACTTAAAACATCTCTCCTTCTTATAAAACCCACAACACTTTATTTAAAAACATCCCTGATGCCAGTTGCATGTCAGAGTGCTTGGCACTTTCCGTTATGCCAAGGGATAGATCTTCTCAACATTATGGTGAGACAGGCAAAATCACCTCTGCGAAGGCTCAGGACCATCCAAAACCCACACAACTGTATCATCTGCATCTTCATCCAAGAGCACACCGGTTTCCGCACAAAGAAGTCCCTTTGTTAAAAGCCAAAACTAGGAACAGGGTCCAGGGCTTTCACTTCCAAGCCACATTTTAATTCCATTTTAACACTGATGCTACCCCCTCTCCCAGCAACTATGCTTTTCTGGCCCTAATGAGCACTTATTTTTTTTTTTTTCATACTCATCTTTGCAGTACCATTCTAACAAGATCACGTATTTCATTAGAGAAAGCAGGGTCTTTTTAAAAAAATCAGTTTATATGAGAGTTGTGCATTTTAGGTGGCCAATAAAGGTTTGAAAAGGAAGTAATAGTAGAAGAGGAGAGAATGAAGGGAGGATGGATTTACAGGCAGAAAGAAGGGAAGGAGTTATAGGAAGAAATGCTTAGCATTAATAGTGTCTTTCTCTGGGAGTGTAATATTCATCAGCCTTTGCTAAATGCTAAAGATGAATTTCAGATGAGTGCTATTCAACCTTCTACAAAACAGAAGTGTCTCCTATTATGAATCAGAATCAAATAATGAATTTCCATAGTGCTTATATCATCAGCATTAGATGATTTTAGATCTCAGAGTAGAAAATTGTTATTTGCCACAAAATATTTGATCACCTGCAGCCCAGTTTGACAGGGATGAGGAAACCTGAGGCTCTTAATGTAACATCCTTCTTTTTATCTGAGTAAGATGAAGCTCCAGTGGAGACATGACTTGAGGTGACCATTTAGTTTCCCATGCCACAGTGCACAGTGATTGTTTCAGAATGGGTGTGTGGCTGTAGACACACCAATTACAAGCCACCAGAATGTTCACTAGCTGGTTTTTGAAGAAAGAGAGCAAGGCATGTACTGAATGCTGAATATTGTGCCTCTAATTAAACTATATTTAAAGCTAGAACTGACTTTGAAATTTTAATTATGTGAATTAACAGTAATTAATTTATTTTTGGCTTTAAACTTGTTTAGCTTGGATCTTTTTTTTTTTTCTTGTGATTATTTTCAATTACAGTGTTCCTAATAAAAACCGTTCTTGTGCCTTCCAAATATATGCAACTTTTCAAATGAATGTATTGGTGTAGTCATTCTCCTTCTCTGGTAACCTAGGGATAAATGAAACCATGTAACTGGGCATAATGGTACACACCTGTAATCCCGGTGGCTTGGGAGACTGAGGCAGGACAATTGCAGGTTCAAGGCCAGCCTCAGCAACTTTCCAAAGCCCCAGGAAACTTCGCAAGAACCAGTATCAAAATAAAGATTAAGTGGTAAAATGTATCTGGGTTAAATCCATAGTACAAAACAACAAACAAAGAAGAATAAAACGTTGGGTTATTCCTGTCATCAACAGATAATGGAAACCCAATTATCTGTTTTCAGTATAAGATTAATTACGATAGGGTGTGTATAATGTGCTACACAGTATTATAGGCATACATATAGAATAATTAAAGCTAATTATTTAACCCCTATAATTAGCTCATAAGAGAGAAGCTATTATTAGTGGTGGTATTTTTAAATTATATTTTTATTTATGCATGACAGCATAATACATTATATTTCATATTACACATATAGAATACAGTTTTTTCGTATCTCTGGTTATATATAAAGTATATTCATACCAATTTGTGTCTTCATACATGTACTTTGGATAATGATGTCCATCACTTTACACTATCATTTCTAACTCCATGCCCCCTCCATTCCCCTCCCACCCCTCTGACCTATCTATAATTTGTGTATTCTTCCCACATTCTCCCTCCCTACCCAACTATGAATCAGCCTCCTTATATCAGAGAGAACATTCTGAATTTGATTTTTTTGGGGGGGATTGACTAATCTTCATTTAGCATTATCTTCTCTAACTCCATCTATTTACCTATAAATGCCATGATTTTATTATCTTTTATTGCTAAGTAATATTCCATTGTGGATAAATGGATAAAAAAATTAGCATTTATATACTGAAGGGCTTCTACGTTGGTTCCAAAATTTAGCTATGGTAAATTGTGCTGCTATAAACATTGATGTGGCTGTGTCCCTGTAGAATGCTGTTTTTAAGTCCTTTGGGTAAAAACTGAGGAGAGGGTTAGCTGGGTCAAATGGTGGTTCCATTAACAATTTTCTAAGAAATCTCCATACTACTTTCCATATTGGCTGCAACAATTTGCAGTCCCCCCAGCAGAGTATGAGTGTAACTTTTCCCCCACATTCTCACCAATACTTATTGTTGTTTGTATTCATAATAGCTGCTATTCTGATTGGAGTGAGATGAAATCTTAGTTTTGCTTTGCATTTCTCTAATTGCTAGTGGTGATGAACATTTTTTCATACATTTGTTGATCGATTGTATATCATATTCTGAGAAGTGTCTCTTCAGGTCCTTGGCCCATTTATTGATTGGGTTATTTTGTTGTTGTTGTTGTTGTTTAGATTTTTGAGTTCTTTATATATCCTAGAGATTAGTGCTCTATCTGATGTGTGAGGGTAAATATTTGCTCCCAAGGAAATATATATATATAATTTATTGATTCTTGATTTTAATTCTTTCATTATAGGAGTCTTATTAAAGAAGTAGGAGCCTAGTTGCATATGATGCAGATTAGGGCCTATTTTTTCTTCTATTATATGCAGGGTTTCTGGTTTTATTCAAAGGTCCTTGATCCATTTTGAGATGAGTTTTGTTCATGGTGAGAGAGAGGGGTTTGATTTCATTTTGTTGCATATTGATTTCCAGTTTTCCCAGCACCATTTGTTGAAGAGGCTATCTTTTCTCCAATGCACATTTTTGGTGCTTTTGTCTAATATAAAATAATTGTATTTTTGTGGGTTAGTCTCTGTGTCCTCTATTCTGTACCATTGGTCTACTTGTTTCTTTTGGTGCCAATACCATGTTGTTTTGTTACTGTTGCTCTGTAGTATAGTTTAAGATCTGGTATAGTGATGCCACCTGTTTCACTCTTCCTGAGAAGGATTGCTTTAGCTATTCTGGGTCTCATATTTTTTTAGATGAATTTCATGGCTGCTTTTTTATTTCTATGAGGAAAGTCAGTGGGATTCTGATCAGAATTGCATTAAATCTGTATAATGCTTTTGGTAGTATGCTCATTTTCACAATATTAATCCTTCCTATCCAGGAACAAGGGAGACCTTTCTTCTAAGGTGTTTTTTAATTTCTTTCTTTAGCATTCCGTAGTTTTCATTGTAGAGGTCTTTTACCTCTTTTGTTAAGTTGATTCCCAAGTATTTTATTTTATTTTTTTGAGGCTATTTTAAATGAAGTAGTTTTCTTCACTTCCCTTTCAGAGGATTTGTCACTGATATACAGAAATACCTTTGATTTATGGGTGTTGATTTTGTATCCTGCTACTTTGCTGAATTCATTTACTAGTTCTAGAAGTTT
This sequence comes from Marmota marmota marmota, assembly GCF_001458135.2. Taxonomy (NCBI): domain Eukaryota; kingdom Metazoa; phylum Chordata; class Mammalia; order Rodentia; family Sciuridae; genus Marmota; species Marmota marmota. Next base: position 7,600,327 of record NW_026000174.1, read on the forward strand.
TCTGATGGTATTTTTGTGATCTTCTAGGTATAGAATCAAATGGTCAGCAAATAGTGCAAATTTAAGTTTTTCTTTCCCAATGTGTATCACTTTGATTTCTTTCATCATCTAATTGCTCTGGCCAGTGTTTCAAGAACTATGTTAAATAGAAGTGGTAAAAGAGCATCCCTGTCTTGCTCAAGTTTTTAGAGGGAATGCTTTCAATTTTTCTCCGTTTAGGATGATCTTGGCCTGGGGATTAGCATAGATAGCTATTACAATGTTGCAATATGTTCCTGTTATCCATAGTTTTTTAGTGTTTTGAACATGAAGGGGTGCTGTGTTTTGTCAAATGCTTTTTCTTCATCCATTGAGATGATCATATGATTCTTATCTTTAAGTCTATTGATGTGATGAATTACATTTATTGATTTCATATGTTTAACTAACCTTGCATCCCTGGGATGAACCCCACTTGATCATAGTGCACTATGTTTTTGATATGTTTTTGTATTTGATTTGCTGGAATTATATTGAGAAATTTTGCATCTATGTTCATTAGTGATATTGGTCTGAAGTTCTCTTTCTTTGTCTTTGCTTTTTTTGGAATCAGGGTGATATTGGCCTCATAAACTGAATTTGGAAGTTCTTCCTCTTTTTTCTATTTCATGAAATAAATAGAAAAGTATTGGTATTAGTTCTTCTTTAAAGGTCTTGTAAAACTTAGCTGTTTATCCATCCAGTACTGAGCTTTGCTTGGTTGGTAGGCTTCTGATGGCAACTTCTATTTCATTGCTTGAAATTTATCTGTTTAAATTTTGTATATCATCATGATTTGATTTGGGCAAATAATATAACTCTAGAAATTTGTTGATGCATCGATATTTTATATTTTATTTGCGTACAAGTTTTCAAAGTAATTTCTAATTATCCTCTGTATTTCTGTAGTGTCTGTGGTGATATTTTCTTTTTCATCCTGTATGCTAGTAATTTGAGTTTTCTCTTTCTCTTCATTACCGTGGCTAAGGGTCTATCAACTTTATTTATTTTTTCACAGAACCAACTTTTTGTTAATTTTTTCAATTGTTTCTTTTGTTTCAATTTCATTGATTTCAGCTCTGATTTTAATTATTTCCTATCTTCTACTGCTTTGGGTGTAGATTTGTTCTTCTTTTTCTTAGGGCTTTGAAATATAATGTTAAGTCATTTATTTTTTGACTTTTTGTTTCTTCTTTTAAGGAATGAACTCCATGCCACAAACTTTCCTCTTACAACTGCCTTCCTAGTATCCCAGAAATTTTTATAAGTACTATCTGTGTTCTCAATCACCTCTAAAAATTTTTAAATGTCTTCCTTGATGTCTTCTGTAACCCATTGTTCATTTAGTAGCATATTATTTAGTCTCCAGGTGATGGAGTATCTTTTATTTCTTATTTTACCATTGATTTATAATTTCATTCCATTAGGATCTGATAGAATACAGGATAGTATCTCAACTTTTTTTTATATTTGCTTAGAGTTGCTTTGTGGCATAATATATTGTCTATTTTAGAGAAGGATCCATGTGCTGCTGAGAAGAAAGTATATTTACTCTTTGAAGGATGAAATATTCAATATATGTCAGTTAACTCTAAATTATTGATTGTATTATTGAGTTCTATACTTTCTTTGTTCAACTTTTGTTTGGAAGATCTATTCAGTTGTGAAAGAGGTGTGTTAAAGTCACCCAAAATTATTGTGTTGTAGTCTATTTGACTCTTGAACTTGAGAAGAGTTTGTATGATGAATGCAGATGCTCCACTGTTTGGGGGCATATGTAATTCGTAAAGTCTTGTTGGTATATGTTTCCTTTGAGCAGAAAGTAGTGTTCTTCTTTGTCCTTTTTGATTAACTTTGGCTTGAAGTCTACTATATTTGATATGAGGATGAAAACCCCTGCTTGCTTCTGCAGTTCATGTGAGTGGTATGATTTTTCCCAACTCTTCACCTTCAGTCTTTGGATGTCTTTTCCTATGAGATGAGTCTCTTGAAACCAGCATATTATTGGGTCATTTTTTAAATCCAATCTGCTAGTCTATGTCTTTTGATTGGTGAATTTAGGCCATTAACATTCAGGGTTATTATTGAGACATGATTTGTATTCCCAGCCATTTTTGTTTATTTTTAGTATTTAAGAAACTTGATTTCTCCTCTGATTAGATTTTACTTTAGTGTAATTTCTTTCTCTGCTGATTTTCATTATTGTTTTTCATTTCGCCTTCTTGGAATATTTTACGGAGGATGTTCTGTAGTGCAAGTTTTCTAGCTGTAAATTCTTCTAATTTTTGTTTATCATGGAAGGTTTTTATTTCACCCTCAAATCTAAAGCTTAGTTTTGCTGGATATAAGATTCTTGGTTGGCATCCATTTTCTTTCAGAGCTTGCTATATGTTGTTCCACGATCTCCTGGCTTTGAGGGTCTGGGTTGAAAAATCTGCTGAGATACAAATTGGTCTCTACCTATATGTAATCTGATTCCTCTCTTTTGTGGCTTTTAAAATTCTATCCTTATTCTGTATGCTTGACATATTCATTGTAATGTGCCTTGGTGTAGATCTGTTGTAATTTTGTACATTTGGTGTCCTGTAGTCTCTTGTATGTGGTTTTCCAATTCATTCTTCATGCTTGGGAAATTTTCTGATATTATCTCATTGAAGAGATTGTGTATTCCTTTAGTTTGAAACTCTGTGCCTTCCCCTATCCCTGTAGCTCTTAGATTTGGTCTTTGATGCTGTCCCTTAATTCTTGGATGGTTCTGTTTGTGGTTTCTTACCATCTTCACTGTGTGATCAACTTTTTAAATTTTTTTTCAGATTGTATACTTTATCTTCATTATCTGACGTTCTTTCTTCCAAGTGATCTAGTCTGTTGGTTATCCTATCTATTGAGTTTTTTATCTGGTAATTGTTTCTTTCATTTCAAGGATTTATGACTGTTTTTTTCCCGAGTCTCTGTTTCTTAAACTTTTGCTTCCTGTGTTTGTTCTCTTAATCTCATTGTTGGAGTGATCAATTTTTGCCTGTGTTTGCTCATTTAGTTCATTCTTTAATTCACAGGTCATTTAAATTATGAACCATCTAAACATCTTCTCTGACATTTCATTAACTTCACTGTCCATGGGGTTCTGTTATTGTAGTATCCTGGTTTGTTTGGGGCACTTTCCTCCCTTTTTTTTTTGTTTTTTTGTTTTTAATGTTGTCTATGTGTCTTCCTTTCTTGCAGTGTGGATCTGAGATATTAAAATTTCTACCCTATATTCTTGTAGTATCCGTGGAGATTTTCTGTTCTTCAGCTTGATGTTGGGCTTCCAGACCCTGCTGGTGTCCCTCAACATATGCTGCTGCAACTAAAGGCGGTGGTGGCAATAGCCAGGGTAACTTGAGATAACAGTAGAGTTGCCCCAAGATGGATGCAATGTCTTACAGAGATGGGGCTGAAAGGGTGGGCCTTTCACCCTCTTTGGGATGTCAGCTCTGAGATGCAGATGCTTCTAGGCTCTGTCTGTTGTCAAAAGGTAGGGGATACTGCATGGGGAAGCCTATGGCAATGACTGCAGTGTCCCAAGATGGAAGTGGGTTAGGCTTGGCTCCCAGAGGGAAGAAGGGATGAACTCCAATCTACCCTGGCTGGGTTCTGTGCAAGTCAGTGAAGGCAGATCTGGTCTGGGCATATCCTCCTGTGGTAGTCTGCTGGTTGGAAGGGGTAGTTCTGTGCCAGAGGCTGGGCTCCAGTGGGTGTCTATTGGTGGCGGGATGGACCTGGACCTACTTTGAGCCCAGGTCCCATGCAGGCCTGTGTAGGCGAATCTGGGTCATTCCTGAACTCTGGAGGTAGTCTGCTGGTTGGAAGGGTCTTGGTATTTTCCATTTAGGAATGAGTTAACTAGGACCTAGAAAGATATGTAACTTTGATTACCATGCCAGAATTTGAACATCTTTCCAACATAAAGAATTGTTCGTGCTGGGGTTGTGGCTCAGCAGTAGAGTGCTCGCCTTGCATGTGTGAAACCCTGGGTTTGATCCTCAGCATCACATAAAAATAAAAAAGTGAAGAATTGTTTTATGATAGTAAATTATTCTGCTGTGTAAACAATTACTGAAAACAAATTTCCTCTACCTTCTAAAAATACTTCCACAGCAAATAGGGAATATTGACATGGGGGGGGGTTTGTTTGCTCATTATTTTAGAGAAGCTAGAGTAGATCTCTAAGAGCTCATATATTATCTTTCCCCTGGAGTCATCGTGGGGAAAAAATACAGGCATCTTTACATTGCACCCTAAACACAAAAAGATATTCTGGTTAAAATAGCTTGACACTGTCAACCTTGAAATAGACATTTAAAAGCCTTTTCATTTTATAATGCTTTCAGTGTAGCATGTGGATTTATGGTTATACTTTTCCACACCAATTAAAATGCATATAAATAACATTCTTCATGTTTAGAATTCTAACCTTCTTTTGTTGGTGGCATGATTCTTTCAGCACATTTTCCTGAATACAGCATAAATAATCCATAAATTCAATCAGATGTGCATAATGCTATTTATATCTAAAAGTCTACAAAATGTTTCTTTGAATATATCTATTACATGAAGAGAAATAAGCTTAAAATTTAACTTCAGTGTGTTCTCTAGGCTAATTAATTAACTTGTAATTTTATGTAAATTTATAGAAACAAATAAGAACAGAAATATAGTTCATGAAAACCTTGTATTTAGTTTGAATGGTAGGAATTTAGATTTTTCCTGCACTGTCTTTCCATGTATTATTTTAATGTGAGCTTTAGAAATAATATAATCAGGGCTGGGGATATAGTTCAGTTGGTAGAGTGCTTGCCTTGCATGCATAAGGCCATGTGTTCAATCCCCAGCAACACACACACACACACACACAAAAAAGAAATAATCAATTTTACTTTATCATTTCACACAAATTTTATTTACTGTATACAAAATTCTAAATATTTCCAAATATTTTAGTGAAATATAGAGATAGCAATTGATTGTCCAAAACTATACATTTATTTATTCTTTCAATTTCTCTTTTGCTAATTCATTGCATAATAAGATTTACACTGAGCATTATGAGTCAAACTTTAATGTTTCTCACATTATGAATATTGAACATATGTTTGGCATTATAACAGAAGGAAAAATGGGGAAGAGAATAGGTCTAAGTGCATACATACCAGATGTGTACACATATACAAAACACACACATTCCAGAAATATACATATGGGACAAGTGCCATGAAATACAACAAAGTAATGTGGTAGATAAAAATTGAGGTGGACAGGGTCTTTCAAAAGGATGTGTATCTGGATGTTTACAAAAATAAGTAAAAATTTGCACATGAAAATAATCACTGTGTTGGCCTTTAATATCAATATTTTAAAAAGAGAAAACACTCTAGTAAGTGAATATATAATCTTTGCTGCCACTTGAAAAGATAAATTATGTTGAATGTATCATAAATACTAATATCAGTACATTCTTATGAAATAATGTACAAAACAGTATGAAATTTCACTATCATTTTAAGCACACAGAAAACATTTAAATAGTCATCATAGGATCAGGATATATCATTGTGAGTTATGTTTTTAATGTTGCTTACATTATTTATGCCATCAAGATAATCGAATTCTTTTTTAAAAATCTCAAAGAACTAATTATTTATATCTGAATGAAAAATGATTCATCCTAATTTCAAAATTTGAGAAAATATAGAAATGAGATTGAAATGAAGACTATTTTATATCTCAGTAGAATTTATTTTAAAGAGAAATATTTTTAAAAAAGCCTTCTTTTATGGAATTATGCCATAAATTATCTTCTCTCATATCTAGAAGGTGAGTTTTTATTTATTTATTATTAATGGCATGGCTTTCTTTCACAAGTATATTTGTTTACGCTAAACTTGGATGTGTCCATTCTTGCAGATCATTACACCCATCAATAGTTCAGGACACATCTACTTGCAAGGATACGTGCAATGGAAGAGTACAGAGCCAGACCAGGGAACTTACAAGTTAAGCTTATCTAGCTATTACTTCATCTAGCAGAGAAAGAATGGTACCAATAAAAGCTGTAGCAATTTTTAGCACTGTTTGTCACTATTTTACAAGGGGACTGAGATTATAGTTGTGATCTGACTGGTTGAACATTCACTCATTCACTTCATAAGAACACTGAATAAAGTACCTTGCATGTACCAGAACTGAGCTAGAAATGTTCTCCTAGAAATGAACATCAAGATTTGCAATAAGGCCTGAGATACTAGAGAAGAATACAATCACTTTAGGTTAGGACAAGGGGAGTGAAGGCAGGGGAGGGGAGGGGATGTGGGGATAGAATAGATAGTAGAATAAAACAGACATTATTACTTTATGTATATATGTAACTGCATGACCAATATGATTCTACAATATGTACACTCAAAAAAATGAGAAATTATATCCCATCTATGTGATATATCAAAGTGCATAAATGCATTCTACTATCATGTGTAACTAATTAAAACAGATAAAAAATTATTTTAAAAAAGATTTGCAACCACAGGGAGTATAGGTCAAAATGATTACTACTGTTTTTTATGAAATTGTCCCTTTGGAGGAAGTGTCTCCACAGGCTCCTGGAAGTCACAAAAGTTTTAAATTAGAGTTTCAATATTAGTTAAGATGAATATTCTGAGTAGGTTTGTATCAGAAAATGATAGAAAAGGGTATACAACTCAGTATTGGTAAGCGGTTATGTGTTTGTAGAAAAATATCAAGATGGATCTTATTTTGTGTATCTAACCTGTGAATCTATTCTTTCTCATGGGTTCTCTGGATACAGCTGTGTAACTTAAGAATTGATCTACTCATCTCATCCTTGAAGGTTAGATTGCCCTTAATAGGACACAGAATATATGTGAACTTTTTTTTTTTTTAAAGATTAGCTCTGGGAATTGTATCAGAAGTAGATTTTAAAGGTTTTAGCTAAATTTTAACAAAATCAAAGTGGAGTAACCCAATTAATATGTATCAAAATTTATTCATAATAACATCAGTAATTTCAGTTATAACTGATTCTTTTAGTGATATAAGGAAAGAGAAAAACAATCTCAGACTGTTTGTGAAAGGACATTCTCTTAATAGCATTCTTAAGTTTTAGCCAAGGAAGACTACTAAAATACAAAGTACTAACCTGTATAGTCATGCCTTGTCACTCATATAATCCTAGAAAAGATTCTAGGAGAAATCTTAAATTCTTCCCATTTAAAGAAAAAGATCTAAGGTTTAGAAAAGGTTAGAAATGAGTTAACATTAAAAAAGCTAATAAATGGTAAACTCAGGATTTGGAACCAGATATATAGTTATGAGGTCTGCCAGTCTCACATAGACATAAGCACATACATGCTTATTTTGTGTGACAGGCCAATTCACAATTTGAATTTTTGTGTGATTATAACATAAACCTGCTGATATATAGTTATTTAGAGAACTCATCTTTTATTGTAGGTCACCCAATCTGGCTCTATAGTTTTTCTCACATATAGATAACATTCCCTTCTATATGGAATTTTTTCTCTCAAAATATTTTCTAAGGATAAAATTCTAGGAATGTATTCACATACTTTGCAGACCCATATTAAAAGAGTGGTGCTAGTTCTAGGGGGGAAAAAAACAGAACTATTTCTATATCCAATGAATTCTTCTTTATTTTTTACCAATTTTTTCACCTGTTTAAAGTTGCTCTTCTTACCGACTTCTCTGTTAGTAATTGGTTTTCATTAATTGATTTATCAGAATTCTAATTTACATAGTATTAAGTTAAAAAGTTATGTTTAAGTGTAATTTGGCCCAAGGAATAAGAAGTAAGTAGATTTTGGAGTCAAGAAGATTTCAGAGTTCAATCCAAGTGATATTTTGATAAAATTAGCTAATCTGAGGCACCTTAGTTTCATAATCTGCAAAATGGAGAAAATGGTCCACACTGGCAAGGGTGCTGTGAAGACTGCCTCTGATATTAGAAGCTTCACACCTGCCACATATGTTACTAAGTTGCCTTGCCTTTGATGTTGATAATCTTTTCAATATCTGTAAATTTTAAATTTACATGCTCATTTTAAAAATTTACTTTTAACTGATAAAACCCCAAAATATACATATTATTGGGGTATTACACATTTTTTACTACATGCAAACATTGCATAAAACTTAATTCATGTTAAAGAGATTTATTTGCTCATTTATCCATTACACTGAAAAATTCCACAATCCTTTCTACTAGCTTGAGATATACATTACTTTATTATCTATAGTCAGCATACTGTACAATCGCTGCCCATTCTGGTGCAAACACCAGAACTACTTACTCCACCTATCTAGCTGTACTTTAGATATTAAATTTAATTAAACTACATTTTACCTTACTATGAAGTTAACATCTATTACATTGAAACTGATGTTTTTCTAATTGTTGAGATTTTTTTTTTAGTTATTTGAGCCTTCAATAGATTACTCTCTCACTTTAAATGAATGATATATATCCCCTCAAAGGAAGATGGTCAATCATATACCAAACCTTGGATTAGATGCCTGTGTGTCTACAGGAATCTGGTAAATCTCAATACTGAATTATAGGGAACAGACTTTGGAGTTAGGCAAAGGATCATTCTATAGTGTGGAGGTGTTACATAATTGTAACTTTTAAAGACTTGGAAAGTTACTTTTATCCTCTGAGTCTCTTTCCTCACCAACAGAATGAGATTGGCATTACCATGGCCAGTAGTTGTATAAGTGAAGGAACTGCACCAGTGCAGAAGAGCAGAATGAAATTCTCTCCTCAACCTGTGCCAGCATGTTGACATTATCACATGGCCCCTTCCTTAATACTCCTTAGCAATAAAAAGTTTAATCAGTTATGTAATACTTAGTCTTTCCTTAACATTTATTCCATTCAGTCTCTTTTTATAATCAATAGTTGCTTACAGATTTAACTTCTTTACTGCTACAGCCAGATTGGCATCTCTAAACAATAAGAATTATCTTATTATAACCACCCCCAGCTACCTTGTTCAGGTTATGAGGTACAGAATAATGATGGATCATAGACTGTCTTCTACACATTAGTTGATGTTCTCACTGCCAACCTACATTCACTTATTTAATCCTTATATCTAGCTTATAAACCACATTGAGATCATAAAACCTAAATTTAGCAGATTATGAAATAGGCTGAGTAATTATTGGCCTTAGGTAATTAATGTCTTGTTCTCCAACACTACATTATTCAGCTTTGTGCTCTGGGGAAGGCGGGCACTGTGTATTTGTTGGCTAGAGATGAAACAAAAACAATGTTGTAGTTAGCTACTAGTATTTCAAATATATTCTTAAGTAACTTTTAAAGTTATGCTTTGAAACCTAGTTCCAAATGGTCAATAATAAGATCCTTCAATCCCCTATGAACAAGAGTTGTCATACCTTGAAAATGAGCATTAAAGTGTTATAATTTGGGCTAGGGCTTTAGCTCAGTGGCAGGCCCTTGCCTAGCACATGTGAGGCACTGAATAAAAATAAACAAAATAAAGGCATGTTGTCTGTGTTCAACTAGTAAAAAATTTAAAATATCATAACTCATGAGTGATGTGGATCATGATGTAAACCTCTAAAGTTCATGTAGCATGATAGCAAGCGCTCAATAAATGGTGAAAATTCTTGTGTTGTTATAACTAATAATAAGACCAAACAATCATAACGTCTTTCCACTTTCTGCTCAGCCTTTGTAGCCTGAGATGGCCTTTGTGTAAGGTGTTCTGGTTTCAGTTTCTGCCCCTCCCCTATTATGATTTTCTAATTTGTAACAATTGTTCCCTGGCCAAATGGTTCAACAAGCTTTTAGGTTCTTCCCAAATTTGCCTTTCTTGGATGCCCTGTAACACCCATTCAGCTATCAGTCACTTCCATTACCTCTTCTGACTGCTGACTCCCATCTCCTTGAGACCTCATTCCAAATTTCCTTTTGTTGTAGAGACGAGAAGGCACAAGCCCTGAGTAGATACCTCAGTAACTGCTTGCTACTGCTGTTGATTTATTCTGACTTTTTCATTTTGAAATGTGAGTTATCCCAGGGAAATTGAGATAAGCCACTATGAACTTTATTTGATCCTTTAAAAACCAGTGTTTGGAGAAGGAAGCTACCGCTGAGATTCAAACCTCTCTGGCAGGCAAAGAGAAAATGAAAGTAATTTGTAAATGCTAAAACATCCATTTTGGGGAAAAGTATCCAGGGATTCAACAAAAGGTCATTTTCAGGACCATCTATGTTTGTCTTCATGAACGTTTCAGAGAGGGACATAAATGGGGTGTTAATCACACACTCTGTACAAACTAAATTGGAATAGACAAGGTGGGGAGGGAGAACTACGAACAATATGACCCCAGAGAAAAAAAGAACATATAAAGCTTAATTTAACTAAAAGCTCAGGGAAGTTATGTATCATTATTCAAAAAAACACAAGATAAAAATCATAATTTCCTCCACTGTTTTCTGCCCCTGACTTAGTTTATCTTCATTTCTTTTCAGTCATTTCCCTTTGTGGCATTGCCCATGTTAGGTCAAAGCCTCCTGGAGATGAATCATTTCCTTGGCATCTGTTTTATGATGATACTCACTCAGCTTCCAGCTTCTCCAGACTGGGGCTGGACACAAAAGAGGGGCGTAGTAAGCAGGCAAGCATATGTCTTGAAAACATCTTTACTTCTGCTATACACTCCTCTTGAGTTGTTTCTTTTCCACTGCATTGATCCAGTTCAAGTACCTCCATCAAAAATTTCATCAAAAATAAATAATAGGTCCTTTTTTTAAGAAGCTTATGATCTAGTGTTGGAAATTAAAATAAATTTATATCTGACTGTGAGTCATTAAAATACATCTATTCATGCTAACTAGGAGTTAGTGTGGAAAGGGGATGCAGAAGACAATGATTAAAATCATGCATGTACTTCTGAGCTCAGCTTCTCTCTTGCATAGAGCCTTTCTTGAAATCACTTATGTTCTCATTGCCCATTTTTATGAACATGTTTCGTTCTTAAATTATTTTTATCTCCCTTTATCTCATACATTTTTCCCTTCCCCCACAGATAATGAAGTCTTCAGAATTGACTAGAATATCTCTTTATACAATATCAACTTCTAAGGACTTCCAATGTGGTTAGAGTTCTCAGAGTGCAATATATAAATCATCAAATTTTCCTCATTTCTCCAACTGGTAGAAAAAGAATGAGTAATTTCCATTTTTTTTAACATTGAGAAATTGCTCTTGAGAGAGGCTGCAGTTTGCATATGGAGCTAAGATGAAAACATTGCTCCTTTATGGTACCACAGCACTGCCAGCCCTCCTGTTGGACTGTGCTCACACACACACACACACACACACACACTCTCTCTCTCTCTCTCTCTCTCTCTCTCTCTCTCAACACATAAGGGGTTAAAACAGAATTCATGATGATTCAGCTTTCTTGGAGTCTTTGATTTGCCCATGACACTTTCTTAATTTTAACATACATCTAATGCCAATGAAAATTATATTTAATCAAACATACTTTGTCAGTCTCAATCCCATAAATTCCTTCCATAGAGTTCTTAACCTTTAAAGAATATAGTAATTGCCTATAGTGGTAACAAAAACAGTATCCTGGGCGCCCTGCCCCAAATTTTCTGTTCAGTACAGCAGAGCATAGATCTGAGATTTGCATTCCAAACAAGATTACAGGTAATGCCAAAGGTGCTGTTCAGTAAAACACACATTGAGTACCACCAGAGTTTTGAGAAAAGATTTGTAGCTACTCTGATGTTCTACTCAAAGTCATACACATGGAAGGAACAACCACAAGAGACACACAATACTGTAGATCCTTGCTACTCAATGAGTGGTGGCAGATGGGTCATAGCATCATTTGAGGGCATTACAGAATCACAGTCTAGGGCTCTACTTGAAACCTAAATACAGACATGCATTCTAACAAAGTGCCTTGTTACTGATACCTACATTAGAGTCTTGGATCAGTGCTCTAATACAGAGGAACCTAATCACTTGGGAATTTCAGTTCTTTCTCTCTCGTTTTTCCTGTTCCATAGAAAATGGGCCCTGATTTCTCTTTTTTAAGAAACTGTATCCTAAAATGGGTGGTAGTGCTTTATGGCTCAATGTTACAATGTGAAGAAACAAGTGCTATTTTAAATATTTACAAATTTTAAATGAATTTGTCAAAATATAATCCTACTCAATCAGTTAATGAACAAAAGAACTAAGCAGACATTTCTCAAAAGAAATAGAAATGGTCAACAAATATAGGAAATGTTTTTCAACATCTCTAGCAATTAGGGAAATATAAAGTAAAACCACATTAAGTTTTTATCTCTCCCCAGTAAAAATGTCAATTATCAATAATACAAATAATAAACATTGACAAAAATGAGTGTACCTTGGGGAAGCAGGTACACTTATACATTGTTGGTGGGGCTGAGAATTAGTGCAACCACTCTGGAAAGCAGTATGCAGATTTCTCCAAAAACTAGGAAAAAAAAAAAACCACCATATTATCCAGCAATTACACTCCTTGGTATATATCCAAAATCTTAAATCAGCATACTACAGTAATGCAATCACATCAGTGTATATAGAAGCACAATTAAAAATAGCTAAGCTATAAAACCAACCTAGGTGCACATCAACAGATTAATGGATACACACACACACACACACACACACACGAGTATTCGTCAGGTATAAAGAAGAATAAAATTATGATATTTAGTGGTAAGTGGATGGAAATGAAGACTACCATGCTAAGTAAAATAATTCCTAAAGTGTCAAAGGTCAGATGTTTTCTCTGATATGCAGAACCTAATCCAAAATACGAGTGGGGAATTATAAAAAACGGAGAAAGTTGGGATAGGGAATTTCATCAAAATAGAGGAAGGATCAATAGAGTAGACAAAGGGAATTGAGGACAAGGGAAAAGGGAGAAAGTGTGAATAGAATTAGCCTGAAATTTTGTGCATGCATGGGTCCTACCATAGAGTAAATCCACAGGACACTAATTTAAAAAAATAACTCTAAATGGGTTGAAGCAGGGTAGGTGGAGTGGACAGAGGGGAGCAGGGTCCTAGGGGGAAATTCTGGTTACTAAATTGCAATGGATTGGGTTACATGCTTTGGTGATTAGTCACATTATAACCTGGTGTGATAGCAGAACTAAAAAGAATAAGAAGTTTAAAAAATATAATTGTATTCAGCCTCAGTTTCATACATGAATTATTGATTTTATGTAATATAAATCCAAATATTCCATGCACAAAAGAATAGCCAGAAGAATAATAATGTATTTAAAATTATGGGAAAAAGCTGGGGTTTATCTGGACCTTTGAGATTATGAAGCCAAAGATTCAAATGTCTACAAAATCCCCATCTGCACATTCATATGTCTGCCTGCTTCAGTCTCTAAGACTGCCTTTACATCTTTCAATGTCATCCTTTCTATGCAGGGCCTGAAACTATTCCCTTGTTCCCATAAAAGAAAAATCCATAAGTAGGCCAATTAGTTGGTTTAATTTGAGTCCTATTTCCATTCCTGGATCAAATCAGCTGTGTATCAGAGCACTTTGATCACTAGTCTTCATGGAATCAGAGATAGCAATTCCAGAGGTGGCAGGTATGGAGCATGTTGGATGGGAAATCAACCTATGACAGCATGTGCTATAATATCTCAGTAGCCTAAGATATTATTGACTTTGCAGTTCTTCTAGGGGCTTTGTGAGTATTTTTCTATGCATAAGAACTTGGGAACCATCTACTGAATGCTCTGAATGAGAAGTATGTATCTCTAGTTTTTGGAGACTGAGTCTAGAAGTGGTAACCATGCCTGACCTATCCTACAATCCATAACACAGGACCATATCAAATAAGTAGATTGTGGGCACACAGAAAACAGGAAACAGGATTTGTGGGCAGAGAGCTTTTTCTCATTTATACAAATGAAAATACTAACATGAATATTTTACTTTCAATTTCAAATTCAAATTGATCTAGATGTTCAATTGATTTTTACCAAGTCTCCCCACATTTCTATTGTTGTATCCAATCAGCCATCAAAGAAGCAATCTACCATTAATTTCCTCATTTTTCTCATTGATTATCCCCCTCAACTATTATCATTCTTCATTCTAAAGATGTATTTGACGTTCATTAATTTTTTCCTCTTTTTTCTCATCCAGATTGACAAACAGGATAGACAAACTCTATTCTCTCACTTCCCAATTCTGCTATTCCTTTCTCAGAAATTTGAATCGCACTCTCAAGTAGTGTTTGGATGTCAGGTATTTTAAAAGGAATATATTATTAGTGAAAGATACCAAATGTTATAATCACTTACTTTTTAAATCAACTAATTTGATAAAAATTATTAAACATATGCTATGAGCCACACAGATGTGAGCAGTTAACAGTGGCATTTGATGGATCCTACTATTGTTGAAGGAAAGTAGACAGGCACTGAATAAACATTTCACTGAACAGGGAATAAATAATAAAAACAATAATCAGTCTATGATTAATACCATGCAGAGAATTAGAATAAGGTGACATGATAAATTGATGATAAAGTGATTACAGTGTACTTAAGAGATAAACTTAAATCTAAATGACAAAATATACCCTGATACGTCAAGATCAGAGGATAACATTTCAGATGAAAGGATTCTCTAGCCCAGGGTTCCTGAGGTGAAAGCCCTTGTTTCCTATTTTTTCTTGATAGAAGCCCCTTCCTGGTTCTCCTTTCCTTCTTGTTACACAAAACTTAGAAATGTAGCCTCTGAAATGAATTAGCTCTACTCCTTTTGTTGGAGGTGCAGTGGAACAGATAATTTTCAACAATATTTTTTTATCAATCCTTAATAATAGAAAATTAATGAAAAATATCTACATACAAAGAATCATACTCTATGCTGGAGATGCAAAGCTAAGTAAGAAAGAGTCCCCTGTTTTCACAAAGTGCATACAGTCTGTGAAGGTTGATAAGCATGTCACAAATAGTGTATAATGAGCATAGGTAGGTACTGCATGAAGAGGAAACACAGAGTTAGTGACAGAAACTCCAGGGATGGTGGTGGAGTTCCAGGGATTAAAAACAGACAAACAAACAAACAAAAACCTTGGCTTTTATTGGACATGGAGTAGGGATGAAGGAGAGAGAAAAGAGACATCAAGGGAAAGGGATTTTCCCAATTTGGAAACAGTACCTCAGTTACCTATGTAATGATGATTAGATTAAATCCTCTAGGATTAAAAGAGTGCATTTCTAGGGAGGTACTATTGAAACCAGGGCTTTGTATGTGTATAGTATGTGCTCTGCCACTGAACTGAACCCCTGCCCTCTAGAGTGCATTTTTATACCCAGCAGAGACACATAAAGTGTGTATAATCCTCCACTTGTCCTCAGACTCAGGTGTTGCTGTTCACATTCTCCAGAATGACTCAAGGCAGATTTCTTCATTCAGATTACATATTGCATATTCCCAGCAGGGCAAAATTCTCAGTGCATCCTAAGAGGTATTACTGAAGAGCCTTTTTACACTGGTAGAGGATGACTAGATAAAAATAAAATTAAACAATTTGTGTTTTCCTCTAGTTTATTTGTGTCCCAACTCTCCTATTTTAAGGTGGCATTCAATTAAATGCAGAATAATTAACCTGAAGAGAAAGGGGGGAAAATTATATGCTTGTTTCTTCCCTTTATATACTCTTGTAGGCAGTAAGTTCTGGTAGAATTGTGATTCTTTAAAAAAAAAAGTAATGAATAAAGAACAAATTCTTTAAAAAAAGATGAAAGTTTAAGACATTTACTTAATATTAGAAACACCAACACTTACCCATGTGAGTTTAAGAACTCAAAAGGAAGTTGTTTGCTCAAAGTAATTACCTGGAAGTTCAGTAAAATTCAAACTTTTAGTGGAAATCTACCAAGACTTAAAACCTCAGTATGTGAAAACTTATCCCAGGAATGTTTGGTTAAAAAGACTGAGGATATTCACTGCTATTCTTTGTGACCATAATTATCACATTTAGATATGATGTAAAAACTGTATTTGGTTAGATATACTCAGGCTACTGATATGCTGGAAGTGACATTTTACATTAATTTAGTAAATGATAATTTAATGCAGTAAGTAACTTTTGTACATGTTATTTCCAAACAGTACATTGTGTCAACCTCTAGGACATTAAGAAAGACCTTAAAGCATGTTTTCTCTCATCAAGCTGCTAAATAGCTATGAAGAGGGAAATATTTAAATAGGTAACATATGTATAGTATAAAAAATGAGAATAGCTGGTTTCTACAGTTAAAAAAATATCTGAGCATAGTGGTGCATGCCTGTAATTCCAGTTACTTGAGAGACTGAGTCAGAAGGATCACAAGTTCAATTCCAGCCTGGGCAACTTACAGAAAGCCTGTCTCAAAGTCAAAAATAAAAAGAGCTGAGGAAATAGCTCAGTGGTACAGCACTTGGTTAGCATGTGCAAATGTCTGGGTTCTATCCCAGTACTACACAAAAAATGATTACCAACTATTTACTGTATATAGAACATTATCCTTGGGATTATTGGTATCTAAATGCACTTCTGAGTTCACATGTGTTAAACATATGGTAAATAAGTTCTTCAGCAAACACAAAGAAAATTCATGAGTAGATAGATAATTGGGGCCAAAGAGTCTGTGAAATAGTAACAGTTTCTCTTATTTAACCACATCTCTGTATTAAGGAGAATTAATACAAAATGAATGTTGGTAATTAAAATGGACAGATGTAATTTAATTGGCATTGTTTTGTTTAAACTTATTTAAACTAGTGTAAAACACCTTTTTCCCCCTTCTTTGACCTTGTGCTTCTGAAGGAATCTAATGGATTTTAATAAAACATAGGGTGATAAAATTACCAAATTTATGGGTTCAGCTGCTGTGCATTTCTTCCCTTGGTAGGGCTTATTAACCTGTAAGTGTATATTCTGCCCATTTGTTATGAGAGATACTAAATGAGTCAATATTGCATCAATAATTCAAGAGATAATTCAGCTGCATAATTATATTTTATTGCATTAATGCTTTCAGCTACTTTGGTGTAAAGCATATCTATTGCAATATAAAAACATGAAATGGCTCTTCTTTACACAAAGCTTTGTAATTATTATTAACCATTATAAAATCATCAGAATTATAGGAAATACAGAGAAAAAAGTTCCACAGAAGGATTTTCAGACCACACTGTGAATATTTTTTAGTGTTTCCCCACTTTCTGAGTACATTAAACTTTCTGCTTGAAATTCTTGAATTCCCCTTTGTCAGACTGTATTTAACTTCACAAAGTTGTGACCCCAGCCGTCCAGGGCATATTTGATAGCACTGCCACACAGTAGTTACAAATATAGGTGGGACATGGGTGGCTTCCAAGGCACTTTCACATTCACAGTCTCCTGGGCTCTTTGAGGTACTCCTGAGCCTCCAATGTTCTTGTTCATTCCATTGTAAACATGAGATGACTCACATAGATTTGCTTTTCTTCTTGCCGCACATTATAAGTCAGGTAACAGAAAGCAAAAATTTAAGGTCTTCTGGCTTCATATATATTTTTTAAATTTTTTGTTATCTGTTTCTAATTTGTTCAAGTTAGAACTTTGTGTTCAAGCTGGATCTACTTACGGCACACATTTTGGCTTTTGACTTTCTACAACTTTTTAATACAGGTAGTATGAAAATCCTATGGAAATATCCCTGTTCTATAAAGAGATCCTATGGAAATATCCCTATTCTATAAAGAGAAAGTAGCTCTTGCATTTCCCCCTAAACTAATTCTTTATCAATTCACCACAATGTCATTACCTTTTTTCCTCATTGTTAAAAATAGAGCCTCATTCCTGCTAGAATACCTTGCCCAAATATCTCTTTCCTAGATTGGGATGTCTATTTCATATGGCTGAATGAGTTTTGTACTTGTGGAACATGATATTGATTTTTTTTTCTCTACTATCTTTTGCTGTTTCTATCTAGGACCTTATTTTAATGTTCATTGCTTCTTGATCTAGAGAAATCACTCAAAATATCAACTATTTGTTCAACATTGGCACGTACCAAAGTCTTAGTTTCTTTGCCAATCTGACAGGTAGTATACCTCAACTGACTTGTTAGTCTAAAGTATTTTGTAAAAAATAATAAGAATATTTAAAAAACCTTTACTGTCACTTAAAACATGAATATCTTTTTGTTCCTCTTTGGTGGTTGCAATACTGTCAGTATTTATCCAGAAAGTAATATTAGATGGGCGTATACACACACACACACACACACATTAAGAAGAATGTAGTTAGGGTATTAAAAAAAGAAAGAAAAGAAATGGAACTAAAGTTATTTTAAACATTTTCCTCACTTTGGTTATGAAGCATAAAAATGTTAACTGGAGAGGACAGGGATTAAGGGGGAGGGAGGAGACAAGAAGAGTGGGCAACTGCTGAATGAAATAAACCAAATTATAATATGAACATGTATGAATATATCAACATGAATTAGACTTTAATGTATAATGTACCAATTTGGAAATAAAAATAGGTCAGTAGAATACTGAAAATAGGTCATCATATTTTTTTTTCTAAAATACTTCCTGGAATGATTGGAACTTGAAATAGTACTAGGAATCAGACTTTAAAGTGGAGTTTGGGAAATATTCACCCTTTATTAGAGATAAAATAGATTGAGAGCTTGTTACTTGGTATTATTCTAACTTTCTGCTGAGGAACTGTGATGAGATACCATGAAACAGCTATGAGTGTTATCAATGAATTGGAAAAGATAATAAAAGTCTAACAACTTTTAATTACCAATTAAGGGCAAATTGACACCAGAGGGCTTCCTCTGCTATGTAAAGATAATTCATCTCTTGTCCCTGGAGGGCAGAGAAAATTGAGGATTAGATCCAGGATTTAATTATAAAGGTCATGGAACTCCAAAAATTATTAGATTCCCAAACCTAGAAAGTGAGCTATATCAATGTCAGGACCTTAAATAGGAAGACTTGAGATTATGAAACATGGAATGAGCACATCTACATTTAAGCACTTGTAAATGTTGAATCCACATATTCTACTGAAACTTCTGGGCCTGTAGACATGGTCCATCCCATTTGTTAAAGGCAGACACTCTTACAATGCTTGAAGTGGCAGTGATCCTTAATTTTTGAAGCATCTACTTCAGGACCCACTCCTCGATTCGGTAGGGCTAAAAAATTCAGTAGTTAGCATCAAATCAAGATGTGATCTGACTAGGCAAGTATTGTGTCTTTAGGATGTAAGTGGTTATACTCCTAAGAAGCAAAATGTCCTAGCCCACATGTGCTAGCAGAACCAAGAGTATATCAGGGTTCTCTAGAGGAATAGAAACAACAGGATGTATGATTACAAAAAGGGGATTTATTAGATTGGCTTATATAATCAGAAGCTGAAAGGTACACAATGACCATCTGCAAGCTGGAGAATTGGAGGGAACTATAGCTACTCAGTCCAAGAGGTGGAAGCCTCAGTACAAGAGGGATCAACAATGCTACCCCAATCTTTAACTGAACGGTTTTGGAAACCTCCTGGAGAATCACTGGCAGAGTCTGCTTTGGAAAAGTGAAGGAGCAAGTGTCTGATATCCTCAGGAGATCACAGCAGTAATCAAGAACTCATTCAAGAAGAATCAAGCTTTTATCTTCTGCTGTTTTCTTGTTCTTCCAACTTTTATTCCATACAAGCCACCATCCTATTGAAGGGTGCTCTCCTCACTTAGGGAGCCTCTCCACTTCAATTTGCTATCCACATGCCAATCATTCCTCATAGACACACCTAGATGCCTCTTAATCTTTGGCATCTCTTAATCCAATCAAATTGACAGATTAACCATTAAAAGGAAACTGAATGGTTAGAGGATGTCAGGCTAAGAGAGAATGTAGTGTTATTTTAGCAAAGGGAAAGCTTCTCTATAAATACCTATTAATATATGAATATGCTCCCATGATATGAGGTTTAGTCTGACAAGGACTTTGGGAGACCTTCATAGGTCTAAGAAGCTGAGAACACTCTTGGAAATTTAGAGTAAAGGTAAGTAAAGTAGAAGTGACAAACTTTCACAAGAGATGGTGCAAAAAACTATCAAATGATTCAATGCATAGACAAACTAGAAAGAACAGGGTAAATAATCTAGACAAGAACAAAGGAGGTCAAGAAGACAGTCCTTTTAGCAAGCAATGAAGAAAGTCTTAGATAATGTGAAACCAGCATTGCTGAGTATTTCATTGGTGACTTTCCCCTACAAGGTAGGCTGATGGTGGGAAATTCTTTCACAAATACGAATTTCTTAATAGTAGCAGAGATAAAAGTATTCCCAAGTAATGAAGGCCAGATGATGGCACTTAAAAGCAAGAGAGTACATGTATCTCAGGTTACACTAAAGGCTGCATGGTAGATGAAAAATAATCTCTTGTGATCAGCTCACAGAATGGGAAAAATTCAAAAGTTTTTCCACAGATCTAATTATGTGAGTTCAAAAAAAAAAAAAAAAGAAAAGGACAACTGCTTCGTTACAGCTGTGGTCACCCTTATAGATAGCAATGAGTGACTCTGTAAGAAAAGTTGATGTCAGTGTGCCTGCTTACTTGTTTTAAAAAGCCAGTGGTCCAAGGTGAGGATGTGTATGGAGTCTTGAACACTAGGGGATGGCTTTGTTGGTGGTTCAGGCAGAAGCATAAAAACTTTTTAAAAAAGAAGAGTTTTGACATAGAACATGAGAAAAGATACCATCAAGAATACTCTAGAACTATTCCCAGGTGGGAATAAATTCTTTATAAAGAAAGGGGATCCAAGCAGGAAAACTTAAAGAATGGAGTGGACAGTATGATCCACAATCCAGATTCCCCATAAAATCATCATTTTCCTCATCTTTCTGGATTGTTGGTTTCTGATGGTTGGAAGTCTAGGAATTTCTCTCTGCACAGAAGAAATATTATGCCCAAACGCAAGTTCCTTTCCTAGGAGCAGCCTTCATCCAGTGACTGGTCAACATGGGGTATACGAAGGTCCACCCACTTTGTTTTGATACAGTTACCATCTGAAGGGCCAGCCCAGGTCCCAAGTTCTTGTGGGATCAGCTGAGCCTCTGCTGCAACTCCATCCCAGTTTAACTCCTGTTCTTGTTCAGTCCTGCTCCTCTCCACCTTTCACAGATATTATTTTGAAGATTATATCTCCAATAATTAGCACAGAAGTATCAAAACCTTAGCATCTATTCCCTGGGAAAACAGGTCTGTTTCTATTGTAACTTGCTACTATCAGTTTATTTCATTTTCCGGATATTAAATAACAAAGATTATTCTGGATTAGTAGCTGGACTCAGTGTGATCACAAAGGTCCTTGCTGTAGGGAGGGAAGGAGGTCAAATATAGAAGGATATTTTTGAATGGGTATAGAGATTTGAAGTGATTTTCTTGGAAAATGGAAGAAGGGGTCATGCACCAATGAATACAGGTACCTTTATGAAGCAGGGGAAGATTGGAAATAGATTGTCCCCTGAAACCTAGCCCTGCTAAATTTTATTTCTTGTTCTAATGAATTCTATATGAGAGTTGAATATATTTTGACATATTATACATATATGAAATATAACTTATTATTCTTCTGGTTATAATGATGTAGAATTATATTTGTCATGTAATCTGTGTTGTTAACCTCTAAAGCTGTAAGATAATAACTCTGTTCTGTTTTATTCCATTAAGTTTGGGGCAACTTATTACTGTAATCATATAACACTTGTACATATGGTAATAATTTAGCCTTTACTTGAAATTGATTATATATATATATAATATTTAACATATATATTAATACATAATATACATGATACCCAAAGGAATAATATATAATATGACACATGAGATATATGTATATTTATATGTGTGTGTGTATATATGTATGTATATGTATATGTGTGTGTGTGTATATATATATATATAAATAATATATATATATATATATATATATATATATATATATAATATTATATATATATATTATATATATATAAAATACCCAAAGTAATTGTGTGGTATCCAAGTAGAGAAAATGCATGTTATTACTAAGTATATCTTTCTTCAATACTTGAAATACTAAAGAGAAAAGAAATAAAAAGACACAATATATAATTCTTCTTTATGTTATTTAACTATTATATGTCTAAAGTATTTTTTCCAAATAATTAAAATTATGGAAATTATATTTTTATAATTTGTGAAATTCACAATATCATATTTATGAATATTTGGAAAAACTGATGCTGAAAGAGGCAAGAGAGTAGGCTTTATTATAATAGGAAAATTCTGGCTCAACAGGAAGATAAAACAGCTTCAAATCAGGGTTATCTCTGTTATTTCACCAGTCTGAGCTATTTTTCTCATCTGTATAACAAAAAAGTTTAAGCCAAAGGTTGAGTGTTTTCTCTGATATGTGGAAGCACAATCACAAAAACGGTGGAGTAGAGAATAGAAGTTCAGTGGATTAGACAAAGGGGAATAGAGTGGAAGAAGGGGAGATAAGAAAAAGGAAAGACAGTAGAATGAATCTGACACAATTTTCCTACATACATATATGAAAACATCACAGTGAATCCCACCGTCAAGTATATCGACAAGAATGAAATCCTAACTATAATAAGGTATATTCCATGCTTATAAATTATATGAGAATGGATTCTACTGTCAAGTATAACTAAAAGTGAACCAATAAATTTAAAAAAAATACTTGGAGCATGCACACATTACCTAATCTAAATCTGACAACATCAGAGGTAATATGGCTTTCTAGGATTTACTGAAGAATAAACAAATATACATCATCTAGCACAATGCTTGAGACCAGATTGTGTTCAGTTAGTAGGAATTCCTACACATGTACATTCCCCACTGAGGAAAAATGAGCAGTTTTACTAAAAGAAGAAAAAGGAAAAGTGATCCATTTGTCCTGAGAGGCAAAAATGAAAGCAAAGTTTATATTTTCCCCAAAATGAGAAATAGCACCTCTCCCCTGTGAAAATGAGGTGATCACAATCCAACTTAGAGAAATGAATATTGCAGTCTTTTTCTTGTGATGTTTTTTATTTCCATAGTTAACCAACACCTACTTCTATTGAAGTTAAACTTCTGAATAAATTATTTTCTGTATGTACATGTATATGATTGTGTAATTTTCCATGAAAACTACTTGTCTTTTCTGTTGAGTGAAAAGCAGCAGATTGAAAATACCACTTTTTGATTAGTGTTGCTTTTGTTCCTAGATATGTATATTTAAGTGTCTCTACTTCTTCATTGATACTGTTTATTAAAATGTATTTTTCCATTTAAAACATAACTGATAACTACATAATTTGCTTACAGCTATATATCTCTTAACAATAGCCACTGATCTATTGTATTTTAAAAAAATGAAAATTATATTTTCTCTAATTTCAAAGCCATAGAATATTGAAACAATGCCAAGTCTCCCTAGTTATTATTTATAATTCAAGAATACTTTTATCAGATAAAAATTCATCTTTCTCAATAATAAACAATTCCACATCCCCAGCTCCACCTTATTTTGAAAACTCTGGGGATTGGAGTTCTATCCATACACAGATTTCTTTAATTTAAGCATATCTTCCACATGGTGTTTATACATGGTATGGGACTCCCACTCATTTAAACTGAACCTCTAGAAGGAGGAGATTTTGATGCATTAAATCAGAACTGTAACAAGAATACATGAGAAGTGGGAAATCATTCTGAGAAATATCAAAGGTTCTTTTCTATTTAAAAACACTCAATGTGAAAAAGTGAGAGAGGCCATGTCATAGTCCAATGGCAGTGGGCAAAGATAAAAATAGAGAGAAAAGGAGATTGAGAAGCAAAGATAAATTATAAAGTGAAGCAAAAGTGATTTTATAGGTAGGGGGCTTTGACTCTGACTAAATGAAGAGTTGCAAATCCCTGATTTTTTTTTCCCCCAAACCCATCCTTCCCCTGTAGACCCATGGTGTATCCAACTGGGAGTGGTACTATGGAAAATGATTAAATAATTATGATGATAAGAACATCATGTGCCATTTATGAAGCACCTCTTATGTCTACTCCACTTTTTGCAAATAAATGAATATCAATTATATTATTTTATCCCATAAAATAAGTGCAATGATTTTATCTATAGTGCTTTTCTTCAAGTAAGTAAACTAAAGTAGATTGAAAGAGAGTAAGTGAGAAATCACATATAATGTTTGAAATAAGTTGCAAACACATTACCCAAACTCCAACTCATTCTATTATATTAAATGTTTCCTAAGCCTTTCATTTAGTATACATTGCAATATTAACATTCCTATATTTTTATTTAAAAACTCATTCCAAAATAAATGTTAAAAGCTTTTATACCAAAAATCTAAAACACTTTCTGATGCCATCCAAAAGAAACATAGTTTTTGCTTTCATATACACTTTAATATAACTATAATCATAGTGCAGATTCAACATTAATGTCAGTTTTTTTTCATCTTTTTAAAATTTTTTTATTGGTTGTTCAAAACATTGCAAAGCTCTTGACATATCATATTTCATACATTAGATTCAAGTGGGTTATGAACTCCCATTTTTACCCCAAATACAGATTGTAGAATCACATTGGTTACGCATCCACATTTTTACATAATGCCCTATTAGTAACTGTTGTATTCTGCTACCTTTCCTATCCTCTGCTATCCCCCTCCCCTCCCCTCCCATCTTCTCTCTCCACCCCATCTACTGTAATTCATTTCTCTCCTTGTTTATTTTTCCATTCCCCTCACAACCTCTTATATGTAATTTTGTATAACAATGAGGGTCTCCATTTCCATGCAATTTCCCTTTACTCCTGCCATAAGAGTTTGCCATTTATTTTCTATTATTGTTTGTTCTGAGATGCCCTTTCCAGTTAGTTGTGGTTACCTGAAGCATCAAGGCATGAAGAAGATTGAGCTATTTAAAGATTATTTCAAATCCAGTTTTATTTATAGAAAGCTTAGTTTAGCTCCATGGAAAATTACTGTGTTTTGGAGCCAGGTAGACATAGAAACTGACATTACAGTTATAAAAACTATTAATACTCAGCTAAATAGAGACATAGATTCAGACTGAGCAGCACAGACAACAACAAGTTAGAGGTTGGTGCACATCTCCCTTCCCAAGGCGTCTTACCTGCTGGATGCCAGGCCTTGCCGGGTTCTGGTCAGTGTAATCTCTGGCATGGCCATTTGAATATTGGGTGAAGTTATTATCAAAGAAAAAAAAAACAGGAGATATTAACGGGTTGTTGTTAGTTTGCTTCATTGGTATTGTTTGGTAGATTTGACTTTGGAGAGAAGTAGCATTAATGAGTTGACTTTGGACAATTGCCAACACTTACTTGATACTGAGGAGCACTAAGAAAGAAATAATGTTTTGGATGGGGATCTTTGAGGAATAGTTCATGGAATAGGGCTCTGCTTTATGTAGGACATTTCTTCTCATAAAGAGTCTGTGATTGTGCTTGGCACATAATTTAGCTTATTATGTAGTTGATTATAAATATTATGAGATAGTGAACATTTCAATGGTTCTAAAGATTCTTTAAATCAACACTTTATATAAAGACTAAATTGGCTTTTCCATTAGACTGAAATGGAATACAAAATAGTTGCATAGGCCAATAGCATGATTTTATGAAAAAAAAAAAAAAAAAAAAAAAAAC
>NW_026000174.1:7626222-7635097 GCF_001458135.2 Marmota marmota marmota
TATCAATGGAATTCCCCAACTCATAAAAAAAAAACATCCTGACATCTACGTATCTGCTTATACAACAGATATTCTTATGAGTTGGGGAATTCCATTGATACAAATAAGTCATAGTAAAGTTTCAGAGCAATCTAAAATAAATACTAACTTTATCCTCCCTTGTAGGTGATGTAACTTCACATTCCATAATGATTCTGAATTTGAGGATACTATAGTATTCGTGTATCAGATATTATGCCTTGGTGTGTGTAATAGAAAATATGATAATGACACAAAGACAAAATGTGACCTCAGAAATCCTTTAACTCACTCTTCTTATTGACTTTTCAAATTGAGTTCAACAAAGATGAATTATAATGCTCAATATCACGTAGTGAATTAATGAGTTTAAACAGAAATTAATTTTTAAAAACTCATTAAAGTACTATGTGAACCTTACTAGAAGAATATAAAATAAGAACACTACATAGATCTAGCCTCAAGGTATTTATGTTGTTTCTTATCACAATAAAAATTATTGATAAAATCAAATATATGCTATGAAATAAAGATTGAATAAATTGATGGAGAGTTTTAGAATTTGGGAGATTGGAAATAATGATTGAAACAAGTATAAATGATCTTGCATGTTATACCACAGCATCTCAAATTTTAATGTGCATGTGAATTGCGTGGGGATTTTGTTTGAATTGAAGATTCTGATTCTAGAGGTCTGGGAATAGACCAAAGATTCTATATTTCTACCTGCTCCAAGGTAATGCTAAGCTGATTCATGGACATACTTTGAATATCAGAATTAGATGGCTTAAGCTTCTTACAAGTAATGGATATTTATGTAATATATATTTTATATGGGTTGCTCAGTGGAAAATTTGATTCTTCTTTTTGACAATATTTAAATGATCTACATTTCATAGACTGAGAAGTTATGTGAAGAAAGTCATAAAGTAGTATTTAAAGCAAAGAGCTCACAATTCTTAACTTTGTGTTTTACCCACAAGACTAAATTATTTCTCAACTTCATGCTATGTGAATATTAACCCAAAGCAATAAATTTTCTTTGAATCTCTTGTTATGTTTTATTTAAAATTCTTTAGGTATAGCCCATATCTTTATCTTTGTACCTCAGTCATATTCTAGCTCTTTGACATACACAGGTTAATAACTGCTTTTGTAGGCCTCACAATATTAAGTAAATGATAATATTCCAGGAATTATGATCAATATCAAATAAGACATACTAATATTACACATATAACTTGTCTATAAGATATATCAAATCCAGTGGGAAGAGTCAGATAAAAGGATATAAAACAAATGGTAAATAATTAAATGATATGTTATAATGCACAAAGCATATTGAACATGAAGTTAAAAGATTTAATCAGGCAAATGCTGACTCTAGATGGTTATTGAAAGTTAGATTAAATGGAGAGTTATCTAAATTCTCTGAGAATGTTTCCTTGTTGATAAAAAGGAGATAGTAATAACAATATTATAAAATCACTATATGGATTATCTGTAAAACATATGCCTAAAAACATAGTCCAAAGAGAGAAAGTATATAGAATGATTAAGGACACGAATTTGGAAGCAGATTACCTAATTTATAACGTTGGTTCTGCTAATAAGACCTCAGGGGAGTTATTTTATCTCTATTTAAATAAGTTTTCTAATTTAAAAAATATTTATAGTCAGTAAGACAAGAAAAACCATCTTATCAATATAGATGGATAATAGATAGGGGATAGTGTATTGAAATTCTCCAGAGAAACAGACCATATGAAATGAACGAGTAGTAAGATTACTTAAAACATTGCATCACATGATTGTGGCATCCAGGAAATCCCACAATCTGCCAAGTGCAAGATGGAGAATGAGGAAAGCAAGAAATATAATTTAGTACAAGTACAAAAGTCTGAGAATGTGGGGTGCAGAGGGTATGTCAATCTGAGTCTGAAAGCCCAAAAAACCAGATCCCAGGAGTTTGAAGGTAACCATGACAGGCAGATTGACTGATAGAAAAACACACACAGTGTCTGGCACATAATATGAGTCATATGAAGGACTGATATCATGTTTCATGGAAAAAAAATTCATTAGCTCTTTGCTCCTACTTCTGTTGATTAAGAACAAGAATAATATGGAGAAGAATAAAAGCAGAAAAAGCCTTACTAATAACAAAGAACTTCAGATTCAAAGGACTTGCTGTAATTACAGCACAATCATGCAGTTCATAAGTATATTTAAGATAAATAAGTTCTCACAGTATAATAAGAGTACAATACCTAAGCAAATACAGGTTGCTCAGTGGTAAAGAGGTAAGTGCAAAATATTTCTTACAAATATTTTGTAAATATTTGTCAATATAAAATAAAACAAGGGGCACAGAAGGAGTTATGGCTCTAGGAAGCAGGGATTATCTCACATTAAAGTACATGACAACTATTTACAAAGTCCCTAATATGAATCATTCCCTATGATAAACTGGCTCTAGATACTACAAAAATAGGCTAGAAATCCATTTTAATCTAGAATGTGTATTCATAGAGATGTAAAGTTAATGTTGAGTTTTGAAGGACAAGTACTGCTCAGGTGAATGTACAAAACCTGATGGCTCCTTTATTTATTATTATTTATTATTCTCCATCTTTAATATTGGAGGATGCTCAAGGGCTTTTAGTGATGAAATAACAGGGCTCAGACCAGATGCAAGTTTCACTAACTTCTCACAGTATTGTCCTGTGATTGGAGAGCTAAAGAGGAGAAAATGGAGCTGTGTTTCACCTGGACCACTGAGCATGTTGGTACTTTAAACATTTAAGTTCTTCACATCATTTAAAGTGAGAAAGGAATTTTAAAGTTATCTTAAAGGGTAGCAATTAGTTACACTTTATTTATTCATAGAGAATAAAACATCCTTCACACTTTTTAAATTTTTTTTATTGGTTGTTCAAAACATTACAAAACTCTTGACATATCATATTTCATACATTAGATTCAAGTGGGTTATGAACTCCCATATTTACCCCAAATACAGATTGCAGAATCACTAATGTTTATGCAGTGTGTGAATATTGAACATGTGTTTTGTGTGTTTTGGAATAGACTTATCTGAATTTATGTAAGTTATCTAGGAATGCAAAATATCTGAATTGCACAGGAAGTGCAGTCTCAGCCCAGCTAGAGTTTGTTTAGTAGCTAGTTAGAAGGACTAATCTGTGCTCTCCTGCAAACTTCTTTCTTCTCAAGTAATGCTTGGAACAAGCTAGAAACTAGGCTTCCTGCTGGATGTTGAAGACGTGCCTGCTGTTTTTTCCCACTGAGTCATCAAGAGAGATTTGATTGATATTACATATGCATCAAGGAAATGTGTAGCAGCAAGAAACTTGATTGATCCTCTGATTTCTGACCAAACAGTGTGATTCATCTTTTTTTTTTTTTTTTCCTTCTACTCAGACGTGAATAAATGGTTCTTACCGCTAGAGAGCTAATCCATGGTATACCTGTGTTTTGGAAATGTAGGTGGGTACAGATCTTTAGGATGAAATTATAGAGAATATTCTCATTTTACTCAAAATCCTACCTCTATCAGTAATTAAAATTAGATAGAATAAATGGAGTTTAGAAACAGTACATTTGGTTTTCAATCTGGGTTCTACTACTATGAACTGTGAAAAAGGCCCTTTTACCTCTCTGAGCCTCAGATGGCTAATCCATAATATAAGGTCCAATTTCCTTTCAGAAATGGATGCTCAAATAGAAATAAAAAATTTAAAGAATGTAGCAGAGGCTAGAAAATAGTATGTAGCTATTGTATACCAGTCTCTTTCTCCTCTTACTTGAAATGTATTCTGCTTAATTTTTCTCTCATGTAAAAGAGTTATTGATATTCCTGCATTGGGAAAAGTACACATTTAAATTCTTCATTTTCTTAAATTCAGCTTTTACTGAGTACCCATTATTTTCAAGGCATTTTATAAGCCACAAGTGATAGAAGGGGGAACAATACTGCTTTTAAATTTTTTAGAATGCAATTCCTTCAGGGAAGGTAGTGCAGGAAAAGAGTATGATTTCACAGAGTTTCATAAGCTCAGTGGATTAGGAGATGTGAGGCAGATAGCTCCATTCTATTGAGCAGGTAGGCCAAAAGCTAAAATGTCTTGCTCAAAGTAAAAAAAAAAAAGATTATTTTCATTACCTTGATAATATAGGCTCTAAACTGAAGTGTCTATCTTTGCTTTTCTCATTTTATGAATCTCTGAATTTGGGCATATTTGAATCACCTAATGTACTAAAGGTCACAAATATTCTAGGCATAAATATCCTCAAGATATATACTATCTAGGAGACTGGAGCTGGGGCTCAGTGGTAGAGCACCTGCCTTACCTGTGAGGCACTGGGTTCAATCCTCAGCACTACATAAAAAAAAATAAATAAAGATATTGTGTCCCTCTACAACTAAAACAATATTTTAAAAAGATATATACTATCTAAATGCCGAGTAGACCACAGGTTACATGTTGATTTTATGTAGGATGGTGTTTTACAATTACCATGTTGGTGATTAAGATACAAGAGAGGTTATACTGTCTGTATATCAATGGTTTTAACAAAAAACAAGAGTATTAAAAATATGACTATAGTTAACCCCTAAAATGTGTACTTTTCCCAATGCAGGAATATCAATAACTCTTTTACATGAGAGAAAAAATTAAGCATAATACATTTCAAGTAAGAGGAGAAAGGGACTAGTAAACAATAGCTACATACTATTTTCTAGCTCTGGCTCTTCTCAATTGAATAACTCTTACTATTTTACAGTAAAAATTGACTATATATATTATCTAGCAATCAAGAAAGATGATTTTGTTAATTTGAACCCAATAGTATGGACAGAGACACAAAAACTATCTAAAAGTTTCAATATTTCAGATAATAAAATTTTTAGGTTAACTATTTATATTCTACTTGGACTGATCATGAAAGAAAGCAATATGAATCTAAGCCTAGTTTTCTAATACTGAATCTAGTACACAGAATTTTCTTATTCATTTCTCTAATAATTACTGAACTTTACTAAATGCCAGACACAGCTCTAAGTGTTGAGGATATAAAAGCAGAATGACCTAGCTTCTTTTCTTGAAGAGGTAACTGATCAATGAAAGACACATATGGATAGACTTGCAATGGAGTATATTAAGGTTGTAATGTATAAGCTGGAAGTAGAGTAAGGAGGATAAAAATAAGTGTGTTATACCAATTGTAGGAAGTAAAGAACAACATGAGAGTATGTTGCAGGAATAATTGACCAGGTTTGGTGTGGACAAGAAATTTTTCCTGAGCAATTGGTTGCTCAGCTAAGACCGGAAGGACATTTAGAAAGAAGAGATTTTTTTTCAGGGAAAGTGAAAAGCATGAAGATTGTGTAGAATAAAGAAAGTACATGACAAAATAAAATAACTGAAAGAAATGAAGTGTGTTTAACTGTGAAGGACAATGAGGAAGATAGGACATCTTAGTCAGATGATGTGTACTTACCTTAAATATATTAAACTTTATTCTGAGATAAATTGGAAGTCATTGAAAGGTTATAAATTGACCTGGTCTAATTGTATTTTTTATTTAGTAGAGCTACTGTCTGCAGGGTTTGTGACAGAGTTGGTTAGAACAGACAGAAAGTAAATTAGAATACTTATGTATTAAAGTTACCCAGGGCCAGGGTAGTGAAAATACTTTAGAACATTCAAAAAAGAAACTTGATATGAAGGAAGATGTGAAGCAAAGTGGTGAGATGTGTCCAGATTTCTGACTTAAACATGGATGTGGTTTAAGAACCACTCACCCTTATGAGTAATCCCCAGAGAGGGAGCAGATTTGTAAAGAACCAACAATGTAATTAAGTTCAGTTACATTTTCAGCTTTAACCTTGTCCATGTTAGATCTCTTCTGAGCAAGGATTATTTGCATGACCTGGTCAGCTGCTTTCTTCCTACAGAGAGTTGTCTACCAGAGATGTAGCAAATGTCTCCTCAACTTTCTCCCTCAACTCTGGATGAATTTCAAAAATTACCACTACTTATTCTGCCGTCCCTTCCCACCTTTCTTTCCTTCCATTCCTCAGTTTCTTTTGCAAATTATTATTAATACATCCTAGCCAGATTTTTTTTCTTTTCTCTGACCCAGCTGTAACTTTTCTCAAAATAATACTTTTTTCCCTTAGACAGGAACAGAAATGGTTCTAGAATTAAAGTTCACAGAATATATCTTCAAGGACTTTAAAGTCTCCAGTGAGAGTATGTGACTGTGGTTGATATGTGATTATGAAAATTCCAATTAGACAGTACCAAATGAAAGTTTGAAATAGTAGATTAGCAATGTCATTATGGATCCAGATCTTCTGTGCTTTCATTCATGGTTCTAATACAAAGGTGATTACCAGCACTTTAGAATAAACAAGGGCAGACTATAGGACTTAAGCCATTAGAATGCAAACAAAACCATTAACACCAGGATCAAATGAAATCAAACAGAGATGCCATGTCAAGTGCATTAAGGGGTTGGGAGGTATTTAATCAGGCTTGAGGAAACAATCATTCCACTGCTGTCTATAAGTCAAAGAGGTTCTCCCATACTTTGGCAAAATACTCATTTGTTCTGTTTAGAACCTGGCAAAGCAGATTTGTTGGGAATTAGTAGTTTAGGAACATTGTTATTGGCTGAACTAAGATATCTAAGGTTGATTTTTGCTCCTGAAATACCAAGTCCTAACGTAACTATATTGTTCAGATACATATGTGAAAAGCCTTAGCACTTCATTCCTCAAAATTCTTATTTTATAAAGGTTATTACCTGGGCCAGGAAAATCTTTGAGATTTTGACATGTTTCTGAAGTATTTGGAACTCCTCCCAAAGAGCCAGGACTTTTTTTTTTGAGATCAAATGCTAGCTAAATCTAATTACTTCAGCTTTTTTCCTGAACTTCATGGCAGTTTTGCTTTCTACTCAGTGTTTGTTTTAGACAAGACATACATAGGGAGGTAGAAAAAGGAATGAGAGCAAGTGAAGATAGAAAAATTTAGAAATCAGAGTTTTGAAACTTTGTATATGCTCAAGAACAGCATCATGCATTTTTCACACATTATGTTATTTGCATTTTCCAAAAATGCATATGAGGTGTAAGCCCCCCTTTCCTGATCAACAGAACGGAGTAAAAGAAATGTCCTTCTAGGTCACAGAACTGTTGAACAGAAGTCCTAGATTGTGAAACTCCATTTGGCTTCAAGTAAGATATTGTTTGAGATACCAAAAATAGGGAAGTACTAGACAAAGTAAGAATATTTTTAAAAAATGGTCTAACACTAAAATAACTCATAGTAATTTATATATTAAGATGAAAATAGATGTAGTTCTTTCTTTCTCTGATTTAAATGAGTGTTTTATAGTTTTAATGTATCCTCCAAATATGTGTTGGAAGATTAATTCCCAGATTCATAGGAGGAGAACATTTGAAAGTAGGGCCTTTATCAGGTAGGTAGGGTTGGATGAGGGCATGAAAGTGGGACTTTCATGATGAGACTAATGGCTTTATGATAGGAAGAGACCCCTAAGCTTCCATATTGCAGTTCTCTTACCATGAGATGCCCTCCATCATTTTATGCAGCATGAAGGCCTCACCAGATGCCCACACAATTCTCTGGGACTTCCCAGATTCCAGGACTGTAAGAAAGAAACTTCTGATGCTTGTAAATTATGCCATCTTAAGATGTTGAAATTTTAAAATTCTTAGCCTCCATTCGCCAGTCTTTCATACATGTGTAGAAATTAAGTTTCATATTCAAAACATATTTTTATTGATACAATCAGACTCCATGGTTATTTAATGGTACCCCATATGTTCACTGTGTCCCTAGGACACAAGTGTCATCAATATTAAGTGATGTCATCTAAGATTGCAGCTCACAAAGCAAAATATTTCAGTAAAATTTCATGTGGACATAGTCATTCACAAAATAGTCTATCAGATATTTATGCGCTAGGTAAAATGATAGGGTGAAAGAATAACCATTTTATAAAGCATTCCAGTTATACATATTTTAATGGTGGCCACACATGTATTTATATAATGTCATCTACAAATATCCACCAAATTGGATACCCACACATGTATATCAGAATGAAACAAACTTTATTACTTTATTCATATGTATGACTGTATGACCAATGTGATTCTACCACATGTACACCCTGAAAAATGAGAAATTATATCCCATTTATGTATGACATATCAAAGTACATAAATGTATTCTACTGTTATGTATAACTAATTAAAACAAAAAAAAATTAAAAATTAGAAAAGAGAGCACTAACAAGAGTTTGAACCTGAAGTTGCTCTGTGTATATCTTCATTTGTTTCTCTTTTTGTTCTCAGTTTGTATCTCTGAAGCACTCCCTGATTGACCTGCCTTCCTCTATCTCTTTAAGACTTCACCAAGCTCATTTTATTTTTAACATGTCACTCGAGTGATTTTTCCAAAGTACACTCATCACATCTTCTTAAAGCTTTTAATATTTTAACTTGAGAAAAAAAAATCTGAGTTCTTTTTTTGTTCAGAGCCTTTTATAATCCAACTACTACTGACTTTTCATCCTCAAGTGAGGAGTAGCAAATTTTTCAGATAACTTCTACTTTTGCAAGATGTTTTTTCAATGCAACAAAAATGTGAATGTGTCACTGGCTTTGTTTATGCTCTTGCCTTTGTCTAGATCTGCTCTTCACTCCTCATTGTCCAGCTGGGAAACTTTCTCAATCTTGAAGACCAAGTACAACACAATCATTGCTTTTCTATTGTTTGTCCCGCCCCCCCCCCCAATC
>NW_026000174.1:7635122-7669582 GCF_001458135.2 Marmota marmota marmota
TCTTAAAAAAAAAAAAAAAAAAAAGATTCAAGTACCAAGTACTCACAGCTAGATAAATCTAAGACTTTCACTTAAGAGATTTTTGTTTTGTTTTTTTTTATCTGCACCTGAAGGCCCTGGAAGAATGCACCTTATAAGTATGCCTTAATCATTAGGTTGATAAGATTAGGGAATACTTCCAAGACATGTACAAATGGTGTATTAATTTGAACTTCCAACATAATTGTTGGTGTTCTCTAAGGTTTAGTGGATTCTTCCTCCTGTTTACTCCTTTGTTCAGCCATGTGAGACTTGACTTCTTTCCTCATTATTATGTAGGCAGCTATTCTCCAACTGTAGAAGTTAGCAAAGACAAACATCTTCTTGGAAGTGTTCCAGGAATCCCCAAATTGGTAGGAAAAGCCTCCTCCTGTATTACTCATCATGTGCTTATTTCTCTTGTAGAATTGACCTCGCTGAGCATTACGTATTATTTGATCTATTTTTCTTTTCTATTTGAATGTTATGAATTTCTTTATCTCATATATTCTATCCTTCTTACCTATTCTTATGGTTTGGATTCTAAATGTTCCCTCAAATCCAATATGCTTAAGACTGTGTTCCCATCCTTTGGGTTCTTGGGAGGTGGTGAGACCTAGTGGAAGGTAGGTCATGGTGCCATGGCTATAAAGAGAATATTGGGACCCAGCTTCATCCCCTCTCATTCCTGGCCACAATGAGGTGAGCAGAGATCCTCCAGTGCATTCTGACCTGAGGTACTCTGCTGCAATAGGCTCAAGTTTCCAGGAACTGAAACTTCTGCAATCTTTCCTCCTTTAAGTTGCTCTCCTTAGGAGTTTTTTGTCATGGTAGTTGAAGGCTGACTAACACACCTATCAATTCCCT
The DNA here is from genome assembly GCF_001458135.2 of Marmota marmota marmota. Lineage (NCBI taxonomy): Eukaryota > Metazoa > Chordata > Mammalia > Rodentia > Sciuridae > Marmota > Marmota marmota. The sequence continues at coordinate 7,636,008 of NW_026000174.1, forward strand.
TTCATCCTTCCTCCTTCCTTATTTTTGTGTCTTTATGTATTACACATTTCTGTGATGCACTCGGGGCCAGGAATCATGAAGCAAGAAAGTGAAGCGCTCAATGCATAACTATAGTATAGATATGTCAAATGATAGTTAGAATTAGTCAACAGAAAAATATTATGAGAATAAAGTGAAATAATGCATAAAAAAGCATTCAAAAGGTTTATTACCATGTGTTTCCTGCTCAGAAAATGGCAGCTGTTACTGGATTTCTCAGACTTACTCTTCATTTTGTAGTTTATCTTATTGAATACATTATCTAGCTATGGAGTTTAGTGAAGATTATATGGGTATATTTAAATCACTTACCAAGTTCTCATTATGTGGTAAGTACATGATATAACACATGATAGTTCTTGATACTGCAAATTGACCCTTGAAGAACAGGTAAAAATGAGACAGAAATCAGAGAGGGACTTTTTGCTATTCTTTGGTCATTGGCTCTATTCAAGGAAGCAGAAATCATTTATTTTAGGTTCTCTAAAGATGATTTGAGGAGGTAAGAATCAATATTTGATCCTGATTGAACTTGGAAGTCTTGCTGTGTGGCAAGAATTTCTGGCAACAGTCTTAAATATTTGGTGCCAAAACATCTGCACCTGTGGCACCTGTGTTATGGAAAAACATTTAGCACAAAGGGAAATAATGCCAGGAAATACAAAGAAGTCTCAGCCTTGGATTACTGATTGCAGAAAAGGTGTTAGACAATGAGGCTGGCATTGTATAATTTAGGTACTCTGTATGATCACACATTCTTGGATATGCTTTGTGTCATTTGTTTTAAGTATTTTTTGGTACTGGCTTATTTTGGGGGGTGCCTTAGGACCTCCATCACACTAGCCCTAGCTAACACTATTTTTTTCCTCAATTGTCCTTGGCTATCTGAGGACTGTCCCCTGAACAGGGATTGAAATATTTCTCAGATTTTATGTATATGGACTGAAATGAAAACTACAGAAACAGCAACAACCTGTGACACAGTGGGTGATCCAGATCCCAGACCAACCTTAGCAGGATATACAAGGGCCTTTGCAACCTGATGCAAACCTACCATTCCAGACACATCTGTCATTCAGCCTGGTTTCCTATGTTGTCCTTGTGCAGTCTAATTAGTATTACCCCCCAAAGCCTTTATTGTCTCCATGACTTGGCACATGTTGATGTTTTATTTCACTCATTAGCAATATTTTATCCTTCACTTGTTTCTTACTTGTTTTCTTATAAAATCTTTGGGGTTTAATTGATAAACACTTGAAATTTGAAGCCAGAAACAATTTGCTTTACTATTTATGACCTAATAAAATATAACTCATTAGTAGTAGCATATATATTAACAATAATACTATATGCTGAGTGTTCATTATTCTCTAAACTCAGAACTAAGATACTGACATGCATCAAATTATTTAATGTTCATTGAGTACTTGTTGTGAACGTTGTGTTATTATAGCTGCTGAGGTTATAGATTCTGTTGCTCCTCACAGAAACCTCATGAACATGACCTTTTCTCATGCTGTATAGAAAGGGTATTGCCCAATGCCTAGTGCCTAGAGAGCACTCATTAAGTGGAAACTTTCTTATAATGAGAGTAGTATTCTTTAAGATGCCAACCTAGATGCCTTTTAACAGATGAATACATAAAGAAAATGAAGTAAATATTCACAGTCGAGTATTACTAAGCCATAAAGAAGAATGAACTTATGGCATTTGCCAAAATGAATGAAACTGGAGACTATTATACTCAGTGAAATAAGCCAGTCCCCAAAAGTCAAAGGTCAAATAATTTTGCTGATATGCAGAAGTTAATCCAAAATAAAGGAGAGATTATTAAAAAAGAAAGATGAGTGGAGTAGACAATGAGGAATGAAGGGAAGGAAGGAAGGATGGGATAGGGAAAGACAGTCAATGAATCTGACTTAACTTTCAAATGTACATATTTGAATATTCCACAGAGAATCTCACCATGATGTATGTCCACAAGACACTAATTTAAAAAAAAAGAAACTATCAATAGCAAAAATATGAGAAGAATAGAGGGAAAGAAATGAGAGAGAAGAGGTGAGGAAAAGGAGAGGTATTGGGGACTAAATAAGAACAAATTATATACATGCTTAGAACAAATTATATTACCTGCTTTTATAAATACATCAAAACAAATCCTACATAGAACTAAATAGAATCAACAATAAAAAGATTCAAATCATTCCTTTTGTAAGGCCTGTCATCCTTAGATCACCAAGATCTCTATTTTACCTCTATAGCAATTTGTACATAGTAAATTAAGATAGGACTGTGTTAGACTTTTGTCTCCTGTCATAGTTGGGCAATCTCAATTTGGGGCCTCATGCCACTGTGACTCCCTAACACGAGGGTCTCAAACTTGGCAAATTGATTCTCTGGGATAGATAGGAATTTGTTGCATGGCTCTGACTTGTACATTACAGAGTGTTTAACATGTTCCCTAATTCTACTCACAAAATGGCATTTGCAACATGTTAGTTGTGACAAAATTATGTCCAGACATTGTTATATGTAATCAGGGGAAGTGATCTGGGAAATCACCTTCAGTTGAGGAGGAATGTGGATCTAGACTTAGAAATGTGCTCAGATAAGAAAATAAAGAGCAAGGAGAAAAATAAGAGAAGTGGTAAATAAGGGAGTAAAGAAAAAAACAAAAGCGAAAGGAAGAGGTAAGGAGGGAGGCACAGAGAGTCAGCTAGTATTCCTTAGGCCACAGGACTGCACCATGTCAAGAGTTTCAAGCACTTTGCCTTCTAAAATCCACACAACCAAGGAAGAGAGGAGCTCTGATTACTAAGGCCTCAGAGGTGAGGAAGCTGCGGCACAGTGACACCTATTAGTGATTCGAATCCTTGTGACTCTATGTGGGGTACCAATATTTGATCTCGGGGGAGGAGGGAGAGAAAAAGGTGGACTAAAGGAAGCAAAGGAAAACAAACAGCAGGGGAGATAAAAAAAAAAGGTAGAAGGACAATATCTGCATAATTCCCTAGTTGCTTCTGGGGATAAAGTTCCACCAGAGATGGTGCCATATGTAATATGGAAACTACAATGGTGTCTGGCTCTGAACCCTGGATTTTTGAATGTAAAACAGAACTAACATTAGACTTGTAGTAGATAGCTCCTGAACTTTAACATGTGCCTTTTAATAGAATGAAAATCTCACTGGGCTAAGAAAATGTGCCTACCTGGAACCCATGAAGGCCCCTTACAGACACTTGCTCTGGGTACTCGGGACTCAAGGATCCACTTTCTAAATAGCCTAAAGATTTTCCCCATGGTATGTCTCTGAAATGAAATACCTGTGATGGACACATCCTAGGCCCCACTGGCCACAGGATAGGTATGTATGGGTATGTGGATGGACCTTAGATGTGTGAGGAGATGGTCCCCAAAGTTCCCCTTAACATGGGTTGAGTCAAGTAGGAAAGAAGGTATAGGACTGCAGATGTTGGGACTTAAAAATGGGGAGTAGGAGGAAGCTCTTGTTTTAGTAGCACATTCAGCTTAGAATTCCAAGAAGTGCTATAGTTATATATTCAAGTTTTTCAGGTTATAAGATAGAATATCTCCTACTATATTTCTATGACTTAAAACTTTTAAATATTTGGGCACATGATATGTGGACTTCCATTGATAACTTTTCCCAAGGTGCCATAGAGGGATTGAATACAAGTTTTAAGAGGGGAGAGAAGAGCTAACTATAAGACCAGTGATGATTTTTGGAATTTTTTTCTGGTAGCATTAAAGATATGGATATCCAAATCTAGTAGGAAACTTTCTTTTTCCTAAAAGGATTATATTCTCTATTAATCATATCATAATTTTATGTGTGACAAAGATCATAAAAAATAATCTGCCTTTATAAAAAGATAAAAATGAAGATTTGGTTACATTTTTCTAATTATCTTTGATCAAGCAACATTTCTCTGGCCCTTAGTTTTATTGTCTCTGAATTATATATGGTAAAATGCACCTTTGTGGCAGTTCTAAAACACAGAGATCATACATAGTGAGGCCCAAAGTGGAGCATGTCATGTCCTGGGTTCTCTGGGAAAGTCAGCTATGGCTTCTGGTTTCCATCCCTCTTTGCAGTGAACTCCCATAGCTTTAATGGTATCAAATGGGTTTTCCAAAACCACTCAAAATAGAATGAGCTGAGATTACTATGAGTGAATATTAATAAAGATGTAAATAATCATAGCAGATAATTTTCAGAGAACAGTTATATATCAGAAAAACATCAGATAATTCTAAAAAGAGATTAACTTTATAATTTTAACATGAACCTCCAATTATGAGGTGTCTTTGCTTATTTGGAGTAAGAAAAAAATGCTGAGCAGCTTATAAACAACATAAATTTATTTCTCACAGTTCTGGGGAGTAGGTTATCCAAGATCAAGATGCTGATGCATATATTGTCTGGTACAAGTACTTTTTGGATCTACAGATGGCCATCTTTCCCTTGTGTACTCTCATGGCTGAAAGGAAGAGAGAAAACAATCTTTCTCTTATTTTTATATACAGGGTTCCATTCACGAGGGTTCTACCTTCACAACCAAATTACATTCCACAGCCTGTTTCTTAATATTTTGCCTTTGGGGATTAGGATTTCAACATATGAATTTGCAGGAGTGAGGACAGAAACATTTAGTCCACATTTACTATTTTATGTTCACAATCACCCAGTTAAATCAAGTTTTAAATATGCAGACAGTGCATGGTAAAGAAGAACTTTATTTTAGGTTGGCTAATTTTAAAGCAGATGCATTGTCTATAAAATCATAATATTCTTCACCAATAGTTATTGCATATACATTTATGGCTTTTTATCACTTTGAAAACCTAGCATAAGCAGAGAGGGAGGGATATAGAGGCAGAAGTGTGACTGGGATAATCTATGTGAATGTAAAATAAAGTGCAATAAAGTAATGGAAACGGGATTTAAACTCGAGTCCCTCCTATGGCCCTGTCACTATAAGACAAGGGACATTGATACAAAGCTTTTATTTTGCTGAAAATTGAATGGCGTGTACATAAAACATAAACTTTTACTTTTCATCCTTGGTCCCTCTTGACTAAAGCATCAGAGAAAATATTGGTTTGCACCATCCCTGACAGCTGAAGAAAAAGAAAGAGAAGATGGATACCTTGAGAGTTTGCATTAATAAAGGTGCAATTATACTAGGCATGAAGAAAAGACATACAGAGCAGATTTCTGTATTTAAATGAATTGTTTTGTGATGCAAATTAGCACACTCTGCACTAATGAAGTGAATTCTTTAACTGCTTGAGTCATTTCTGGTTATCATTAAACCATAGAAACCCCATGAAAAGAATTTACAACAGAAGATGGTGAATAAAACAAGGTGATGAATAAAACAAGCCATTATAAGTTCACCAAATTGATGCAATTCAGCTTCTGAAAAGTAAACTTGTTGTTCAGTTTTCAGAGTTTATATTGTAAAATGAAAATAAAGGAAATGGACTTGGCCTGTGAAGAAATGACTAACAAGTAATGCTCTGAAGTACACTGAAGTCAATTACTAGTAAAAAGCCTTTAAATTTGTATAAGCATCCTCTCAACAATAATTCAATGAGTGTCATCCATGTGTAACACACGAGGGCCAGCACTTCAGATACAACTGAAGATCATGGAGAATCTTACTTCAAGGTCAATGACAGGGCCAGCCATATTTTTATAATTACTGATGAAAACAAGTGGGTCCATGGGTGAAGATATATCTACCTGCTTGGGAGTGAAGAAGGCTTTAAATTATGGGTGAAGCCTGTGGTATTGGACCCTGTGTGAGGCTTCAGTGTACCAGGATCCTGGACACAAGGTTGTGATGAACCAGGAAGAAACAAGAGAAGGTCAACTGAGTGTTGCCAGAGAGAAAAGTTAAGTCAGGGGTAGGAGACAAAGTTTGGAAGATTAGTCCCCTCTACAGTTAAACATGAATGTCGTATTATAGTTTTATCTTCTTACTGAAAGACTTGGGAGCCCATCAAGATATGCAGCCAGAGAGAACTAAATCAATCTTGCTGTTTAGAAGGATTACTATTCCCTAAGGATAGGCTAAGTGGATCTGTGACTTGGAGGAGAAAAGGTTATAGGTGGCTATCCTGACTGTGTTTGTAAAAGATAATGAATGTATACACACTACCAGAACTTAGTAGTAATAATGGGAAAAAAAAAAGATGGAAGGAGGCATTATATTTTGCATCAGCAGATAGCTGGTATTACAGTGAAATGGGAATGCTGTGAGAAAGTTGCTCATACTCTGTTAAGCACCTCAAGGCCTCATATTTCTGATGCTTCACAAAGAGAATGTAAGGGAGTCTAATAATCATCTTAACTCATCTTAGACTTAGGTAGGATTATCAGATGGGCCTAGACATGAGATTAATTCATGGAAGATTAACAAAGGAGAAGCAAATGAGTTTTATTAATTTTATGTGTGAATGGGGAACCTTCCCAGGAGAATAGAGATTTAAAGAATGGTCAATGCAAGAGCCTTTTATGCTTGCCTTTTAGACAAAGAATAATAAATATGTGAAGAAATGAGAGCACGAAAGGATGTTAGGACTAGGGGCAATCAAGAGGGGAGTCATTAGGAGATGCATAGAATATCTACAGCTAGATAAGGGTTATGTCAGTGAGTTAATTTTTTCAGGTCCACTTATTGTAGCACTGATCTTCAGTCTCTGGTAAGGTTTATACCATTGCTTTGGTTTGGGAAAGACTGTTATGTGTAGGAAAATGCAATTCAAATAGTTCCTTATACAGCTACATTTCTTGAGGTGTTTTCAGCTAAAAACGATACACCAACTCAGTGTATTTTGGGTTGCATATCCTTAACTTTTTCAAGAAGTTAAAAGACATAATTCCATCCTACCGAGTAAAAAGGTGACCAGACGAAAAAATCTAAAATAATTTCTTAGATACATAAGATAAGGGTGAGCACAGAGGAAATTGTACCCCTCTTGATTGGAAAGATGAACTGGTAAATACCAGGAGTCACCGCTTACATAACATACTTATAAGTCAATTTCCTGTTTTAAGCAGTTTCGGGATAGGAACCAGCAAGGTATAATTGACCAATTGCTAGAGACTCTGTGTTAATGTCTGTCAGTCACACACTCCACGTGGACCAAGTCATAGGGGCACCCTGAAGCTCAACCACGTTTGCTTAATAAATATCAGAGAAAAATCATCTTTAAATATAGGGAAGGGAAAAAAGCCATTTTGAAACATACCCAATCATGCTGTTCTTAACAAAGTCTAACCTCAGAAAAAATTAACTAACCAGAATTTAACCTCCTAGGCCTACGTGACCTAGAGGAATGGAAATATCCAACTCGATCTAGGTGTTGCATTTTATATGCTAGAAATAAAATACACAAGATAATTTAGCTTTCAATATAGAAGAAGGGAAAGAGCCAACTCTAGCCCACTCTACCTATTCTGTTCCACATAAAGTTGGGTGGAGAAACTGAAGAGCACTTGTGAAGTTTACAGTGCAGAGGCCTATTCTAAATAAAATACTGAGACCAAAATGTAGAACAAGAAAATACTGACTTTTCTCCCTGCACCTCTTAGGTCATTATTATAGGCCTATTTGCATTAACACTTATCACCTAGTACATGATTTCTGGAAAGTTACCAAGAAAAAATTACAAATCATGTTGAAAGGAAATAGTATTTGAGGGGCAAATCAAACATTAGAATTAGACATGCAGGAATTTTAGAATTATCAGACTGAAAATTTAAAACAACAATGATAAATAAGCTAAGGACCCTGATAGATGAAGTAGATATCAAGCAGAACAGATGAGCAAAGTAACGGGAGTGATGAAAATCCTATGAAACTATCATAAAATAATGGTGGAGACCAAAAGCACTGTAAAAGAATGATGAATGCCTTTGATGGGCTGTCATGCAGAGCTGTCACCCAGAAAACAAAATTCAGGACCCAGCAGGTGGAAGAAGATGTAAGATGAAGATAGAATAGTAGACAGGCTTTATTCAGAAGTGGCAGCAAACCTCTAACCTTAGCAGCAACTGTAGTCCCCATTCAGTTCCATTTTGCCCCCATTTAGTCCATGTCTTTTCCAAAGGTCCTTTTTTTAATTTGAAGCTAAAGAAGGCACACTGCCAACAGTTTACATCAGTGGGCACATACTCACAAGCAAATGTTTATGACCTTGAGCACATATACTAAATCAGAATGTTTCTCACCTTGACTATACATTAACCATAACAAAAAGAATTCATGGCCTTGGCTATAAACTAAACACATAACATAAAACATAGCCTGCTTGAAGCCTTGGTGAGAGAGCTAAAGTACAGCTATTTGGGGCCTGTCCTACATGAGCCAATTAGTAGAATGGACAGGACTGAAGAGAGAATGTCTAAGCTGCTCAAGGATATATCAATTAAAGCATCACAAACTGAAAAACAAATACTGAAAAAAAGAATATTTAAGGACTCTGAAATTATTTTTACATATATTATAATGTCGTCAGCAAATGATTTTTTTTACAATTTGGGTGACTTTTATTATTCCTTCTCTGATTGCTATTGCTAGTACTTCTATCTGCATTTTGAAAAAAAGGGATAAAAATGCTTTGAACTGAATTTTAGGAGAAAAGCTTTTAGTCATTTCCTCATTGAGTATAATGATAGCTACATATTTTATGTAATTGGATTTTATTATGCTGAGGAATTTTCCTAATATACCTCAACTATTTAGAATTTTTGTTAGGAATTGATGTTGAATATGTTTCCACATCAATTGAGATGATCTGGTACAATTTATCTATCAGCAAAGTTATGATTTATGAAAGAAGTAATTAATGAAAGAGGCTACATTAAAGCTTAAGACTTCTGCTTTGTTAATATCAAGAAATGAGGATACAAGCCACAGACTGGGAGGAAATATGTGTAAAAGACATTTGATAAAGATTTGTTTCCCCAAATACTCAAAGAATTTTTAAAACCCAGCAAAAAGCAAACTACCCAATTAAAAAAAAAAAGAGCCACCTCACCAAATAAAATATACAAATGCCAAATAATCATATGAAAAGATGCTTCTCATCACATATTATTAGGAAAATTAAAATTAAAACAGAAAGGAGATACTACTCAATACCTACAAGAATTCTAAAAATTCAAAACACTGACAATGTTAAATATTGGTGAGGATGTGGAGCAATAAGAACTTTCATATATTACTGGTGGGTTTGCAAAATGATACGGCCCTTTCAAAGAGTTTTGTGGTTTCTTAAAAAGCTTGATATATATTCCAACAATCATACTCCTTAGTATTTACCCAAAGAGATTGAAAGCATATTTTCACACAGAAGTGTCCACATAGACGTTTATAACATCTTTATTCATAATTTCAAGAACTTGGAAGCAACCTATATATCCTTCAGTAGTTAATGGATAAATAAACCATAATGGATAAATAAACCTTACATGTAGACTATTGAATATCATTTAGTGATAAAAATATGCAATTTATTCTGCAATAAAATCACATGGTGAAACTTTAAATTCATATTACTGAGAAAAAGAAGCTAATCTGGATAGGCAATATACTTGATGATTCTAACTATATAACATTTTGAAAAAGCCAAACTAAAGACACTAAAGATCATTAGTTGCCAGGAATTGAAAGTGGTGGCAGTTAAATGAATGATGTGGAGGAAAAAAAAAAAGAAAAATTTAGGGCAATGGAAACACTCTATATCATACTCTGATGGTGGATATTTATTATTTTACCATTATCCAAGCCCATAGAATGCACAACTCCAGGTGAGACCTCTAACATGAAGTAATGAAGTATGGAGTTTGAGTGATTATTACATGTCCATGTAGATTTATCAGTTGTAGCCAATGTACCACTCTGGTTGGGATGGAGATAATGAGGGAGGTTATGCATGTGTGGAGATAGGATGTACCTTCAAAATCTCTGAACTTTTCCTCTCAATTTTTCTGTGACTGTAAAACTTTTTTTTTTTAATTTTTATGCTCCTCAAACCAGGAATATCTTACAATAACTCAGACATATAAATTAATAGTAAAATGCCAACCATCAGTTTCTAGCATGTGAAACTGTTTGACTTTTAGGTCTACAGGCTGTGTAGTCCTTCACCATCCCTAAGTTTCTCTGCTCCTAATTTGTATTATCATCTGTATTAAAGTTCTCCAGAGACACAAAGTAACAGAATCATGAGGATGAATGAACACATAGTGTACTTGGATTTTTTTTTTTTTTGCTATGACAAAATACCTGATAAACATAACTGAAAGGATGACATATTTATTTTGGCTTATGATTTCAGAGGTTTTAGTTAATAGTTGGTTGGCTCCATTTACTATGGGTCTGTAGTAAGGCAGAGAATCCTGTTGACTAGAGCATCATGGAACACAGTTAGTCACATTATGGTGGCCTGAAAGCACAGAGAAAAAGATTTCTTTCCAAGAAACTTGTTGTCAAAGTAAGAGAATATCCCTTCTCTATTGCCAAAAGATTTCACTTATTTCAGAAATTCCGATGCAGGCAGACTGAAGGATAGTGAAGAATAAAAACATGAAGTTCAACAGAACCAGCAACAACTTTAAAGGTAATCCTTTTATAGGAATGCATTTGGTTATATGATTAGTTTTCACACCTGAGAGTTTGAACTGAGGAGCTACATTGTTTTGGTGCTTCTAGAAGTTGCTATTAAATAATAATTTCCAGTCATGAATAATTTAAAATTGAAGATAGAGGATTATGATAACTGACATGTGGATTATTTTTCAAAATTTTTTAGAAATTATGATGCCTGAAAAATACAAAGTATCTTTTGCCTCCCAATCTTCCTGTTTTATAATGAAGATATACATTGTTTCTGAATTTCAGAAGCTCATTTTCTCAGGTTTAAATTATGAATTGGTGCTGTGAACAGGAAACTTGTTCATAATGAAAAGTTAAAGCACAGTTCTCTCCTCACACTTTCTAATGGCATAGCTCTCTCTCACACCTGTGCACCATTGTTCACAGAGACCTATCAGTTTTATCCCAATTTGATTAGAAACTGGAAACTCCCAAGTAGCTACATGATTTCCTCCAATTATAACAACTAATTTGACATTTATACTTGCAAGAGTCAAGTGAAGGCTCATGATATTCCTTAGGAAAGAAAATATCATGTGAAATTCTGACATATTTGAAAAAATGTTGCTATAAGAGAATGAAATATTCTCTTAAATGGATGGAATTTTGGAGCAGAAGGAAATATTTTAGTCACCTTTTTTTGCTGCTTTTACCAAAAGACCTGACAAGAAAAATTAGCAAAGGGAAAATAGAAAAATTTATTAGAGAGCTCACAGTTTCAGTTCAGACAGTAGGTTTCATTCCTCAGGGATCAAGGTGATGCTAAACATCATGGAAGAAGGGTGAGATGGAGGAAAGTAGCTCAAGACATCACATTAGAAAGGAGGAAGATCGAGAAGACACTCTGCTCAAGGAGTACAAAATATAAACCCCAAAGGCATACCAGGGACCCACCTCCTCCAGTGACACCCTACCTGCCTACAGTTAGCACTTAGTTAATCCCTATCAGAGTTAAGGTTGTCAGAACCCAATAACTTCACTTTTAAACCTTTTTGCATTGTCTCACATAGGTACTTTTGGGGAATACCTAATATCTACACCATAACAGGGAATGCAGTTTAATCTCATGTTCTTGGATCTATGGAACTGCAAGATCAGAGAGCCCACAATTTAGAAAAGGTTTCTAGGGTGATACCTGATGGTAGGAAAGATATCATCATGTCCTCTCCTAGTCTCAATGACTATACTTCTTTGTTGTCACCCCTATTTTTCTGACAGTCTCTTCAGAAACTCTTAGGTGTAACTGGGTCAGTTTAAAGTAAAGTTTTGTGGTTTTGTCACATGATTCTTTGGGTTATCATACCATGCACTTAGCATGTTATATAAGTTATCTATGTATCTGATTCTGTGTTAAAATAGTAGTTCAAAACACAGCAACAACAACAGTAAAATTATAGGTATTTTCAGCAGAAAAGGATTTAATACAGAAAGGAAAAAGGTAGTTACCTAACCATTAGATGAGGAATGTTAGCAGTATTCTGAGACCACCCCCAGGCCCTGAGGTAGAGAATGTACCACAGGAGCTATGATTCAGAGGTGCAGGAGCTGCAGCAGTCCTCACTCCTGCAAATGGGTAGGAAAATGGATATACTGGATGTCAGAGAGGCTGCCACCACCAGCAACTTCTCAATACCCATCTCATGACCTTGCATGTCAATAGCCATCCCAGTGGTAAGAATCCATGTTACCATTTTTCTTTTTAAATCTCATGCAAGTGTCACTATGTCCTGGAATCTAATTTGTATATGGAACCCAGATGCAAAGAATATGGAGGCTGTCATTGTTACTTACACCCTTCAAATTGGAGTTGAAACATTATCTATCCCATTTACCTACTCGAGTATGAACTCATGTATATAGAACATCTTATGTTCATTTTTATATCAATATGTCTATCATACTGTTCAGGATAGTGATCCCTTAATTTGTAATTGCTAATTGAATTGAATCAGTTTATTTCCCTTTTTGTTTCCATACTCAGTCACCACACTATGATGAGTTCGTGTACAAAATGCTATTTTTTCAAATTTTTTTTTAGTTATACATGGGCACAATATCTTTATTTTGTTAATTTATTTTTATGTGGTGCTGAGGATCGAACCCCGGGTCTCACATGTGCGAGGTGATCACTCTACCGCTGAGCCACAACCCCAGCCCCCAAATGCCTCTTAATTAATATTCCTCTCGATTCACAACACTGCCTTGGTACAGTTTCCTTTTCTTTATGAGTAGGTTTTCCTACTGCTTCTATTCTAAGTACCATTGATTTTGCCTCTTTACTATAGTTATTGTTCCAAAGCATGCAGACCTAACTAATCAGTTGGCTTTGTGTGAGGTTTTTGCAGGTGAAATGACCTTTAACATATAATTAAAACATCATTACATGTAAGATTTTCTGATGGAAACTGTCTTTGTATTCTAATGTATCTATTATAATACATTTTATTATTATACAGTTCACATTTTGTCACGTGCTTTGCTTTTCACTTGTATACCAACTTTCTTTTATCTTCACAACAAACACTTCAATACTATGTGAAGAAATTATTTCCATATTACTTTTTCATCACCAGACCTTTCTAATCCAAGTATGAACTATTTGTTCCCTGACTTTCAGCTATACTATCTTAGTTGCTCTTTCTCTCATGCACTTTTGTACCAGCTAATGCATCTTCACACTGTAGCCTAAGATGTCTTTTAAAAATGAAATATATTCACCCTGAAGTCATTTTATAAAATTCTTCCATGTTCCTTCTCTCCTTACTTTCCATCCACCGTGGATACTGCTCATAAAAGTATTTTTTTTCTTAATCTTCCTTTTCCCCTTTTATCTAATTACGTCCTACTTAGTCTCAGATTATAGCTGAAATTTCCATTTTATTAATAAGTTTTCCTTGACTCTTCAGATTAAATCCTCTCATGAATAAATTTATATATATGTATTATATTTATATTATGTATATTTATAGGAGTTTATATTGTTTGAAATATTTGTATGATTATTTTGATAAATTTTGGCTGTTACAGAAGACTCCAAGCTCCACACAAGTGGTGATTATGTCTATTTTGCTCAAAAGTACATCCCTAGTAATTAATATAGTATAGGGTATATAATGTGAAAAATATGTGTTGAAATAATGAATAAATTAATTTATGCTACACAAATAAAATGGGAAATTGTGACTACTTAGAGTAAAGTATTCCAGCAGCACATATGAATATGACTTCAACTCATTCTATTTGATTCCAGAGCCTCTAAACTTTCCACAATATCCTGTGAACTTTCTGGGTTCATTTCTTACAGTTATATGTAGACATACAATATATAGAAAGAAATACCAAACTTTACAACTCTGATATTTGCTCAAAATGTTTCCTTTCTACATGGTCATCTTGCCCATCTTTTTTCACCTTGAACAATCTTCAGTGTCCTTTAATTCATACTCGAAAGTCTGCCCAGAAGTATAGTAGCAGAGTTGTTGCTCAAATCATTTATTACAGGATTCTTGAGACCTGCAGTGGCCTTGGATTTCTGAAACAGGTAGAGTGGGGAAGAAAGGAGGTAGACCTGAGGTTGAGGTCTGTTATGGCACCTGTAGATTTAAGACTGAAAAAGTTGCATGTCCATGCTTCTTTCATGTTAGAAGTATAACGCTGAGATTGACTTAATAGGTGATCATATTATATAGATAACTAAGAATGGGAAGTGACATGTGTGAATACTTACTAAATAGTAACTTTCTATGACTTGATTTTCCTTCTATTTCTCCCTCCATCTCCTTTTTTAATAGTAAGAAGACTATTAGCCCTGTGATTCAGAATGCAATTAATCAAATTATATTATATGCATGTATGACTATTATACAATGAAACCTGTTATTTTGTATAATTAACATCACCAATAAAAATATTTTGAAAAGAAGAACATTACCTCTCATAAGTTTTTCTTTTCCCAGGGCTTTTTGTTCTTATTCCATGTCCTGTCTTTCATGCCCTACTCTATTTTTTTCAGTCTCCTTTGGCTACCTAAAATAGCCTAATTTTGATACCTCACATATATAATGTCCTTCCTCTATTTTGTGTTATATAATGTGGTGGTGTTTTAAAATTCTTTGATATATTTTCTTTTCTTTCTTTTTTAATATTTATTTTTTAGGTGTAGATGGACACAACACAATGCCTTTATTTTTATGTGGTACTGAGGATCGATCCCAGGTCCTGCCTGTGCTAGGCGAGTTCTCTACTGCTGAGCCACAATCCCAGCCCAGATATATTTTATTTTCTAACATATAAGATCAAAGAGATATTCCCATTTAATGAATCTTTGATGTCATCACATGAAGAACTTTGGGGCAGATATTTTGGAGCTTGGATGTTCTAGCTGCCATAGCTACATTCAGATGGCCTATACTGTCAGCACAGCCATAGAATCTCCAGACAATCCATGCATTTGGAAGACTCCACACACATTTTTAAAATATGCTGCAGATGACTTAGACTACTATGTGCTCTGAAAGACTTGTTTATTTCAGGTCATATACATGGAGATTCGATGTATATTTAGTACATAGGTACATGTTGAACTGAAAGCTGCAATTTTTAAAATTATTTCAAAGTGATTAATTTTGTGGTGGTTCATCAGAGAGACTGAGAAGAAGAATTTGGTTGATTTAGCCTGCTGATACTTGTAGAGAAGGTTAAAGATTCTAAGTGTGTATTTCAGGGCTGCCATTCAAATGTCATTTTGGCCTAAATTAAATTGATGTGGTATTTTAAAATATGGCCACATGTTCTTTTGTCTCTCCTTCTTTAGGAGGAGAAATCTATGTTCCCTGCCCCTTATTGCTGAATAGGCTTGGGAATATTGATCAATAAAGTCTAGTAGCACTGACACCAAATGGCTTCCAAGGGTAGGTCACACAAAGCCAGGCAGCTTCTGACTTGTTGACTGAACATTTGCCAGGCTCCACTTTCTGAGACATCTGGTTACCATGAAGCCACCAAGCAGGGAGGAAACATAAAGGCCCTCCTGTCATCAGCCCTAGCAGAGCCCAGATTTCCACCAATTTATGCCAAGTTACCAGAAAAATAAACAAAATCCTTGAACTCACTAGAACATTCCAATTACCAATGTAATACTAACCAAAGATACAAATAAGAAGGACACATTAATGTGGTAACAAGCCAATGTTTTTATCTACTTTAATAAATTTTTAAATTTTCAGAATGTATTAATTTATACAAAACATAAGATCTTAATGAAATCAAAAGAAGATAAAGCAATTAAATGTAAAAGCAAAAAAAGAGGAGAGATCAAACTAGAATAATATAAGTGCAATAGAGTTTAAAATTTAATATTAAATTCCTGGGCACGTACCTGCTTACCTCTCTAACTTATTGCATGCCATTCTTTCCTAGCCTCAAATGTTACCACCTCACAGGCCTTCATTTTTGGTCTCCAAATCACTATGTACAAGATGATATAGCATAATGGTCAAGAGCATAACTATAAAATCCAAATTCTGGCAATGTTTAAGCAAGATACTTGACCTCTGTGTGGTTTCAGTTTCTCTATTAGTAAAATTATAGCTCCAGTATCAAGATTTGTTATAACAATAAAATGACTTCAAGGTACCAGAGATAGAATTATAGTTTTATGCATGTTAGCTATAATTATTACTATTATTTTACTGCTTTAATCATCATTATAATTCCAGTAAAAAGACCTTTTACATTACCTATTAGCCTTGCCTGCATTGCATAATATCTTTAAGGAGTTAGCATTTGTGTTTCACTCAAGTCTATATATTACCAGCAAAGAGGATGTTAAGACTACCCAACATCAAGAAGCTACATGATCACTCAATGATACTACTTTAATTATTTGGCTATTAGTGAGCATTTCTTTTTTATTGATGCATTTAACTGTATATCAAAAAGTTTAGATTTATGCCACACATATTCAGTACTTAATAGATGTTTATGACATGAATAAAGAATGAAATTTTATCCCAATAAATTGCTAACAAGAATGCTTTGATGTTAATTTGGCAATAATGATAACAGCACACAAATAGTAGTGCTGCTAGTGATTAGCAACTTGTATTGACCACTCAATGTGTACAAGTCATAGTAGTATTATATGCAGTATATAATTTATATTCACAACAATTCTGAGATATATGAGTTCCATTATTACAGTCACTTTAAAGAGCTAAAAAATAGATGCAAGAGTATTAAATAACTTATCCTAGTTAACAATAAGTAGTACAGACAGGGTTGAAATATTTTTAATAAAATTGTATTATTGCTATGTTACTAGGAAACAATAAAACAAAAATAAGCACACTACAAAAAGGTAGAAAATAGAGTAGAGGCCCAAGTGTTAAAGGGAGATGTTAATGCACAGATGAAATTTCAATGTATATGAAAATGACTGGGCATGGTGGCACACACCTGTAATCCCAGCTGCCCAGGATGTTTGGGCAAGAGGAACACAAGTTCAAGGAGAGCTTGGGCAATTTAATAAGATCTTGTCTCAGTAATGAGACAATAAAATGGGCTTGGGATGTAGTTTAGTACTACAGGTTTCATTCCCAATATCTTAAAAAAAAAAAAAAAAAAAAAAAAAATGTACACGTATGCTTAAAACATGAGTACTAATGAACTATATAAAGCAGTGCCATGTTGATTCATGTACTGGCATTTTTGGTATCTGAAACTGACACTCCACAAATCTTTATGAAAATACAATGTGTATTTGAAAGACTGCATAAAACTTATATCTGATTTTATATTAAATTTACTTGTTTCAAAAAGACTGTATCCCACTATGGACTATGTATAATTCTTCCTGCTGCCATTGATCTGTGAAAAGCACACTTATACATTATTTATAATACTGCCATTTTCTAAAGTTTTGCTTTTGAAAATTCCAATATGCCTCCTTATATGCCGTCATCTCGTCATCTTATATAAACTTTGTTTGGTTGGTTTTTGAGCTCTGTTTTTTAAACAATCATGTACTGCTGTACAATTATCCCCATTTTTTTTTGAGACATTCTTTTTTGTAGGATCACTGCCCAGTCCTACTACAGTGTTTTGAAGTAACCCTCTAAATCTGATTTTAAGCAAAATCCCTTGGCAGCACTTCTAAGGTTCGTGTGTGTGTGTGTGTGTGTGTGTGTGTGTGTGTGTGTATGTGTAGTTACCAGTTTAAAAAATTCAAACAGCGTATTTGAGAAATGTAATGCTCAAACTCAGTGCTTCCTTAGGGTTTCTAATAGAATTTTTTATTATTGTTTTTGGGCTTTCTTTTTATAAAGGCTTGGGAGGAGCTGGGCCTGGGGATGTGGCTCAAGTGGTAGAGCACTGGCCTGGCATGCATGCGGCCCGGTTTCGATCCTCAGCACCACATACAAACAAAGATTTGTATCCGCGAGAACTAAAAAAATAAATAAATATTAAAAAAATTCTCTCTCTCTCTTTAAAAAATAAATAAATAAATAAATAAAGGCTTGGGAGGATCTTTTATTTTTCCTTTGAAATAAAAAAGTGATGTTTTTAATGAAAAAAATAAGAATTCTGCAAGATATCCATATTAAGACTCTAAGTTACTTTAAGGAGCTATCTTTGGTGAGCCCATTTGTGATGTTATTTATAGAATATTGAAATTTAACAATTCAATTAATATAGAAAATATATCTGGAATTTGTGTTTCTTCTGAGATGGTATCATTGGAGGTACATTTTAGAACTAACATCATAAAATGTTGTACCTACTTTATCTCATTTCAATTTAGTCTCTCACCATTTTATTAAAATGTTCAGTGGTATCAGAATATAGCAGAATGTACACTAGCCCAGGAAGAAGGAAATGTAAATTCTGTCTAGGTTCAATCATTTACCAGCTTTGTAATCTTGATTACATCTTGGAAAATTTTAAGAGCTTGCTATCCTCACATATAAAATAAAGATGGTGCTGTTTTTACCCTGTGAGGTCATTTGTGCCTTGTTTGAATTACTGCAAATGAAGTCTTAAAAGCAAAAAAAATTACATAATTGTTTTGTAGTAGTGGCAAGAGTACTGTTAACACTTTTTTTTGTAAGTAGATGCTTTCATTTTAGTCATATAAGTAGCTATTACCAGTGAACTAAAACTGAACAAACAACAGCAACAAAATCCCAACACCAACAAAATCTCTACTTTAGTCTACCTTTTTTAACTTTGAAATATTTAATTGATAAATTTTAAAAGTGAATGTACTCAAGTCATACAGCATGATGATTTGATGTGTGTACATGTTGTATAATGCTTACAACAGTCAAATTAATTAGCATGTTATTCAACATCTGTAGTTACCTCTGTGTGTGTGTTTGTGTGCCCACGCACATGTATGCATATGCATGCCCATTTTTTCATGAGGGGAGAACGTGCTCTTGTCAAATTTTGTCAGGGGTTGGGGAGAATAAGGAGATGTTATTCTACCATTTTAAAAGAAAAATAAAAGTTAAAAGGAGCTTACCTCTTACTGTTCTCACTAGATAGAAATAAAACTTGAGAGAATGATATCACAGGCTAGATTTTTCATTCACAAAATCACTTAATGATGCATTAATATAGACAAGTAATACTATACACACACACACACACACACACATACTGTATATCTCCATCAGAATATGTATTTTTAAAAAGGAAGTGCTAGACACAGTGGTGCACACCTGTAATCCCTGCTACTCAGACAGCTGAGGCAGAGGATTATAAGTTGAAGGTTAGCCTCTTCAACTTAGCCCCTGTCTCAAAATGAAACAAAAAGTTTTGGAAATGTAGCTTAGTGGTAAAGCATTCCTGAATTCAATCCCCAGTGCCCAAAGGGAAAAAGACCAAAACTATTTGGTTAAAGTCTCAACTCTGGAGCTAGAGTTGCAGATTGAATATTTGTCTTTCTCTTCCATTGGTAAAGATCAGATAACCCCTTCTTAGTTCATAGATAATTGTGTGGTTTGGGAGACAAGGTAGGTGACACAGAGCACATGAACTTGATAAGGAGCTAAATCTATTCACCTTGGTATGTAGTTGTCCCTAAATATCTGTCAGGGATTAGATCCAAGACCCCAAATACATGATAAAGTTCATGATGATCAAGGCTCTTGTATAAAATACTATGGTATTTGTGTATTTCCTACACAATCTTCTCATAGGTTTAAATCACCTTCAGTTAATTATAATAATTAATACTTAATACAATATAAAAACTATTAAAAGGATTGTTATATTACATTGTTGAGAGAGACATGGTGAGAAGAAGTCTTCATGTATTTCTTATAGACACATGTTTTTCCCTTATGTATTTCAGCTCTGTGTTTGGCTCATTTCCAGGATGTAGAGCCTATAGTTGTAGAGAACTGCATGTATTTTAACTAAAATTTCTTCTTACATTGCAAGCTAATTGAACTATGATTTAAGACAGGCATATAAAAATAGATTGCATGGTGAAGGATTTATATATGAAGACCTAAATGATTTTAGGAGGATAATTAAATAATTTTTGCTGAAATGAAAGACAAGGCGATGTCAGATCATCCACCATCTTCCCTGTTGGTCACTCCTACTTTGTCCCTCAATGGCAATGCTGTGTGTCTCTTGCTTTATATGAACAACATGGAGACTTTTTAAACATATCTCATGTGATAAAAGCATCTATCTTGTGTCTTTAAAGAAGTGTTCAAGATCAGAGATGACATTCAGCCTTTGGTTTTGGGGGATTGACTTATTTCACTTAGCATGATTATTTTCCAGCTCCATTCATTTACTAGCAGATGCCATCATTTCATTCTTCTTTAAGGCTGAGTAATATTTCATTATGATAGATATCACACTTTCTTTATCCATTTATCTGCTGAAGGACACCTAAATTGGTTCCATAGCTTAGCAAGCTAATTCACAATGAGGGCTGGGGGTGGGGTGCTAGAGAAGACTATAGTTGCTTTTGATTGGGTAGAGGGGAGTGAAGGGAGGGGAGGGAGTCTGGGGGAAGGAAGTGACTGTAGAATGAATCTGACATTATGACTCCATGCACAGGATTACATAACTGGTGTGATTCTACATCATGTACAACCAGAAGAACGAGAAATTATACTCCATGTATGTATGATATATCAAAGTGCATTCTACTGTTATGTATATGTATAACTAAATAGAACAAATTAAAAAAAAATCTTTTAAAAAGGTGTTCAAGATTATGTAAGTTTTTCCAAGGAAACAGGTGTTGTGAGTTCTTGCCTGGGGGTAGCCTGGATTTTTATCAGGAAGGGACCTTCTTGAGATTGTACTGATTAGATGTCTATTGTGTGAAAGGCATTCTACAGGTAGCTAGGGGAGCTATACTCAAATAGTAGTCTTTCCAGGACTAAATAATAATCTTATGTGGTTATTGGCACTTTTAGATTTATGATATTTCTCAGATTTATGATTATTAAGATACCTTTTTCATTTGTTCAGTACTAAACTAAATCTCATTAATAACCATTTGGAAATACAAAAAAATAATTTCAGTTACAGGAATTTTTAAATAAAATCCTGAGCTAAATATTAAAGATATATTCTCCTGAATTCTGAAATGTGCCTTCTGCTCTTATATTTGACTTCTACTTTCATCTTCTACCCCAAATATCTTTACATAATCCAAAGCCTACATATTTAGTAACTTTTAATATGCTTTCATATTTTTAACTAAACTTTGTAAAGTCTATTTATTGTAATAAGTGAATCTATTGACCTTCAAAACCAAGTTGAAGGTTAGAATTAAGACATTCTTATACTTTTACCTTTTGTGTTAAATATCCTGACTTTATTGAGATTTATTTGATAAGTATCATGGAAATCATACAAGAAAGAATTTATTGGAAACATTATTTACTTAACTAAATTGAAATGAACCACAGGATTGTTTATCATTTTAGTTGCATCCAGAATCCATGCAGAAGTATAAGCAGATGGAGCAAACCATTCTGTCCTATATTCATTTGTCCTTTATGCACATCTCAGATTCTTGATTCTGTATATATCCAAATATGTAATTCCCTAGTTTTTTGGAACATTGCATTTCTGCTTTATTCTCTCCTTCCAAGGCTTTTTCCCCAAAAAATAACCAGTCTTTCTCTGCCATTCATCTCCTCTCTTCTCTACTCAACCCACACACACCTTTTTCCAATTCTGACTAACTAAAGCCATTATGAATTTTCTCTGAGCTACTTTGTATTATTGGACTTCATTGTTGGCATATGGGGAGTATAGACGTTCCTCAAGTTTCAATGGGGTACAGCCTGTGCTGAAAAACCTAAATTGAACGTAGCATGAGTTGAAAATTCATTTGGCACATCTAACCTGTCAAAAATGGAGCTTAGCAACACAGAATACTGTAGATTATTGATTGATTGTCATTGTGATTTCATGGCTATCTAGAAGCCGTGACTTGCTGGTGCTCCTTTCCAACATCAGAACTGAATCTCATTTTATGTATTGCTAGCCCAGGTAGGGATTAAAATTCTTTTTAAAAAGTTTTTCTTTTCAATCAGTCCTTTATTTAGGATTGTAATCTTCCAGTTAAAAACAGTAAATATTTCAAATCTTATCTGTGCATTTTGTTACATTGTAAAGCTTCGCCACATTGTATTTTTCAAGAGCCACAAAGTTTCACTTTTTTGATTTACAAAATATTGGTACAAAAGTGAATTTCAATTAGATTAACAGTGACTGGCACTTATTCCCAACCTCATGACAGCAGAGTATCAAATTCAAAGAAATTATTAATTCAGCCAGGCTCAAACCGTATGCAGTAATACCAGTTCAAAGGCATTTGTAACAGGTTGTTTTTTTTTCTTTTTTAATTTGAAGTGCGGCTTTTATTGAATTTGTATTATAAAAACAATAGTGTAAATTTAAAATCCAGTAAAACCATCATAAGTTAGTAACTATATCTATATTTTACAGATAAATCTGCTTTCACAAAAGCATATGCCTTTTGTATAAGATTTATGATGTTTAGGAAGATCTAATTAACCAATGCTAATCATGTAGAAGTAATTAATCATTTTTAAGATCAATAGGAAGAGAGAAGTTATTTAAGGCAAAGTCTTGTATTTAGAGTTATAAATATAAAAGGTTTTATTGCCAGATCTGGTGGCACACCTGTTGTCCTTGCTTCTTGGGAAGATTAGGCAAAGCATCACTTCAGCCCCATAGTGAGATCCTCTTTCAACAACAACAAAAAGTAATATTAAAAAAATTACTTACAAATAAGAAGATGGTATTATACAAATTCACCAGATTGATAAATTTAATTAATTGTTTTAATCTTCATAAGAATTTGTCTAACTTCTACTTAAGCCTTGAACTGCTATACTGTTATATAATATAGCAGTCATTTGTATAATGCTCACATTTCACTTTCTTCTCACTTATTTCAAGTCTGACAATAACTTGTTAAAATAACTATTTTCCTCATGTTATAAGTGGGGACATTGTAACTGACTAATGTGGCATAGTTGCCACATTTAAATATCATAATATGACCATACAAGAATGCTTTTGAATGCAATGACAATTCTTAAAATGTCATTGAATGTGTAGCTTCTTTTAAAATAGTTGCCATTTTCACTAAGAAATTATCAAGGGACTTGTCACCTGCTCATCGAGGAGCTGTCCACAGCAAACTCTTCATGAAGCTCTTCACGTTTCTGTCTTCTGTTGATGAAGGAGATAATTGAGTTAAAGGATAAATGAGAAATTCTGCCTTAGGATTTGGTATCTGATATTTAGTTTTTCCTCTATGTCATCCAGATAGATAGATAGATGGACAGATATAAATATTTAGCTCTATATCTAGAGATATAGATATCACATTAGAATTTATGCAACCTCTCTCCAGTATAATTTCCTAATATATTTGCATCAAATTTTATAGAAGGTTATGAAGATGAGATGGTAATAAAATATGTCAAAGATCATGCCCAGTTCTGGACACAGTATAGATTTTAATAAATCTTTTCTCTTTCTGTTTCCTCATTCAAGATGATTCCATGTTTTCCTGCTTTTTGGTGTTTAAGAACCACTGGTGGTATGCTTCAACTATTAACATTCAAACCAGCAGGAAGCTTAGAAACAATAACCAGGACACAGAGTTACCAAAAAGTCTGTATAGAGTATATAAAATTATGTTAGTCATTATCTATGTAGAACTGTTAAATCCATAAGCATGTTTCTTATTCAAAAGTAAGTTCTTTTAAGAAACAACTATAAATGATTTGCAGACAGATCAGTAGAGCAGAGAGAGGAAAGCAGGTGGAAAGAGGAAGGTATGGGAGGGAAGTGCTGGGGACTGAGTTAAAGTCAATTTTATTCTGCGCTTTTGTGATCATGTCAAAATATATCTTTTTTTTTAAGAGAGAATTTTTTAATATTTATTTTTTAGTTTTCCGTGGACACGACATCTTTATTTTTTATTTTTATGTGGTGCTGATGATTGAACCCAGCGCCCCACACGTGCCAGGTGAGCACGTTACTGCTTGAGCCACATCCCCAGCCCATGTCAAAGTATATCTTAATGCTATATGTAACCAGAAAGAACCAATGAATTTTTTTTAAAAAGTAAGTTCATGAGTATCATGCTTGTGTTGCTGTATGAGGTGGCCTGGGACAGAGTAGGATGTATCTAGCTTGGTAATTTCTCAGTCTGCCCAGATCCACAAGGTCTAACATGATCATCACGTTTTCATCATTATATCAGACTTGCATTATCATCACCATAGTTTATGGTCATTTCAAACCTGTAGAAAGGGTTTAACATCTGTCAGGTCCTTTACTACATGACTTATATGCATTTCTTTATTAATTCCTCATCACCACACTCATGAGGTTACCATCATTAACCTCATAGTATAAAACAGAATAACAAATATTAGTGTGGTTAGTTTTTCCAAGGGCATAAGCCAGTAAATAGTAGAGTTAGGATTTGAACATAGGTAGAGGCCTATTATGATTTTATGTATTTATTAATCCATACAATTAAGATGTATAATCAGTAATGGCAAAATATATTTTACATGCAGGCTAAAATTTGAAAACAAAAAGAAGAATCAGGCTCAGATGCTTAATTCTTCCAGATACCATAGTTTGTCTTGGCAGTGCATCTGGGTGGCAGAGACTTTACAACTGACTGAAGTCTCCAACATCGGAGAGCTTTCTAGTAGCATATAGTTGAGATGGTTTAAAAATTTTTTAAGATCAAATTTGATCATACTTTGGAATTTTATACTTAATATTTAAAATAAGCAGAAATCTCCAGATTAGGAAGTGTAGCATTTCTGGTTTACACTGTAAAATCTCTACTTGACTGATGAGTTAGTATTTGTGTCTTCTACTCAGTAAGCCCTGCAAAGACAGGGGCCAAGATATATTCTCATTTTGAGTGTTACAGGACATATCATCACTGTGTATGAATTATCTCTCTGGTTCAAAGGGATGAGCTTTAAATTTAATGTCAACAAACCTTTGTGTATTTGTACAATATTTTCTTTATCCATTGATCTGTGATGGCACCTAGGCTGATTTCATGCCTTCTCCATTGTAAATTGTGTTGCAAACTCATGGAAATTGAAGTATCTCTTTGTATGCTGACTTTGTTTTCTCTTGATAGATTTTCAGGAGTGGTATAGCTGAATCATATGGCAGTTTTAGTTTTGTTGAGGAATCTCCCTACTGTTTCCCATATTGATTGCATTAATTTACATTTCCATAATATTTGACTATTCCTTTTTCTTCACAACCTTGCCAGTATTCATTTTATATTTTGTTTTTTTGATAATAGCCATTTTGATAATAGCCATTCTGACTGTGGTAAATGAAACCTCAAAATATTTTTTATTTGCATTGCTATAATGGTTAAAAAGTGATTTTTTTTCATATATTTATTGGCTGTTTACTCTTCTTATGTGTGATGTGTCTATTCAGATCATTCACCACTTAAAGATCAGGTTATTTTTGAGTTTCTTATATATTCTGCATAAATCCTTGGTTAGTAGAATAGCTGATAGAGGTTTTCTCCCATTCTGGATGTTGTCCATTCACTCTGTTGATTGTTTCCCTTGCGGGGAAGAAGCTTTTTAAATTGACATAATCTCATTTGTCAATTCTTGCTTTTATTTCTGGACTATGAGCCAGGAACTTATTGCTGGGCCAGTATCTTAAAGTGTTTTGCTAAGTTTTCTTCTAGTAATTTCCAAGTTTCAGGTCTTATGTTAAGGTCTTTGATAATTTTGAATTTTATGCAGGGTGAGAGATGGTTTGAGTGTCAGTCTTGAACACGTGGATCACCAGTTTTCCCAGCACCTATGTTAAAATGGCTATAACTTCTCCAGTGCACAGTTTTGGCAATCGTTTTGGAAAATAACTTGGCTAAAGATATGTGGACTTACTTCTGTATTTTCTATTATGTTTTGTGGTCTGCATGTCTATTCTTATGCCAATACCACACTGTTTTTGTTAATATGGCTCTATGCTATATTTATAAATTAGGTATTATAATGCCACCAGCATTGCTTTTTCATTTGTCTGTTTTGTTTTTTGGTACAGGAGATTGAACCCAGGGGTGCTTAACCACATCCCCAGCCCTTTTTATTTATTTTACTTCGAATAAAGACTAAAGGGTGTTACTAAGTTTCTAAGGGCCTGGATAAGTTTCTGGGGCTGGTATTGAATTTGTGATACCCATGATCCTACTGGCTTAGCCTCCTGAGGAAGCCCAAGTCCTTGGGATTGCAGATGTGAACCAACAAACCTAGCTCCTTTCTATTTATTTCTTGCTCAGGATTGCTTTGGCTATTCCTGCCATCTGCAGGAAAATATGTGAAACTGAAAGTCATCATGTTAAATGAAATATGCCAGACACAAAAATACAGATATCATATGTTCTCTCTCATTTGTGGAGACTCAATCAAAAACAAAGATGAACTGAAATTAAAGAGGGAGTATAGCGTGTAGAAAGGGAGTCAAGGGGAGAGGAAAGGGGAAAGTTGGGGAGTGCAAGAAAAGTGAGGGTGGACGTGTTCAAAACTCAACACATACATGCATGGAAATGCCACAGTAAAACCCTTTAATTTGGATAATTAATACATGCTAATGATAATAATCAAAAGCATTTTTGAGCTTCATTGCTTACTACTTAATACCACTTTTACCTCTGATATGCTATTTTCTTTGAAGCTCATACTGAAGATAGGAATAATGTTTTAAAAATTTAATAAAAAGTAGAAAAGTACTGTATAAATATTATAAAATATATTTATAGTAATGCTTAAAAACAATTTTAAAATTATATATATAGTACTGATCTCATGTTTACTGAACAGATTAATATATTGTAAGGCATTTGTTTAACATAAAACATTGTTGTATAATGCTCCTTGTCTAGCAATATTACATACATGTGATTATGTTTAACATTAAGGTACTTCCATATTTTGTACTGAGTATAATTTAACATACATTGTACTATTTAATCCTTGGAACCCCCCTTTGAGGTTACTATTATCACCTCTAACTTAGAGAAGTAGAAACTGAGGTAAACCTTAACCTCCCCAAAACGCAAAGCTAGTAACTGGCAGGCAGCTTCTATAACTTAACATACTTGTGTGTTAGTTAGTTTGTTAATGGTGCAGCCAGGAAAAATTTATAAGCTATTTCATTAATTTTTGTGAAGAAGTATGTTTTAAAGTTTAGGAAGAACACTTTAAAACCTTGGGTTACTGCTTATGTTTAGTCTTTCTCAGTTCTGGCTGCCTAATTTTCTGGGCCCAATGCAAAGTGAAAGTGCATGTCTCCTTCAAAAATTACTAATGAGTTGATGACAGAGCTCTTATCAGCATGGTGCCTCATGCAGCTTCAGAGATTGTAGGACCAGAGAGGCAGCTCTGGTCAGTCTTCCCAAGGTCATGAAAACAAGTTTGTTCATAGACCCAAGAACATGTCTTTTGTGGTTTTTGAAAGTGCTCTCATTGAGGGAATCTGAGAGGAGACAGATGTCATTTTTGCTATAATGTAGTTTCATTGTTTGACTCATATTGATAAGTTAAACACTGTTACAAAAGGACTGGATTGAGTAGGGTGACTATAGATAGAAAATATTTACCATGCATTTCAAAAGGCTGGAAGAAAGGAATTTGAAAGTTTTCATGATTAGATTAGATAGAGGGAAGTGATGGGAGCAGAGGGAGGGGTTATGGGCATAGGAAATACAGTAGAACGAAACAGACATTTTTACTATATGTATATATGTGACTGCATGAACAATATGGTTCTGCAACATGTACACTCAGAAAAATGAGAAATTTTATCTCATCTATGTATGATATATCAAAGTGCATAAATGCATTCTACTGTCATGTTTAACTAATTAAAACAAATAAAAAGAATTGATAAATATTTGAGGAGATAACTATTTTTAGCCTGATTTGAACCTTACACAATGTGTACATGTACCAAATATTCCATGACATTCCATTAACATGTACAGCATTTGTTTTAGTCACTAAATTTTAGAAAGGATATGTAAGACTTCCACTTATCAAAGTCATTTTTATCAATTTCAACCATACCATTGTAATCAATACAATTATTAGTATTAATCATTAGCTAACTAGATTTCATGATCACAGAGATGATACAATAATTAAGATAATGACACCTAATTTTAATTTTATGAAAAATATAGTTTCAATACTTAAGACATTTCCCAAACACCAAACATTATTCACGTAACGGGGTATGAATCTCAATCCAGATATCTTGGATTACAATACTTAGTATTATTCCCAAAAATATTATCTTCTAGAAGAAAATGGTAGCAAGCAGTGTGAAGAGACCTACTGATTAAACATTAATTTGTAGATTATAGAAGATTCTTCCTCAGAAATGTGCTTGAGTGAGAAACTCTCTCTCTCTCTTACATTTTTCTCTTTCATTAAGAAATAGAACAATTTATGAAAAGATTTTGATGAGGTCATAAAGTAGAACCCTACATGTGCTTTATGCTTCATTATTCCAATTGAATAGAGGAAAGAATTAAGTGTACTTTTGAGAAGAAGGCTAAATTATTTGTTGCTTTGTTTTGTTTTAGAATGTCACTATCCTACAATTCACTTCATTATCCATATGTGTAGCAATTTGGGTAATTTTGTTTAAAACACACACATATGCATTAGAATTTCTGCTTTAAAAGTTAAAACACTATTTGCATATGAATTATCATTCAACAATTATTGAACAGATCCTGAATTTACATTTGCACAAAATATATCTGATAAGAATATGAGGTCTAAATTTAAAGTTTTTTTCTTTTATATTTTATGAAAGCTTATTTTATCTTACTATGCTTATTTTGGTTTGCTTTTTTCATGCCTGCCTCCCATGAGAGTTAAAAAACAAAACCACACTATTGAAATTTAAAAGTGTGATTTCCAAATTATATTAAATAAACAATTCATGAAAATAAAGTTTATACTGTATTCTCATTAAAACTCTATGAACTTTATATTCTTACTCCTATGTTTTTTTTTTCATTTTATACTGCAGAGTTAAAATTTTATTTATTTCCATTTCATCAGTTCAATTGGTCATTAAACAAGAAATTATTGAGCACCATACATAATCTCTGAGGGGTAAATCAATAAAAAAGATAAATATGATATGCCCCCTGCTGCCAAAGATAGGTGATATTTCATCAACTGCTGGGCTTGCTCTGGGGAAGATAAAATGACTCATGTTGTCTGTAGTCTTTGTATGTTTGCCACATGTGCTTTCAGTCCAGACTTGGTTGCTGTCCAAACCCTTATCTGCTCTATTCTTCCAGTCTCATCAACTGCCCTAAGGTAATGGGGAAATAATGTGGTCCATTTGGAACTTTCACTCCCATAGTGTTTCACATTTCAGCAGACAGCCCTTTTGCTCTCCTTTTCTTGAATCCTCCTTGGCTGCTGCTCACTTATTCTCCAAAGACTGTTCTCAATCAAAAGATCCCACAGTTCTTTATCAACCCCTAATGCATCAGGGAAAATATGCATAAACATGAATAGAACTTGGTTTTCTTAACATTCCAGACCAAATATTCTCACTGTCTCATTCAGTGAATGCATTGCTTGATTTTTGCATTCAACAGTCTTATTCCTGAAGCACGAGCAGGCAGCTAGTGACATACCAGAAAAAGTACAAAGGAAAGAATCTGACAAAGCTCTCCTATGTACATATATGAATATGCCACAGTGAATCTCCATGTCATGTACCACCACAAGACTGAGATCCTAATTAGAATAAAATATGCTACATGTTTGTAAATATGTCAGATTATACTCTACTGTCATGTGTCACTAAAAAGAAGAAATAATAAAAAAGTACAACCTAAAAGCCTAAATGGAAACTGCTAATAGCCAAGAGGCAGGGACTATGGGGACAGCAAGTGACTGAGCAAAGAGAGATTGCACAGCCAGATTGGCTGGTGAGGGATTATTGGCGCTGTTTTGCTATTGAAAGTGTATGTTTTGGTCAGATTTTTCACTGCTGTGACCAGAAAGACCTGACAAATTCTTTAAAGGAGAAAAGTTTATTTTGGAACTCATGGTTTTAGAGGTCTCAGTCCATAGACAGCTGACTCCATTCCTCAGGGCCTGAGGGGAGGTGGGACACCATGGAGAAAGAGGGTCAGGACATGACACCAGGAAGAAGGAAGGAAGAAAGGGAGGAATACTCCATTTGCTACATAAAATATCTATATTCCTGTGGCATGGCCCCAGTGATCTACCTCTTCCAGCTGCCCCCTAGCTGCCTTCAATTATTGCTCACTTAATCCCTATCAAGGGATTAATTCACTGATTGGGTTAAGACTCTCATAACCCAGTCCTTTTACCTCTAAACCTCTTGCATTGTCTCACATGTGAGTTTGGGGGGAAATCTCATATTTAAACCATAATATTGTGTGTAAAGCTTATCCCAGGTAGAAAGAAGAGTATAAGTCAATTTTGTGGAGGAAATTAAAGAAATAGTATAAGCTCATCCACAAATCTGTTTCCATGTATATAGGCATACATGTATCTATTTATCTAACATCTTTTATATCTTTTGCTTTCTTTTATCACTGGAAATTATGTTTTTGAAATCAAATCTCATTTTTATATGTAGAGTTGATCATAGATGATATGTAGATCGCTCTTCTGATTCCTCCCTAGAACTCATTATATGTTATATAGGTGAAGTCACTTAGTTGTCTCCAAAGCTTACTACTACAAACATGATGAGTAACTGTAAATTGTTTAAAGAAACTTTAAATTATTTTATAAACTATGGGCGAAATGGAAATCCAACAGTTGATGAATTCCCTATTGGCTCGTATTTGGAATGTCTTCTATATTGCGGCATAACTTACATTAGCAAGTACTTGGTTCTGTTGTTGACCCCAAGCATATAGGAAATATCTCATTTTTATAAAAAAAAAAAAAAAAGCAATTCCGAGTTTCAAGTGAAGTTGAACTTGTTTTTAAAATATATTCTTATTAGGCAGAGAGTGTTTCCCTTTGTTAAATAAATCGTTTGTAATCATTTGCCGATTTTTAAACTGGTTTTATTGGTCTATTTTTTTTTTACCAATATGCAGTTATTCCTTATATGATCTGAATCCCTTGTATATTTCCCTTCATTTAACCCTGTAAAATTTCCATTTCATTCATGGTTCTTTAAGTTACTTAGAGGTTCTGTTTCTGATATGACATATAGGTCTAATTAATTAGTGGGAAGCAATGAAGTATAAGAGGAATGACTCTGTAGCCAAACCATTGAATTTTTATTTAGCCTAGTACTTCACACATTCACTCTTCTCTGCCTGTTTCCTCATCTGTAAATTCCATATCCTAGTGCCTTCCTTAAGGGGTAGTTGTGTTGAAAGTGTTCCTAAATTTAAGTGTTGAGGTCATTGCCTGACTCATACTGTTCATCTTAAAGGTACCATAGTGCTTATTATTATTATTATTATTACTGTTTGTTAACAATTGACTAATATTCCCATCATATTATACAAAGTAACTCATCCTTTCCACTTTGGAATACTGATTACCATGTCACATCCATTATAAATGAAATTCCAGAATATAGTCTGACCATTTGCTGGACCTATATTTAGACCTTTTGTTATATGCTTCCTTTGTTGCATTGTATGACATTGTCCAATTTATTGTGGCTCTATATTTCTTAGCAACTGGTAAATGAGACCCACCTTAGTATTCAAAATCCTTTGCTATTAAAACACCATTGTGCTCTCATAATAATTTAGAATTATTTATTCTCAAAATTATTATTGAATTTTTTGTAACTATTTTTGAAATTATTCACTAATTTGGAAAAAAATGGAAATCCTTTATAATAGTAAGTTACAATATTCATTGTAATCTAACTTGCCATTCATTTGTATTTTCTATGTCCTTAAAGTATTACATTATTCACTGACATAGATAGTTTTGTTGCACACAAAATCATAAATTTTAATTTGTTTATTAATGAAAAGGTATATGTTATTGCTTTTTAAAACATTATCCTTGTACCCAACAAACAATCTGAAATTTTATGTGATTTTTCATAATTATTCTATTATAGCTAATCACGGATTTTCAGATAATAATTGCTTTTTTTTCCCTGTGTGTTACATCAGCCCAAACTCTTAGAACAATACCTGTGAGCAAGGACATTTTCCTCTTGTCCCTGAACTTTAAGAGAAAAAAAAATACTTTGTATTCCAGTTTCATGAAACATTGTTTTTCATTACTTTTATAATGAGACATAACAATTAGTACCATGAAAATTAGTAAAAATAATTTAGCAAACCCATGAGTATTTTACACAGATAATTTCAATGTAGGCAGTTTGTTCCTAACAATTTCCTTATGGGAAAGAGAGTTAAAATGTTAATAAACAAGATGTCATTTTACAAGACTGTCTCAAAATGAGAGGAATGCCACTCTACATGTCACCAGGTGGCACTGATTGCCTCTCCAACTTGGAATAATTTATTGCTTTCCTAAATTCTATAGCAATATAATTAAAATGTTTCAGGTAATGAGGTCTTTCGATGGAGGACCTTTGGATTTTCAATAGCAGATCTGTTGGTAAACCTGACCTTGGTCAAGCCACTTGAATTGCAATCTATGTTTGCTCAGTTGGAATTACTGTTAAAAATTACCTAAGAAGATAAAAGCATAAACAAGGCATCTTGCTTTTCTCTCTCTCTTTTTCTTCATTAGCAAGAATATTTGTGACTTCTTTTTATTTACTTATGTGTATGACTTCTATTGTAAGTGGATATAAGATCATTACATCAACAAAAGATAAGGTATAGAATAGCTTTTATTCTCTTGTGTTTCTTTGTTGGCTTTAAGAACTTTTCAAAGTTTTAGCAATTGTTTCTGTAGGTACAATTTCCAAAAATTATGGTTATTATTTCTACATGATTATTTCTTTTTTTTTTTAATTTTTTTATTGTTGGCTGTTCAAAACATTACAAATTTCTTGACATATCATATTCCACAATTTGATTCAAGTGGGTTATGAACTCCCACCTTCACCCCATACACAGATTGCAGAATCACATCAGTTACACATCCATTGATTTACATATTGCCATACTAGTGTCTGTTGTGCTCCGCTGCCTTTCCCATCCTCCAGCATCCCCCTCCCCACCTCTCCCCTCCCCTCCCCTCCTCTCTCTCTACCCCCTCCACTGTATAACCCTGAGGGTCTCCTTCCATT